>NW_027137609.1:602328-1084209 GCF_001692895.1 Cenococcum geophilum 1.58
ATATTTTATTATTAACGTCCTTATAACTAATAATCTTTAAAACTTGCCATTTATCTTCTTCCTAACCTTTATACGTGTCTACCTTATAAACTAGTGGCTTAATATTCCTATATACTGGCTCTAGCATCGCGATATACTATATAGGGTAGATCTTAATTTTGGCTAGTAGGTTTAACTTAAATATAACCGGTAAAATCCTCTATATAATTTCGAAAGGTTCTAGTCTAACATAGTCTAACTTCTTACTTAGTCGTCAACTCTTAAAATTTTTGTATAGTAGCTACACTTTATCTCCCTCCTTAAGATCTAGTCCCTTAGATCTCTTAGTATCGTAGTACTTTTTTATTCTCTACTATACTGCTTTAGCTATTTCCGTAAGGTTTGCATAAAGATTTATTAAAGTCTCTATTTTTTACTTAGCTTTACTACTTATTTTCTTTACTTAACGTAGCAATAATAATGTTCTTAGCTTATATCCATAATTCGCCTTAAATAGTAACGTACCCATTCCTTCTTATAGTATTATATTATATATAAACTATATAACTGGTAATAGTAATACCCAATTATTCTGCGCGTAATTAATATAATACCTTAAATACTACTCTAGTGTCTGGTTTAATCTTTCCGTTTAACCGTCTGTCTGCGGATAATATACGGTAAAAGTTACTACTTAAACTCCTTATTCCGCCAAGAATACTTTCTAAAATGCTACTATAAATCTTAGATCTCTATCCGATATAATTTTACTTAGTACTCTATGCCTTGCGAACACTTCTTTAATATAAATTCTAGCGATATCTTCCGCTGAGATTTCTTCTATATATGCTATAAAGTATCCCTACTTTATAAGCTTGTCTACTATTACTAAGATTATGTTATAATCTCGTCCGGTAATAGGATCTCTTAACTTTAGTAACTTAATAATAAAGTCCCATAATATAACCTCCTATAGTCTCTCTAGTGTTTTAATAGGTTATAGCCCTCTATACGGCTTATGCCTCGTTAATTTATTTCTTTAGCAATTTAGACACTCTTTAGTAACTCTTCTAGCTATTCTTTAGATTCCGTTAATAATATACTCCTCCTAGAGTCTTAACACTAAGCCCATGGCTTTATTATGTCCTTAAGTTAGTTCCTTGTAGAAGTCCTCTATAAACTACTCTACTATGCTTCTTAGGATATACCTTACTTCTTAATTTTCGTATATATCCGTCTATAGATCTTCTAGCTATGCTTTTAGAATTCTTTGTTCCTAAAAGCTTTCTAGTGTCTTATAGACTCTTTCTAACTCGCTTTCTTAAGTTGCTGCGATTTTTAGATGATTATACCTAATTAGTCTATCTATATCTTTTTATAGTAAAGCCCCTAATAGCTTATTGTTATTTTATAGTTTAGCCTTTTAACTTAACGTATCGGCTTACATATTATCTGTACCCTTAGTATACTAAATCTTAAAATAGTATTTCGTAAGCATCTCTGCCCATCTAACCTATCTTTAGTTAAGTTCCTTTGTCGTTAGGAATCCCATTAGGTTCTTATAATCTATCTTAACTATAAATAGTTTTTCTATGCCTTACAAGAATACTCTCTATTCCTTTAGTACTATAACTATACCTAATAACTCCTTATTATAGATGTTATAGTTTAATTCTAGTAGTGTTATCTTCCAACTATAATATGCCACTAGATACCATCCGTCTAGATGCCTTTATATAAAATATACTCCTAGTATAAAGTCTAATGCATTTGTTTCTATAACCGTTTCTAGTCCTAGTTAATAAATCTTAAGAACTGGCTCCTAGGTGAACAACTCTTTAACTTTTTTAAAGAGTTCCCGCTATTCCTCTCCCTATGCCTATAGTTCTTCTTTCTTCGTTAATTATATAAATAGTTCGATGTCCTTTAACTATTGCGCTATAAACCTCCTATAGTAATTGCAAAACCCTAGGAATAATCTTAACTGCGTAACGTTCTCTAGTTCTTACCAATTCACTATAGCCTCAATCTTCTTTAGATCTATGCTAAGTTGGCCTAGTTTAATAATAAATCTAACAAAATCAGTCTTCCTGGTGAAGAACTCGCATTTCTTAATTACTACTAGCATTTATTCTTCCTGTAGTCTCTTTAAGACCTACTTAATATATTCTCTATGCTCTTCCTTATTTATTAAGTAGATAATAATATTGTTAAGGTATACTATAACAAATTTATCCAAATATTCTTTTAATATATTATTAATTCGCTTCTAGAACGTTGCTAGTGCGTTTATAAGCCCGAATTATATAACTAATAGTTTATATAGTCCTTCCTTTAACCTAAAGGCTGCCTTCCATTCGTCGCCTTCCTTAATCCTAATCTAATGGTACGCCTATCTTAGATCTATTTTTGTAAAGATTTGCGTATTACCAATCCTATCTTAGATTTTGCTAATTAAGGGTAAAAGATATCTATCCTTTCTGGTAATGCTGTTTAACTATCTATAGTCGATGCATAGCCTTAGTTTGCTATTCTTCTTTAGTATAAATAGTACTAGATAACCCACTAATAACTGTAATGGTCTAATATATCCCTTTTATAAGTTTTCTTAGATAAACTCTTTTAATACTCTACCTTCTTCTTTGGTAAGCTTGTAGATTAGAAAGAATCTTAAACTTATTCCCAATTCTAATTCTATTTTATAGTCCTATGCTATATACTCTAACAGCTTTTTACTCTTAGGTAACCATAGTTTCTTGCCATATTTATGGTATCTTTTTGGTATATAGCTTAGCCCTTTTTCCGTTTCTTTGTAGGTCGCTCCTACTTAGTACTATACTAACTTGGCTTATTATTGCATCTTACGGCGTTATATGTCTCTAATATCGACCTAACCTGTAATCTAATTAATCTTTAGATTATATTTCTATAACTAAGGCATTCCTAATACTGCCTTATTATTCCCTAATGGTAATATATTAAAAGACATCTCGATTTGTCTTCCCTTAATAGTTAACTAAATAGGTCCTGTTTTAAGATTAATAATACCTCCTCCGTAGGCTATCGGATCTCCTAAAATTGTTACTAATAGGTAAGGACATTCCTTCTGTCTATATGGTAACCCTATTCTTTTAACTATTACTAGTAAGATGTGGTTCCTTATTGCTCCACTATCTATTAATGCCTTAAACTGTTGATCTTGCCATTTAACTTATAAATTTAGGTATCGTCCTTGAATTTCTTTAAGGGTCTAAGGCTCTACTACTGGCTCCCTCTGGTCCTATGGGCCTTTTCTTTTCCTAACTACTAGCTACTAGATCCTATTTATACTTAGTCTAACTTAGGCTAATACTTAGTTCGCTTTTTATCTTTAATATGCCATAGATAGGTGTTCTCTAGATATTCCCACTATTGTCGTCTATCTAGGCATTCTTCTATAAGGAATCTTCCTGGTTAAAGTATTAAGTCCCCTTGTTCTTAAACTTTTACTAGGTGCCAACTATGTATATACTTAGCGTTTTAATACTTCGCCTTATCCGTCATCTAATATATCCTTATTAAATACTTTTAATTTTTGTTTTTTGGTGCCCTATGTATATTGCACGCATTATCTACGCATGCTATCCACGATAGTGTATAATGTGCTTAATGTCTTAGGTTAACTCTTAGTTTATCTTCTTTCTTAAGTTTAAACCTTTCTTGTGTTAATCTGAGCGTTATAACTTTATTCACAGGTACTAAGATTTGCCTTTTACTTCTCTAGTCCTCTAATTGCTCCTTTAGATCCTTTAATGTTATAATTAAGGCTCCCTTAATATAAGTTATAGCCTTTTCTATAATCGGGTGGTTCTAGATAACTTTTTTGTCTAACTATATATAGAAATCTTCCCACTTATTATTGTGTCGTTGCCTATACCACTTTTAGTATAGCTGTTTAAGTGTATACGGCTCGTCCGTAAGGAAATATCTCTTTATTACTGCGTTGTAATAGCCCTTAATGTATCATTCCTTAAACCTAGTAGGAATCCCTAGATTCTCTTCTTATTCCAGTTCCGTAAGCTACTTAGCTCTTAGTGTGCCTGCTCTAGGCCTATTGGTAATCCTTTATACTAGCGCTCTGTCCCTTATACGTCTTAGTATACTAGATCTTTTATCTAGTTTCTGTTCTTGCTATAAGGTAATTTTTACTCTAAATTCCTCTATGGTTTCTTTTACGTTACGTCTTATAAGTAGATCCTTAAAGTCTTCTTGCTTCTTAATCTTAATATTAACTTTTTAATCTTTAGGCCGAACACTATATTCCCCTAGTAAGTCTTCTAGGTCTATATATCTGTCTCCTAGTCTAATCATTGTTTGCGCTATAGATTCTCTAATCTATAAAGAAGCTCCTTACCTCTTACTTATAGGTGTTTTAATTTATGCTCTAAATTCTTAACCCTTTAGATTCTTTAATCCTGAGCTTGCTTCTAACTTAAGCTTAGCTCTAGCCTTAGTCCAACTAGGCTTTACTAGTATCCTCGTCTTATCTTAAGAGTCCTAGATCTTACTTATCTCTTTTTAAAAATCTTATACCTGTGGGAAACTTTATCCCGAGCTTATTTATATATCTTTAAACTAAGCTGCTGCTCTGCTCTATCGGTTTTTGTCCGTTATAGGTCTTTAAGCTTACCTTATCTCGTCTTAAGAATCTTAGTCGTCTCTTATCTTATCTTAAGAATCTTAAGCCTTTAGCTTTTTGCCTTTATTAAGTGGTAAGCTAGCACTAGCAGTCGTCTGCTTGCTTAATTGTCTCTAGATATTACTCCTTCCGTCTTATAAAGCGATAAATGCCGTATCTAATGGTATTATAATACCCATTACTAAACCTTACTCTATAGCGGTCTTAGTCTCTACTTCTATTGCGTTATTAAGGTTTGGATACCCCTAATTAGTTCCTTTACTATCCTCGTCGCTGTTAATTAATAAGTACTCTAACTCTATTATTATTGTTGCTAATTATTATTTATACGTTGCTATAATATTTTAATCCAGCTTATAAAGTCGATCTTATTCTTTATCTAACTCTTTAGTTCCTTTAAGTCCTTTTAACTCTAGCTCTTATAGCTAATAGCTTATACTATACTTAGCGTCTTTATAAATTCGGCATGCGTTATTGTAATAAAACGCAAAACTTTTAATTAAACACTCTTTTGTTCCTTGTAATACACTATTATCCCTTTATACGTATGTGTTATATACTATTAGTCTAGTTCCCTTTATTATATAATAACTCTAACTATCTTTACAATCCCTCGTAAAGTAACCCTATTTTCTATAATTTATACAAGCTCCATTTCTAAACTATTAACTTTATTATAGAGTCCGCCTAAATGTCTTCTACTGTTGAGATCCCTAGTTTAGCCTCTACTCTCTAGTCCTGTAATTACTAGATCCTTAACCTTTAGGTTTCTATAGTTTCTTACTCCATCTCTTATAGGCTTCTTTAGTACCACTTAGGTCCATTAGCTCTGCGCCATACTATAGTTTCTAACTTAGCTTTAGTTGATGCGTACTCTGCGTCTTATATAACTATAGAACTCTATTCTGGCCTTTCTTAGCCTATTCCCTTTAGAAGATCCTATTGTTAATCTTAATTGCTTAATCTATTAATTCCCTTAGGGTGTCCGCATCTTCTATTAGAATAATTACGTCCTAGACTTTAGCCTTAAGTCCTTATTTATACTATGCTATAAGCGCCTTATCGTTCCATTCGACCTATATTATAAGTATTTAAAACTATATCGTGTACTTAATTGCTAAAGTTCGCTATATTAGGTCCTAAAGCTTTCTTTTTACTATAGTCGTTGCTTCCGGGTCCCCAAATATCTGTGTTAATTATTCCGTAAATCCTACCTAGCTAGAAAACACAAATCGTACTTCTTAATTTGTAGTAGTTATTCCATTAGTCTATATTTCTATTAAGTAGGGTTTAAACTATTTAAGTGCCCAACCCATTAGGAATAGTCCTACGTAGGCTATCTAGTCCATTATTATGGCTAACTTGGCCCCTTTTTGCATAACTTTAAAATGCACTTACGTTAGAAATCCTTTAAGCTTTAATCTCTCTCCTAAGAATCGTTTAATTGATGGTAACTTAACCTTTACTACTCCGATTCCATTAAGTCTATTCTTAAGTACTATATTATTTTCTATTAATTAATCTACTATTTCTTATAATTGTTCTACCGTTATAGGTTGTTGCGAGTTAGTGTCCGCTATACTAGTGTCACCACCTAACCTTAAAGTAGTTGCCGCCGTTAATGGCGTTGTGGTGGCTGCTTTTGGTGGCATATTGTTTAACTTTCTATATTTAATACTGTAATTAGGTAGTAATTATGTAATGGAACCTTATAGTAGGAACTACGATGGGTTCTGTTAATGGGCTAGGTGTGTAGGAAATACAGAGATAGTAGTTAACAACGTAATAATAACTGGTGGAGTGGTTGCCTAATAGATTAACTCTAATTATATTCTGAGAATTACTATAAGGAAGGAACTATCTAGGTAGGGACTAAGGGTCCTTAAATACGCAACCGTACTCCTAAGAAATCCTTCTTATACGTAATGTACGTCTTGTCCGTATTAAACGTGACGTTCCTTACATTTAATGCAGACAACACGTCCAACTATTATGTGACTCGCTTACCATTTCTCGTCACATAGTTCCACGGGTTCTATCCTAGTCCGTGCCTATATCAACCAACTAGCTTCTTCCGACTCTTCTCTAAGTAGTCGTAACATCGTACTTAAAGCGTCCGTAACACCTTCCATCTAATTTAGATCCTTTTACTAAAGTAGCTATTATTCTTATAGTATTCCTATCGTACAACGTTAGAAAAACTCTTAAAAGTAAAAAGAATTCTTATAAGACTCTGCTTAAAATGCCTTATAAAAATATCCATTAAAAAGAGAATATTTAAGATCGTTGCATTATGTCCCTAAGTTTCTAATATTACCCTCTTAAAGATATAGAGGAAGTCGTATGTCGTATAAAGCAAAGTCCAATCCTATAGAGTTAAGAAATCTTCGCCTAAGGTCTTAGTATGCTTCTTTATATAAAGATTAATTGCTAACTTATGCTTTAAGGCAACCTAAAGCATCTTATGCTAGCTATTCTATCTTATACGATTATCTAATAGGATTCTTCTTTAAGTAAAAGTAAAGAAGTCTTTTATACGGCTAGGTGAGCTTTAAGTATATATAATAATATTATAGAGTTTACCTAGTGCACTAAGAGCTTAAAATTGGCTACTCCTAGAGTTTAGGTTAACTTTAAGTCCTCTTTCCTCTTTAATGTTGTATAATATAAGCTTATCTTCTTAAATCAAGTCTTTAAAGAGGAAGGCCTTAATAGTAAGGTAGATAATATAGCCATTATACCGGATTCGTTGGTGTATAGATTTCCACTCTATATTATATTCTTCTTAAAGATACTTCTAAATCGTATAATATAAGACATTATTTGTAGATATATTATTAGCGATAATAGTACTAAGTCTTTATACGATACTATAGTCCTAAAGTATTAGAAGCAGCGTTTAGAACTAATCCTTTCCGCTATATAATAGAGTTATACAAAGCGCAAGAAGGCCTCTTTTTAATCTTTTATTTTAATCTACAAAGTGTGCGCAAACCCTAAGTAAAAGATGTCAATTTGGGGACGTCTAGATATCTAGTAAGAGATAAACCTTAGATATTGCTGATTAAAGCTTCTTTTATACGATATCCTTCTGCACTATAAATATATTCCAGACCATATTACTAACTGTAAAGTAAGCTGTTGTAATATAACCCTTAACCTCTAGATTAAGGACCCTATAAAATATATAAAACTTTGGCTATTTAACTATTCTAAATAGGAGTCTTCGTACGGTTATTAAGGAAATAAGTACTATAGCAATAGCTTCCTAATTTAGGGCGTTTTAAAGGGTAAGCGTATTAATATAGTTTAACTGCTTTATATCGCGGAGTTGTAAATAAAGATGTTAAAGTTAATTGTGGGTTTTCGTATAAATAGGGCCCTCTTGCTTTTCTAAGTGGATATTATACTTAGTTCTTAAGTAATTTCGAAAGTTTATGGTGGATTTTAAGCAATATACTATTATTGTATAATGTTTATAGTATATAAGCCTTATTCTCTTATAATATATATCCTTATCTTCGTCCGGAGCCCGAGTATATATCTATAGATTAGAAGTCTTCTTTTGCTAGCGGTTTAATGACTTCTCTGTATTAAGGGAGTCTAATATAGGTATAAAAAGTAATAAGTCTGCTTTAGAAGCCATAATATTTAATAATCTATTTATATGATGTTGGGGTTAAAAAAATTTTAGGGGGCGCTAAGAAGGTCTGCAAATATTGAAAATATCGCCAATACTCGCCAATATTGATTAGTGCCAATATTGATCAATCTAATTAGCCAATATTAATATTGAAACCCTTACTGGTCTAATTAGTTTGGTTAATATCGTTGCTTATTATACCTAAAGCTTCTTCTTCTTCTTTAACTATTCGTCGTGTTTATACTATCGCTGCGATATTGTCTCTTAGTGAGATTATACTATCTCCATATTCTCGTTATGCGAAAGAGGGGTTAGTCTATATTATATTAGCAAGTCTATCTTTATAACAACTATCCTCTTACTTAAAGTGCACTAAAGCAAATATTTATTTGTTTTATAAAGTTCGCTCTATCTCTAATACTAAGTATACACGACCTATTACTCTTAATAGTCGTTTAGTTCCTTAACTAATTTGTTTTAGGGTCTTATATTTAATCTACTACTATACGGCTAGATAATAAACTATTAGTTGCCCTAGTAAAGTTATATCGTTTTTATAATACTAAATAGGAGGCTGCTAATACTTAGCAATAGGCCTTTAAGTCTCGTCTTACGGCGTCCGCTTAGTTAATCCGTCTTAAGAAGGTTTATAAAAAGGTTTGTTTTAAGGAGTAGAAACTTATAAAATAAGGTTTATAGAAACTTAACAATAAAAGAACGGATTCTTTTCTATTTAGAAAGGAAATAGATCTAAGTAGCTCGGCAACTACTCTTCTTAGGTCCCCCTTAAGTAACTTATTTTTTAGTAATTTTTCTTTATTAATACTACCTAACCTAATCTCTTTTAATACTCTTATACCTTTCTTATAGCGTTCTTTAAATTCTTTAGTAGCTCTTAGGTAGTCTTATTATAGCCTATCTACTTAACCTTATACTATATTTTGTTATTAATATCCTTATAACTAATAATCTTTAAAACTTACTATTTATCTTTCTCTTATCCTCTATACGTGTCTGCCTTATAAACTAGTAGCTTAATATTTCCGTATGCTAATTCTAGTATTATAATATGCTGTATAGGGTAGATCTTTATTTTGGCTAGTAGGTTTAACTTAAATATAACCGGTAAAATTCTCTAAATAATTTTGAAAGGTCCTAGTCTAATATAGTCTAACTTCTTACTTAGTTGTCGACTCTTAAAATTTTTATATAGTAGCTATACTTTATCTCCCTCCTTAAGATCTAGTCCTTTAGATCTCTTAGCATTATAGTACTTTTTTTATTCTTTCTTATACTTTCTTTACTAATTCCGTAAGGTCTACATAAAGATTTATTAATATCTTTATTCTTTCTTTAGCTATACTACTTATCTTTTTCGCTTATTATAGTAATAATAATATTCTTAATTTATATCTACAATTTACCTTAAATAGTAATATACCTATTCCTTTTTAAGGTGTTGCATTATATGCAAACTATATAACTAGTAATAGCGATACCTAATTATTTTGTGCATAATTAATATAATGCCTTAGATACTATTCTAGTGTCTAGTTTAATCTTTCTATTTAACCGTCTGTCTGCGGATAATATGCGGTAACAGTTACTGCTTAAACTTCTTATTCTACTAAGAATACCTCCTAAAATGCTGCTATAAATCTTAGATCTCTATTTAATATAATTTTACTTAATACTCTATATCTTACGAATACTTCTTTTATATAGATTCTAGTAACATCCTCCGCTAAGATTTCTTCTATATATACTATAAAGTAGCCCCATTTAGTTAACTTGTCTACTATTACTAAGATTATATTATAATCTTATCTAGTAATAGAATCTCTTAACTTTAATAACTTAACGATAAAGTCCCATAATATAACCTCCTATAGTCTCTTTAGTATTTTAATAGGTTATAGCCCTCTATATAGCCTATACCTTATTAGTTTATTCCTTTAGCAATCTAGATACTCTTTTATTACTTTTCTTATAATATTCTAGATTCCGTTAATAATATATTCTTCCTAAAGTCTTAACACTAAGCCTATTGCTCTATTATATCCTTAAGTTATCCCTTATAGAAATCTTCTATAAAATGTTCTACTATGCTTTTTAGGATTTACTTCGCCTCTCTATACTTATATAGTATTTCTTTTTCTAGATATTCTAACTGTTCTTCTAGCTATACCTTAAAGATCTTTTATACCTAAAAGCTTTCTAGTATCTTATAGACTCTTTCTGCTTTATTATCTTCTTAAGTTGCTACTAGTTTAGGGTAGTTATATCTAATTAATCTATCCTTATCTCTACGTAGTATTGCTCCTAATAGTTTCTTATTATTTTATAGTTTAGCTTTTCTGCTAAGTGCGTCTACTCTTACATTTTTAGTTCCTTTAGTATATTAAATCTTAAAATAGTATTCTGCAAGCATCTCTACCTATCTAACTTATCTTTAATTAAGTTCTTTTATTATTAGGAACTCCATTAGGTTCTTATAATCCATTTTAACTATAAATAGTTTCTCTATACCTTGTAAGAATACTCTTTATTTCTTTAGTACTATAACTATACCTAATAACTCCTTATTATAGACGTTATAGTTTAACTTTAGTAGTGTTATCTTTTAACTATAGTATACTACTAGATGTTATATATCCTTATATTTCTATAGTAAATATACTCCTAGTATATAGTCTAATACGTCTATCTCTATAACCGTGTCTAGTCCTAGTTAGTAGATCTTAAGGATTAGCTCCTAGGTAAACAGCTCCTTAAGTTCTTTAAACTGCTTCTTTTATTTATCTCCCCATACCTATAGTTTCTCTTTTTTTATAAGCCTAGTAAATGGTTTAATATTCTTTAACCATTATACTATAAACCTTTAGTAGTAGTTATAAAACCCTAAAAATAACCTTAACTGTATTATATTCTCTAGTTTTTGCTAACTTACTATAGCTTTAATCTTCTTTAGGTCTATACTAATATATCCTAGTTTAATAATAAATCTAACAAAATCAGTCTTCCTTATAAAAAAACTCGCATTTTTTAATTACTACTAGCATTTATTCTTTTTATAGTCTCTTTAAGACCTATTTAACGTGTTCCCCGTATTCTTCCTTAATTATTAAGTAGATAATAATGTCGTTAAGGTATACTATAATAAACTCATTAAGGTATTCTCCTAATACACTATTAATTCTTTTCTAAAATATTATAGGTGTATTTATTAATCCAAATTGTATAACTAATGGCTTATATAGTCCTTCTCTTAATTTAAAGGCTGCCTTCTATTTATTGCCTTCCTTAATTCTAATCTAATAGTACGCCTATCTCAGATTTATCTTTATAAAGATTTGCGCGTTGCCTATCCGATCTTAAATTTTGCTAATTAAGGGTAAAGGATACCTATCCTTCTGAGTAATACTATTTAACTACCTATAGTTAATGCATAGCCTAAGCTTTCCGTTTTTCTTTAGTATAAACAGTACTGGGTAACCTACTAATAACTATAATAGTCTAATATATCCCTTTTATAAGTTCTCCTAGATAAACTCTTTAAGTGCGCTCGCCTCCTCTTAAGTAAGCTTATAGGTTAGAAAGAATCTTAAACTTATTTCTAGTTTTAACTCTATTTTATAGTCCTATACTATATAATCTGCTAGCTTTTTACTTTTTAGGCTCTATAGTTTCTTGCCGTATTTATAGTATCTTTTTAGTATATAACTTAAGCCTCGCTTAGTCTCTTTATATATTACTCCAACTTAGTACTATACTAACTTAGTTTATTATCATCTCTTGCGATATTAAGTATCCCTAATATTAACCTAACCTGTAATCCAATTAACCCTTAGGTTATATTCCTGTAACTAAAGCATACCTAATACTGCCTTATTCTATCCTAATAGTAGGATATTAAAAGATATCTTAATTTGTCTTCCTTTAATGGTTATCTAAATAGGTCCTATTTTAAAATTAATAATCCCTCCTCTATAGGCTATTAGATCTCCTAAAATCGTAACTAATAGGTAAGGTTATTCCTTCTATCTATAAGGTAATCCTATTCTCTTAACTGCTGCTAGTAAAATATAGTTCCGTATTACTCTACTATTTATTAGTACTTTAAACTGCCAATCTTACCAATTAATTTATAAATTTAGGTATTGTTTTTAAATTTCTTTAAGAGTTTAAGGCTCTACTACTAGCTCCCTCTAGTCCTATAGGCCTCCACTTTTCCTAACTATTAGCTATTTAATCCTGTTATATTTAGCTTGTCTTTTAGCTAATATCTAGTTTACTTTTTATCTTTAATATACTATAAATAAGTGTTCTCTAGGCATTCCCACTACTATTATCTATCTAAGTATTCTTCCGTAAGGAATCTTTTTAGTTAAAGTATTAAGTTTCCTAACTCTTAAACTTTTATTAAATGCTAGCTATGTATATACTTAGTATTTTAGTATTATTGCTTATCTAGCGCCTAATATATCCTTATAGAGTACTTCTAATTCTTTTTTTTTAGGTTTTTATATATCTTATATATATTATCTATATATACAATCTATAATAGCGTGTGGTATACTAGGTGCTTTAGATTAACTCTTAACTTATTTTTATCCTTAAGTTTAAACCTTTATCGCGCTAATCTAAACGTTATAACTTTATTCACGGGTACTAAGATGCGTTTCTTACTTCTTTAGTCCTCTAATTATTCCTCTAAATCCTTTAACGTTATAATTAAGGCTCCTTTAATATAAGTTATGGCCTTTTCTATAATTGGGTGGTCTTAGATAACTCGTTTATCTAACCATATATAGAAATCTTTCTACTTATCGTTATGTCGTTACCTATACCACTTTTAATATAGCTACTGGAGTATATACAGCTTATCCATAAGGAAGTATTTTCTTATTACTGCGTTATAATAGCCCTTTATATATTATTCTTTAAACTTAGTAGGGATCCCTAAATTCTCTTCGTTTTCTAGTTTGGTAAGCCACTTAGCTCTTAATATGCCTGCCCTAGGCCTATTAGTAATTCTTTATACTAGTGCTCTGTCCTTTATATATCCCAATATACTAGATCTCTTATCTAGTTTCTATTCTTGCTATGCAATAATTCTTCTATAGTTTTTTTAGTTTGCGTCTTATTGCTAGATCCTTAAAGTTATCTTACTTCTTAATCTTAGTATTAATATTTCAATCCTATTACTAAGCCTTACTCGCAATCTCTTTAATAGTGCTCATTCTATTGCTAAAATCTTAGTTCTATAAGATTCTTAGTCCTAAGCTTGCTTCTATCTTAAGCTTTACTTCAGCCTTAGTCTAACTAGGCTTACTTAGTGTTCTTATCTTGTCTTAAGAGTCTTAAATCTTACTTATCTCGTCTTAAGAGTCTTATGTTTTTAGGAAACTTCGTCCTAAGCTTATTTATATATCACTAAACTAAGCTATTACTCTGCTCTATCGGTTATTATCTATTATAGGTCCTTAAGCTTGCCTTATCTCGTTTTAAGAATCTTAGTTATCTTATATCTTGTCTTAAGAATTTTAAGCTTTTAGCCTTTTGCCTTTATTAAGTGCTAAAGTAGTTCGCTAACCTACTTCTCTTACATCTCGCGAAGCGATAGACATCGTGTCTAGTAGGGTCTTAATCCCTACTAATATTCCCTATTCTATAGTGGAATCATTCTCTACCTCTTATATAACATCTCTAAGGTCTATATACTTTTAGTAAGCTACCTTTATTGCCTTATTATTATAGAATATTTCGCCTATATTAAATTTATCGTCCTTAATATCTAATCTGTAAACTAGTTTGTTAGTTCCTTTATATTTTACTAAGTATAGCTCTTATAGCTAATAGCTTACGCTATACTTAGCGTCCTTATAAATTTAGTATATATTATTATTATAATAAAACGCGAAACTGTTAATTAAATATTCTCTTATTCCTTGTAATACACTATTATCCCTTTATATATATATGTCTTCTACTAGTCTCGTTCCTTTTACTATATAGTAACTCTAACTACTTCTATAGTCTTTAATATAGTAACCCTATTTTCCGTAATTTATATAAGCTCCTTTTTTAAACTATTTTTCTTGCTATAGAGTTCGCCTAAACGTCTTCTGCTATTAAGATCCCTAGTTTAGCCTCTACTCTTTAAACCTTTAATTACTTAATCCTTGTCCTCTAGATTTCCATAATTTTTTATTATATTTCTTAGATTTTTTAGTACCACTTAGGTCTATTAGCTCTGCGCTATACTATAGTTTTTAACTTTAACTTTATCGTTACGTGCCCTAGGCCTTATATAACTATAGGACTCTATCCTAACCCTTCTTAGTCTGCTCTCTTTAGTAGATCCTATTATTAATCTTAATTGCTTAATTAATTAAATTCCTAAAAGTATCCATATCTTCTATTAGAATAATTACGTCCTAAATTTTTACCTTAAGTCCCTGTTTATACTATGCTATAAGCGCCTTATTATTCTATTTAACCTATATTGCTAATGTTTAAAACTACGTTATATACTTAATTACTAAAGTCCTCTATACTAGGTTTTGAAGTTTTCTTTCTGCTATTATAGTTACCTCCGGGTCTTTAAATATCTACGTTAATTATTCCGTAAACCCGTTCTAACTTAAGAACATATATTAAACCTCTTAGTTAGTAGTTATTATATTATATTCTTGTATTTCCGTAAGGTAAGGTTTAAACCACTTAAGTGCCCTTCCCGTTAAGAACAATCTTATATAAGTGACTTAATCTATAGGCGTTCCTAGTTTAACTCCCTCTTATATAACCTTAAAGTGCATTTATATAAGGAATCCCTTAAGCTTTAACTTCTCCCCTGAGAATCGCTTAATTAAGGGTAACTTAACCTTAGCTGCTCTGATTCCACTAATCCTTTCTTTAAGTATTTTATTATTGTCTATTAATCGATTAACTATTTCCTATAACTGTCTAACGGTAACTAGCTAAGAGTTAGTGTCTTCTACTATACTAGTATCGTTACCTAATCTCGATATAGTTGCTGCCGTTAACAGCGTCGTGGCTAATACTTTTAGTGGCATATTGTTTAACTTTATTAATACTATAACCTTAGTAGTAAATATATAATAAAGTCTTATAGTAGGAACTACGGTAGACTTATTAATAGGCTAGGTATATAGGTAAATAAGAAGTTAACAGCGTAATAATAACTGGTGGAGTGGTTGCCTAATAAATTAACTCTAATTATATTCTGAGATTCACTATAAAGGAGAGAACTATCTAGGTAGGGACTATGGTCCTTTAAATACACAACCATACTCCTAAGAAATCCCCTTAGTACGTAAGGTACGTAGGCTCTACCTGCTTTATTACGGATTATATAAATCTTATAGATTATACAGGTTACGTTATATAACTTTAGTTACTATTCCTCGTTATATAGCTCTATCAGCTCTATCTTAGACCGTGCCTAGATTAACTAACTAGCTTCTTCTAACTCCTCTCTAAGTAGTTATAATATCGTACTTAAAGCGTCCGTAATAATAAGTTTATTTATTATATTAAAGGTCCTTATTAATTTATTAATATATTATAGTAAATTCGGGTAAGTCCTTTAGTAGTTCTCTACCTACTAACTATGCTCTAATTTTATCTAAAATAGCTTAATAGAGAGTAGCAACTCTAGTAGCTTTATTCTAATCTAGTTCACTAATAAGGCCTAAAAATTCTAAAAAGAAGTTAGTAAAGTCTCGGTTCCGTTATTATAGGTTTTTAAGTTTGGTAATAGCTATATATTTACGGCTAGCGTTATTATATATTTGTTCTAGTAGAGAGATAAAGATTTTAAAATTAATAAAGGTGCCGTTATAGAAGAATAGGTCCATAGTTTATACAGTGTCTTTACTTAAATAAGACATTCTATAGCTAATCTTGCTAGCTTTAGTAGGGTATTAGTTATAATTTATTAAAAGTTTAAAACGGAGCTTAGTTATAAAGGGATGTAAGTTATTTTAATTTCTATTAAACATTAGAGGGTTATAGAGCTTTTTAGATTTTATAGTAGGTATTAGGTTTATTATAGGTACAGGTTAAGCTGCCGTTACTAGTTTAGGGTTTGTATTTAATAGATTAGGTTTATATATAGTTATTTTAATTTTATTTACAGGTGTTGCTATTAAGGTCTTTAACGTAAGTATTTTAGCGTTATAGAGTTCTTTATATATTGCTTTAATCGATTACTAATACTAAGCTTCTAGTATAGTTTGTTATTAGGCCAAGGCATCTATAAAGGACTATTATATTATAGTTATTTATTCCCTAACTAGGGCTATAACAGTTAACGTAGCGGATTCGAGTTTATTTAACATTTTAAGGGTATTAGTATTAACGTAACGTAATATAAGGGCGCGGAGAGACTTTAGGGAAGATTTAAAGGAATAATATAAATTCTATCTAAATCTAAGGGTATATAGCTCTTGCTAAGAACAAGACATTATATAAAGAAGAGAAGGGAATAATAGGAAAATCATATAATTAAATAGTTAAGGGCTTGGTGGTCGATACATGCGCATATACACACGCGGTCTTTAATAGACTTTAGTAAAATTCAATTAATCTAGCAGAATTTGGTTAAAGCGTCGGAATTTATCTATTAAGTGTTTTACCGAGACATTCCTACTGTAACTAGGCTAGTCCTATTACACTTAGCTATTATAAAGTAAGAGTTCTTAGAGATCTACTAAACTACACGCAGTTAAGCTATATTGTTAACTAATATAGTAAGTATATGGCGGGCAATAGGCCTTATTCCTTACAATCCTTCTATTATTCTATTAAAGATTTAACTAGAGACTCCTCTATTTACAAGCCTTATAAATAAGGATGGTATTTAAATTAATATTTCTATATTGCCTTCTATTGGAGGAAAAATAATAAAGTTATTAATTCGGTTATATAAGGTGCTATACCCTTACGTTCTAAAGCTTTGCTTAATCTATAGCAAATTACCTTAAGAACTCTTGCTAATAAAACTGTACTTTAGCGTATAAATATGGAGCTTATTAAGAAGCAGAAAAGGCAGCGTAGAGGATAGGGTAAAACGTTATATGGTAAGGCACGAGTTCTATTAGTAAGGGAGGCTCTATAAAAGAACTAAGAGCGGGAGCAAAAGGAGCGGGTAGAGGCCGCTCAAAAGGAACGCTATATAGCTCTATAAGGCGTTATAGGCTTCGCGAAGAAGGTGCAGAAGGAACTACTAATGTAGGACGATCTTTTTGTATAATATCAATATATTTAACAAATTTGGGTAAGAGTCCATGCATACGAGAGCTCTGCTCCAGGGGTGGCTCGACCGGGTGGCTGGCTCGACTGGGTGGCTAAGACGTTATAGTGTCTACGGTGCATCTACGGCGCCCTTGCCGTGCGGTAGACTGGCTGTCTGCAGCAGACTAGCTGTAGGGAAAGTTATCTGCAGGGCAGACTGGTTATAGGGAAGGCTATCTATAGTAGACTGGTTGTAGGGAAGGCTGTCTATAGTAGACTGGTTGTAGGGAATGTTGTCTGCAGTAGACTGGTTGTAGAGGTATAGTTGCGGTGGTAACGCGTCGCGGTAACGCGTTCTTAGGGGCTATATAGCCAGCGACGCCTTAGCGACGACGGCGGAGACGAAAGGTAGACGACGGCTACCTACCTACCTATATTAGTGTCTAATTTAATTTAGGAGAGGGGTCGGCCCGATTAAAGGCTTCGATTTATTTAAATCGTTCTCTATATCCGTTAGCTGGCTATATATTTAAACGGTGGTCTAGGGTGCCTCCCTAGGAGGCCTTTATTTAATTTGGTAACGGGCCGATATTAAAGCTCTAGTTTAATTCGATTAATCGATTAATTAAATCGTTTATAGTGTTCGCTGGCTAGTAATTTTAATAGTCGTTATCTAGTTCTAGTAACGGTCGTCTAGTTCTAGTAATAGTCCTCTACTAGCTGCCGTTTTAGTGCCTCCTGTTATAGAAGTGGGCACGAGCTAGAATACAATATACTAAACGGGGTAGTAATTGAAGAAGGCTACGTACGCGTAACTATGCGTAGTTAATATAAAGACATTTAGATGCAGAAACAGAACAGGTTAGGTATGGGTATAAATAGGGGTTGTAGGGGAACGTGCGTAGGTGTCTCGGGACAAACGTAAATACGGGTCAAGAACGTCAAAGCGCGCAGAGACGTGAAAACGTGAGTCCCGTAATACCTCCCTAGGTAGGAAGGATATAAGGAAGGAAGAATAGGTAAAAAATAAGGTGGCTATATAGGGGGTATACTTGGCAAAGGTATGTATAGAGGCTATTAGGAATATAGCGGAGACCTAATATAGAGCCTTTGTATATAGAGCTCTACGTAAAGCCTTATACAGAGCCTCTATATATAGAGCTTCGTATAGAGCTTTGTGCAGAGCCTTATATAGAGCCTCTATATATAGAGCTTTATATAGAGCTTTATATAGAGCTTTATATAGAGCTTTATATAGAGCCTTTATATATAGAGCCTTATGTAAAGCCTTATATAAAGCTTTAAGCCCGCGAAGCCCTACTGCACGCGTCCACGTCGCCGCGGGTGGAAACATCATCAGGAAATCGTTCCTTTTGATGGCTAAGTGTAGAGGCGATAGTAGGGAGCCGTCGCAGCGCGTGCAGCGCGCTATCGTCGCGATTCTGTGGTGTTAAGCTTGCGACGCGTACCACCGTACAAAGTATCGCCCTTAATAACACCAGGAGCCTTACTGCCTCCGCATGAGGCTCTTGCCCTACTACCTAGGGAGGCCTATTAAGGGATACTAGGATACGAAAACCACCTAATATATAACTACCTGGCTTATAGCCAGGCCCGAAACTGGCCTTATTATCTAGTTAGTCAACGTAGACGCGTCCTAGTCATACAATAGGACACCCTTAGGCTTACACTAGCTCTAAGATCGTAAAGGGACGTAGTAAGGGCGTAGGGAACCTCTTTTTATAAGAACTTGTTAAGGTTAACGCGTTACAGATACCTTATACAAAACTTATTAAGGCCCTAAGGCCACCGCAAAGAACTTGTTAAGGCCCTGCCTAGAGAACTTATTAAGGCCCCTCTACGAGGGCCTATCTGGTATCTAGTACACTTAGGTGACTTAAAAGAGGGTCTTAATAGGCGTAGTGCGCGCGACCTGGAAGACAGCAACGCGGCGACGCGATAGTAACGCGATGGTGACGCAACGGCGACTAGACGGCTTAACGAGGTAAAAACACGGGCAAAGCTCTAGGCAGCGGAAACACAGGCCAGCTTTAATAGCCCTATGGCGTTCAACCAGGTGACTTATAGGAGGGTCTTAATAGGCGTGGTGCACGCAACCTGACGTATATATATAAGGCGACTTATAGGAGGGTTTTAATAGGCGTGGTATACGCAACCTAATACACATATATGGGGGAGGCTGTAGGGGAAATATAGGCCAGTTAGATAAGGTCTTAATAGTTAGAGATATAGGCCAGCTTATAGGAAGGGGGGACATAAGCTTAGTTAGTAGGAGAGGGGGGAGTAGGTCACCTGGCATGGGACCTAGTCTATGGCCCCCTCCTATAAGACACAGTCGGCCTATTATAAGGAGACTCTTATAGGCAACGCGAAACGGGAACTGGCAGTAGTATAGGGTGTTGCGCCCCTATACTACTACTAGCCTCCTACGGGGCGTAGTATATAGCAGCTACTACTGGCTTTAAGAACCTTACCCCTTAGCTAGGCTCTAACCCTTAGTGCACCTAGTAGGTAGGCAGGATTACACCCTAGCCAGAAAGACTGCTACGTGGCTTAAGAGAACGGATGCGCGTGTTAGTATATTAATAGACGGAACCGTTCGCCTCTAGGGCGGCACGCCGGTAAAATATACTTAAGGAGTAAATAGGAGTTACTTAGGCGGGAGAGGTTTTGGCCCGGCCTTGACCGTAGAGGTAGTGACGCCTAAAGGTAGGAATAAGCCACTGAAAACTGGGGTAGAGGCCTAGATAAGCAGGTATATCGAACTCTACTATATTATAGCTAATATATAACTACCTAAGAAAAAGGCAGGGCGCCTAGCAGAAGACCTATACCTACTACCCCTACGAAGAGCAGGAGAATCACAGGCTATAAACGACAACAATAAGAAGGCAAAGATCCTTATAGAAAGGTTCTTCCCCTAACCGGCTCTAGCAGACCTTAGTGATATTATAGGCGAAACACCGGTAACTCGCCTGTGGGTTAACAGCGATATAATAACAGAGGAAATAGCTAGAACTATTAGCCGCCTTTTAAATAATATAGTACTAGGACTAGATGGGATTCTAAATAAGGCCCTAAAAACCTATAGGCCACTTATAGTACCTTAGCTTACAGATATAGCTAAAGCATACTTTACTATAGGCTACTACCCATGACTCGGAAGATCTATAACGACGGTTATCCTACAAAAAGAAGGTAAAGCAGATTACTTAATCACAAGAAGCTACCGCCCTATTGCCTTAAAAAACACCCTTAGCAAGATCTTAAAAAGGGTAATAGCGGAACGCATAGCAGATATAGTAGAGGAACACGCCCTACTACCACAAAGCTAAATAGGGGCAAGAAAGAACCGCTTAACACTATTAGCACTTACGCTACTCGCTACCACTATTAAATCTGCATAGGCGATGCGAAAGGACTTTGTAGTATTAATGCTTAGCCTAGATATTAGTGGTGCCTACAATAATATACCCTACGAGCGTCTCCTATATATCCTTAGGGTAAAGGGCTTCCTAGAATAGATTATATAATTTGTCTAAGGGTTTATAGGCTAGAAAGAAATATTATTAGTCTTTAGCAGATACCAGAGCCCCCCTATTATAGTTATAACAGGAATATTATAAGGATTACCCCTCTCGCCTATTCTCTTCCTTTTCTTTATAAGCAACCTGCTTAACTTCTTTAAGAAAGGGGCGATCTAGGGGATAGGCTTTATTAACGACATAAACCTAATTATATACGGGCTAATAGCCGCAGAGAATTACAGAACACTAGAGAAAGCCTATAACACTTATATAGAATAGGCAAAACATTATAGAGTCTAATTCTTACTAGAGAAATACCAGCTAATCCATTTTATAAGAAAATATAACTAATCTATAGATCTCTAGCATATAATTCGCATCTAAGGCTTTAGGGGTTAACTAGTTTAGGGCCTAAGGGTACTAGGAGTATAGGTAAATAGTAAGCTCTAGTGGAGCGCATATGCGGCGTAAGCGGCCCGTAAAGGCTAAGTATAGTTTATCGCTTTATCTAGGATTGTTAATTCTATATAGGGTCCATGCTTCTAGAGGTTATACCTACTATATACAGCAGTTGTCCGGCCAACTATAATATATAGATCTAGTATTTAGGCCATTAGAGAAACTAAGAAGGGCCCCCCTAAATCACTCCTTAAACTACTTTAAAAGGTCTAGATAGCCTACCTCTAGAGTATTATAGGCGGGTATAAGCNAACGGCNATAGCACTNCTTAAGAAGGAATCTAATATTCCCCCCCTATAGTTATATATTAAAGCCGCTATAATGCAAAGGACGTAAAATAAACGTAACTCTAATGTTATAAAGTACATTAAGACACGCCTAAGTAAACTATAGAGGGACCCTAGGGTGCCCTATAGGAGAACAAACTAATAACCCTAAAGTAGGGAAGAGATATTAGAGAAATAGGTAAAGAAAGTAGAAGAAGAATGGTATCGCTTTAGGGCCCAGGCCTATATAGAGAAGAAAGAAAGACGTATAAGAGGTTAGCAAAGATAATAGTAAGACAGAGAAAGGAGCTAAAGTAGAACACGTAAGAACGCTAGGAAACTATCTACCGTAATGCAATACTGGTTGGACTAACGCTAGAGAGGTAAATGGGAGTTAAAGGTATAGAGGCTGACTTAGGCAAGATAAACCTAAGCTATAGTATAGTTAACGCTATAGGGGGTAAATACCTAAGGGCTTTAAGAAGGCCTAATAAAGGCAGAAAATATAATAGCAACACTCTTAAGAACAGGAATAATAGGACTAAAAGATTAGCTTTACTAGGTGGGAGTCCTAATAGGTAGCCCAAGATGCGAATATAGCTGGCTAAAACAGATACTAAAACACGTAATACTATTATACCCCCTACGCACTAATTAAGAAATAATACTCTTAATAGCTGGTATAGAGAACTATAATACACTGCTCTTAATATAAAAAGGCCTTAAGGCGGTTACCCAGTGGCTTATTAGTTAAAATATGCTAAATTAGTTCTAGGTTACAAGGGAAATGGTAATAAAAGGTAAGGGGGCGAGCAGTAGGTGCCCCCTAGTAACTCTATAGTAGTAGAGTAATAGTTTATAATACTAGCGCGTCCGTAGGCTTATTACGGCAGCAGTGGTTCCTAAGGAGGTTAAATAGTAAGGTAGTAGAGCANTATAGGCGACTNNTAGGCGCTAAGTAGGCGAGTCNNAAAAGGCGGGGAGATGGATNANNGGGTTTTCTTATTTTTCTTAAATAGAGTTTTCTCCCTATATGTAAATAAGGAGTAGTCCGCGTGGGTCTAATAGGGATCTAAATCGGACGTTAAGCAATAAATTATTATATAAAGCTTTAAGAGTAATAATTTTAATATTTATTAATAAAGCATATATAAAATATAAAATATATTAAAATTATTAAAATTATTAAAATTATTAAAATTATTAAAATTATTAAAATTATTAAATTATACTTTTATATATGCTTATTAATATTAATAAAATATATATATGCTTATTAAAATTATTAAATTATACTTTTATATATGCTTATTAATATTAATAAAATATATATATGCTTATTAAAATTATAAAAATTATACTTTTATATATGCTTAGTAATCTTAGAGTTAGTACTTAGTAACTAAATACTAAAACTTAATTATAAATGCCGCATTTAGCAGCTAAAAGCTAGAAAATGCTAATATGGCAAAAAAGTAAAATTAAACGCTGGTAAATTTTTTCCTAATGTTAGCGTATACTTCCTATTAACTATAATAAAATAAGTAAACTATGCTATTAAAATACTAGTGCACATGCTAAGTATATACTTTCTTTATACTTTACTAATTATATTTTTACCTTAAAGAGACCTTACTTCCTTATAAATTGCATACACTACCCTTTAAAATATTACCATTATATTCTATTAAATAGGCTACGCTATAGTCTATGCGGTACGGAGGCAGCGGGCAAAAGTTCCTAGCCCCCCCCCTTGTATACGCTAGCCTTTAGTGGCTTAGTGTGGCGTAAGCAATGCTTGGCGCGCACCGCGGCGTTGCGGCGTATACTGCTCTCCCTTTAATACCATACTCTACAAGCTTTTAAAATCCATTAAATTCTTATTATATCCTACTGTATATAATAGGTAACTTATATAATATCTATATAAGGGCTTAGGCCCTTCTTATAAAGATTTATAGCAGTATAAATACCGATATTTAAGCCGCTACCGGACGAGCTGGTATAGAAGATGGATTTTAGCTCTCTATAACGAGAGTTTAGATATATAACATTATAATAGCTACCTAGTGTGGTGGTGAGGTATAGGGACTGCTTCTGCCCACTGCCTCGTCCACTACCTCGTCCACTACCCTCCTTCCTAATATGGAACGCCAAGAAAGTAATTTTGTGGCGCTTTTGTGGCGCTTTTGTGGCGCAAGGGGCCAGGTACTTTTGGCCGCTGCCTCCGTATATACCTAGTATATACTTAATATACACACTATATATACCGCCAATCTATTTCTACTCACTAATAAATATATTCTTGTGTGCATGTATATACGATGCATATGCATCGCATATTCTATGCATGCAGTTGCTAAGGTAAGTTGTGGCTACCGGTGCGCGTTCTGTATGGCTGGAAGTGTGGTACCGCCGACCTTTTTCCGGTGGCTCCATCGGTGACCACGTTCAACTTTTCCGAGACCACGACCAGCTGTAACCCGATCGACACGCACTTACAACGAGATGTGACAAGGTGGTGTATTTTGGCTGTCTTAGCTCCCTTCAGCCTTGTAACTACAGCCCGGCCTTGTAACTACAGCCCGGCCTTGCTTACGAACCTTTTTCGCCCCAGTCCTTTGGCCGCGTTAAGCTAGATGCGGCCACTCTACCAAGGCTTATTTGCCTATCTTCTGATAACAGCCCCTCTCAAATGCCTGATCGTTGAAAAGGGCCCCAAGCCGCAGGTTACCATACTCGCTTACGGGTTGAAACAAATATGCAATGTTGGCGTCATGATCGAGGCGCAGGCAATGCCATAGTTACACTACAGCCTGTTATGGTCACTAGCTGATACGTATTGCCAACGATCATTCGCGCAATGTGGTACTAATTTTATGCTCTCCAACTTAAGGTCCCATGCTTGGTCATTTGAGAAACCCCGCCTTTCCTTAACACGTAAGATATAAGGTAAAAGTATCTCGCTCTAACATCCTAGCCGCGATCCACTCAATTATTATTCCATACGCATCTCTTAGCGTCATACCTTTAAATTGGGTACCTGTTTGCTTTGGAGTCAGCCCAGCAAGCCAAAGCCTTCTCATACGTCTTTCTGCTTACGATGTCCACACAAGGGTCTGGCTTGTTCAACTGGAATATTCCGATCAGTTTACAATACTGTATCAACCACAATCAAGGGACTGTAAACCAGTGCAGTTTGAAAACGGTCACCACTCTGAAAGCTAACTATAATGTTATTCCGAAAGTGGTAAGTATCGTACTCACCCATACTCAACCGTTCCTTTTCTCTGAGATTTAAGTTTCCGATGAGCCACATTGAGACAACTAGACTAATGCTGAATAGTGGTGGGGTGCTTTCCTCATGACATCCTGGTCGACAGTTGTTATTTCGCTCACTCTGATAGGATTCGAAGTTGTCCTTTGGGGTCGACATTATCGGCTAAAAACCTGGCATTCTTCAAAACAAGACCACACAAAGATCTGGCGTTCTATCCATGTGTTGGAGCGACTCATAAATGCCTTTTCGGACCAGCAGAGCGTTGCCGGCCTATCCCTTATCGTTGTTGCAGGGCATGACGGGTGTGAGATCTCAGCCTACGTGTATAATGTGGTCTGCTTCCTGATCGTCATGTCTTTAATTACCCACCTCAATGCTCTCACGAATACTCGCAATTGGTTTGAGAGCGAATATACGGCACGCGGTATTGTCATGGGTGTCTTTAAGCTGCTTCCTATACTTGCAACAGTCATCATGGCTGGCATCATGCTCGGCGCACGCAATAGTCCTAATTTTCCCGTCAATGCTAGTGAATATGTTAGGCTCAGCGCGTCTTGTTTCGAGAGCGTGAGCGAAGTGAACAAGAAGGAGATTGGCTTCGGTGGCTTTGCTCGCGGCAACTGGGCAAGCGCGGGATTTATCCAGTATATGATATTGATGGTTGACCTCTGTGTCGTCTCATTTTTATTCACTTTAGCCCTTCTAAAGAAATTCAGACCTCGGCCTGAAGGTTTCCGAGAGATTTTAAGTCTTGGATTGAGGACTTTGTCCACACTCGCAACCACTGGCACTCTTGCCTGGCTGTCGTACGGATATATTGAGATGAGGAAGGCTGTGGAAAATGCCTCTTGGTTCGAACAAGAACCTGCGTCGAATCAGTTCTCATACTATAACGTCGTCACTTGGGCCTTGTTCGCATCTTCCGTGATCACTATTGTTAATGCCTTTGCTGGTAAGTTTGGCTTCGACTAAGTTCTAACTTGCCTTCACACTAATCTCCATCGCAGAGGTTTATAAAGAAGATCCGCGTGCTGGCGATGCTGCAGCGAATGGGGTTGCTAACGGAGTGACGTCTATATCTGAGAAATTTGATAAAGCGGAGAAGGGGAGCCCGCCTGCTGACTTTCCGGATCTCATGTAATCTTGAATATTGCTTAAATATCGCAGGAGAGTCTAGGGCCGTTCTCTTATTCAATACTTTTAACATTTTCTTGTTTAGTTTTCTCGACTACCGTGCAGTAAATCTAATAAAATCTATCTTTCTTATAAAGAACTCGCACTCAGTGTGTTCGACAGGCAATCAATCGCAGGCAGGGACCCCCGGTTGCGATTGATTGGCCAAAATCCTGGTTGCGATTGATCGACTAATGAGAATTGGCTGATTAATTGAAATGATTGCGATTAATTGCCAAGAATTACCCAATTGGGTAGTCCGTGATAGAGAATCTGGGTACTAGATATTTTTTTAGCAGAGCTTCGCCTTATATAGTAAATGTACACTCTAAAAATAAGTCCTCCCTGTACTCCTTATTTATCCTCATTCTTTTCTAAATGCCCTTTATTTAACTAGCTCTTCTGAAGCTCCAGCGCCTTAATCGTCTCATTAGCTAGGCGGTTCCGGTCGTTAGTAATTACGTCGTCGGCAGAGCTAAACTCACGCTTGTACTTAGAGCTCATCGCCGGTATAGAAAAGAGGTCCATTGCTATGCGATAGAGGATTGGATAGATGTGCTTAATACCTTACCAATAAGCCAGCGGGTTAACAATATATTGTTCAGCTTTAGTGGGGGTATCTTTAGTAAAGCGCTTAAGTTTAGATTTAAGTCTTTAACGCTTGCGAGCTCTATATTCACTAGTAAGCATACTATAAAAGTTAAAGCCTTCTTCGCCCGATAACGACGAATCTAAATTATAACGCTTTTTATGTATAAGCCGCTTAGGAGCAACCGGCTTATTATCCTCCTTATCCTCTAACTACGTATACTTCTCCTTATACTGCTTATATAACGCGGTAACGTCTTTCTTATATTATAATTGCCATATAGCCTTACTGGCCCACTCCTGTTTAAAGTAGTTAAACTTATAGGCTAGGTAGAGGACAATTGCTGCTCGGTAGATAGGTGTTTAGTTAGTAAGGCTGAAATATTTAATAAGCTTCGTGTATGCGCAATAAACTCCTACTTTATAGTACTCTAAGTACTCCGCCGGCGACGCCTTAATCTTATTATTAGCTTGTTATAGGACCTTAAATATATAGTTTATGCTTTAAAGGACCTCCTAAACTGCACTATAAGAGCCCTCAAAGCCTCTAGCGTTCGCGTTACCTTGTAGTTTATTAGTAAGAGTCTTAAAAGGCTTAAAAAGTCGCTTAAACTTCTTTAGCGTCTTAAAGTCCTCATTTATAAGAAAGTCCTACAAGAGATTGTACGCGTCTTTATCGGCAGGCTTAACCTAGCGGGTTTAGTAGAGTTTAATAAGGTTCCGAAGTTCAAGTACTATTAGACGTAAGAAGTTAGTAAAAGTCTGTTTTTAAGCAATTTAACGGCAAAAGGCTAAGCGTTATCGCTATTAAATTCCATCAAATCTACTAGCGGAGGGGTAAGCTATAGGCTATATCTACGCGCGCTAAAGGTAGTTTAACAATATAATAAGGTGGTGGAGAATAGTAGAGGTTAAGCAGAATATTTGGCAACGACCAAACTCTATATAGAACCCCACCTAAAAGGAAGTAATTGCATTAGAATATACCTCTCTTAATTATTATATATACAGCGTTCTAGCGTACTCTACCGTCTTTTAAGAGTTCCAAATAGAAGACTTTCTTATTACCTTCCTTACAGTTAGTCTGGCAGTTCCGAAAGGCCATTTATCGCTAATTAGTTCGTCCAATATACACTATAATTGTCTTTACTCTGCTAATTGGCCCTATCTTGCTCTAGATTCGGAAGATATCATTAGCACCTGCACCAGTAATTTGCTTTTAAAGCTTGCTTACGCCTTTACTAAAGAGCGCGGCCTTAATAATAAGGTTAATAATATATCTAGCGCACCGAAGTTAAGCCTATTTTAGATCTATAGTTAGAAATATCGTTGTAATCGTTTCTATAAGCTTATTGTTATTTTTAGCGTTGTCCATTATAAAGGCGCCAATATTATCCTCTATATAATATTTTATAATCACGTCTATAATTAATCGCGCGACATTAGAGCCGGTATAGGAGCCGATTAATTAAGGGAGGCCAATAAGGGCGGTAGAAAGGTTGCCTTTAGCAGCTAATTTAGGTAAGCGATAACTTATTAATATAGAAGTTAAACTTACTAATCCAGTAAGCAACAACGCCGATGTAATTGCACTTATTTCCTCCTATCCAAAGGTCGCTGCTAATATTAACCTTACTAATACTCTCCCTTAGAAGGCCTTTAATTGCAAGCCGTTGCTTAGGTAGAGCTTTAAGCACCCATTCGCTAATAGTGCCAGCTAAGGTAGTAGCTAAATAAGGTACAGTAAGTAGCTTTCTAAGCCGTAAGCTGTATACCTACCAAAAGGTTACATTATTAGCAATGATCCAATCTATATAGTTCTAATTATATTTCTCGCTGTTAAATAGTATTTAAGAGTTCGCTGCTTTAGATTTAGTAGTAGGCTTTAGAGTTACGGTAACGGTAACTTTAAAAGGGCTGCCTGGTAAAGACGTTAATAATTTAACGTTTTCGCTATCTTATGTAATAATAATATTATGCCATTTTCTTATATGCCTTGCTGCTCTAGTAGTACTTTCTAATGGATATACGCCCTCTTAGTATTGTTTAGAGATATAGCAGAGCTTGCAAACCCACTAGCGCCTGCCCTCTTTATCCTTAATATCTGCACCATGCCTATAGATTGATGAGGGTGTAAAACTAGTATTAACGTGCCGCTTGTGCCTGGCTTGATAGTAAGGTTCTTTTAATAGGTTTAAATTATGGCGAAGCTTGTCCTACTTAATCGTAAAGATATAAGAAGCTATAGCGTTGCCTAGTCGTGTATTTAATAGAGTTGGTTAAGGTAGAGTAGGTATTTTGGGCACCTTACTACCCTACAATTTAGGCGCGTCGTTAATTAGAATAGGGGAATTACGCGTTAACGGTGTCAAATTTGATAATAATAAAGACGGTGAGGGTAAGGGCGAGGTTTTAGGCCTTCGTTTGGCCCGTTAGAAGGGGTTAAGAGGCATAGTATTGGAGGTAGTTAAGGTAATAAAGGTTAGAAGATAATTAAGAAAACCTTATAGGGACAGGCGCAAGCAAATATAACTAATAAAACGCGTTCTAGTGGTAGACTACGCTAAACCTATTAATCTTAGCGTATTTAATTGCTGTATTCCTAAGTGATCTAATTAGATTAATACTGCACACCTTATTAAAATCATATACCTTAACACTAAAAGTCTATCACGAACCACCCCTCCGTTAGTAAGATTTTATATTAATCAATCACAGGCGCTTAATGAGAATTCCTGGTTGCGATTAATTACTTGATGACAATTCCTGGTTGCAATTGATTGCTTATTAATCAATCAATCGCAGGCACGCTCGTCGAGCGGCTTGCCTGTCGAACACACTACTCGTACTTCTTAATTACTACTAGTATCTATTCTACTTACAATCTCTTTAAGACCTATTTAACGTGTTCCCCGTATTCCTACTCGCTTATTAAGCAGATAATAACGTCGTTAAGGTATATGTATGGGTACTTTTGGTCCCTTACTCGGCTACATCCCGGAAGCTCTCAGGGGCTGCTAAGGCTAGCCTTCGGCTAGGCCTTGGCCACCCCTTATAAGCTCCTCGGGCTTGCAGCCTCCTTCCTCCCCCATCGGTTCGTCTCTCTGTACTCAGGCTATTGCCTACCCTCATTATCATATCGTCCTCTTCCATCGACTCTCCTTGTGACTCATGCTCGGCTTACCTACCCCCTACCGTACACCCTGGCAATACTGCCTTACAGTATACTATAATAAATTTATTAAGGTATTCTCCTAATACGCTATTAATTTGCTTTCGGAACGTCGCTAGTACGTTTATAAGCCCGAATTATATAACTAATAGTTTATATAGTCTTTCCTTTAACTTAAAGGCTGCCTTCTATTCATTGCCTTCCTTAATTCTAATCTAATAGTATACCTATCTTAGATCTATAGACCTAAAGAAGATTAAAGCTATAGTAAGTTAGTAAGAACTAGAAAACGTAACGCAGTTAAGGTTATTCTTAGGGTTTTGTAACTACTATAGGAGGTTTATAGTATAGTAGTTAAAGAATATTAAACTATTTACTAGGCTTATAAAGAAAGAGGAACTATAGGTATAGGGAGAAGAGTAAAGGAAGTTATTTAAGGAACTTAAGGAGTTATTTACCTAGAAGTTAATTCTTAAGATCTATTAACTAGGACTAGATACGGTTATAAAAATAGATATATTAGACTTTATATTAGGAGTATATTTACTATAGAAGTATAAGAACGTATAGCATCCAGTAATATATTATAGTTGGAAGATAATACCACTAGAGTTAAACTATAACATCTATAATAAGGAGTTGTTAGGTATAGTTATAGTACTTAAGAAATAGAGAGTATTCTTATAAGGCGTAAAGAAACTATTTATAGTTAAGATAGATTATAAGAACCTAACAGGGTTCCTAATAATAAAAGAACTTTATTATAGATAGGTTAGATAGGCAGAGATACTTACAGAATATTATTTTAAAATTTAGTATACTAAAGGAACTAAAAATATAAAAGTAGACGCGCTAAGTAGAAAGGCTAAATTATAGAATAATAAGAAACTATTAGGAGTAATGCTACGCAGAGATAAGAACGGATTAATTAGATATAATTACCCTAAGCTAGTAGCAACTTTAGAGGATAATAAACTAGAAAGAGTCTATAAGATACTAAAGAGCTTTTAGGTATAAAGAATTCTAAAAGTATTGCTAAAAGATCTATAGATAGATATATATCAGAATTAAGAAGTAAAGTATATCCTAAAGAGTATAGTAGAGCATTTTATAGAATATTTCTATAAGGGAATAACTTAAGGACATAATAGAGCAACAGGCTTAATATTAAGACTTTAAGAAGAATATATTATTAACGGAATCTAGGGTATAGCTAGGAAAGTAATAAAAGAGTATTTAGATTACTAAAGGAATAAACTAATAAGGCATAAGCTATATAAAGGGCTATAACCTATTAAAATACTAGAGAGACTATAGGAGGTTATATTATAGGACTTTATTATTAAGTTACTAAAGTTAAGAAATTCTATTACCGGATAGGAGTATAATGTAATCTTAGTAATAGTGGACAAGTTAACTAAATAGGGCTACTTTATAGTATATATAGAAGAAATCTTAGTAGAAGATATCACTAGGATCTATATTAAAGAAGTATTTATAAGATATAGAGCACTAAGTAAAATTATATTAGATAGAGATCTAAGATTTATAGCAGTATTCTAAAAGGTATTTTTAGCAGAATAAGGAGTTCGCGCAGCAATATATATAGCGTATTATCCGTAAATGGACGGATAAACAGAAAGATTAAATTAGACGCTAGAACAGTATTTAAGATATTATATTAATTACGTATAGAATAATTGGGTATTATTATTACTAATTATATAGTTCGTATATAATATAATATCTTAGGAAGGAATAGGCATATTACTATTTAAGGCAAATTATAGATATAAGCTAAGAATATTGTTATTACTATAATAAGCAAAGAAAACGAGTAGCACAGCTAAAGAAAGGATAAAGATACTAATAAATCTTTATATAGACCTTATGGAATTAGTAAAGAAAGTATAAAAAAAAGAGTAAAAAGGTATTATAATACTAAGAGATCTAAGGGACCAGATCTTAAGGAGGGGGATAAAGTATAGCTACTATACAAAAATTTCAAGAGTTGACGACTAAGTAAAAAGTTAAACTATATTAGACTAGGACCTTTTAAGATTATATAAAGGATTTCACCGGTTACATTTAAGTTAAACCTACTAGCCAAGATAAAGATCTACCCTATATAGTATATTATAATACTAGAGCCAATATATGGGAATATTAAGCCACTAATTTATAAAGTAGACATATATAGAGGATAAGAGGAAGATAAATAGCAAGTTTTAAAGATTATTAGTTATAAGGACATTGACGATAAAATATAGTATAAGGTTAAGTGGATAGGCTATAATAAGACTACCTAGGAACTACTATAGAATTTAAAAAACGCTATAGGAAAGATATAGGAGTGTTAGAAGAAAACGAGTTAGGTAATATTAAGAAGGAGCTAAAGATAAAGGGATTAGTTAAAGGCAATAGACGAGCTGGATTATCTAAAGGATCTACCGCTAGTGTATAAGCTGTTTCCGCCTCTTTTTAATTAGAATCCTTTTTAGCCTCCTTAGCCTTAAGCTTATAGAGACCTTACTTAACTAAGTGGTACTCTTTAAAATACACCTTCTTATAAACCTTCTTAAGATAAACTAAATGGGCGAATATAGTCTAATAAAGCTTAAATGCACGCCGCTAAGCTTCTAGGAGACGAGTAAACTCTTTAAAGGAATAACGGAGTTTATTATAAGCTGCGATAAGAAAAACTTTAAGCTTTTTAGCTTTAAATTAAACACGGGACCCTATAGCAGATTAGATAAGGAAGTTAGAGACTTTAAAGACTAATAAGACGCGTATATTTAGCGTTAGATACGGACCGAATATCGCAGGATAACCGTATGTTTAATTTCGTACACTTAGTATAAGAAGAAGGTTGGCGACCGGATGGAGTCGCGATTGCAATATATATTAACTTCTTCTCCATATAATAAGAACAAGAAGGTATAACTTTACTAAGAGATAGGATTTTAAGCACTATATAGTTGCGATAATTTATAAAAGAGGAAAAAGTTGCCTTGGGTATAATAAGTAATAGTAAAGGTTATTAAATTAAAGACGGGAATGCTATACCTCTAATAGACGACTTAGAGATAGGAGATATCTTTAAGGACGAAGATAAAGAGGAGGGGGGTAGTGTTACGGACCTTATATTAGCAGTAGTAGCACTACTAAGAAGGGATATAAACGGACTAGTGGTAGAAGCATAGGAGGTGCTAAAATTAGTTAAGCTATAGGATAAGGGGTAGCCTAGTTATATAATAAGTTATAAGATAAGATCTATAAGATCTATAAGATCTATAAGATCTATAAGGTCTATTTATATACTTTACGTACCTTATATACCTTACATACTTAAGTATTTCTTAGGCGCAGTATTATATATTTAAAGGACCACAGTTCCTACCTAGATAGTTCTCTTCTTTGTAGTAAATCTTAGAATATAATTAGAGTTAATCTATTAGGTAACCACTCTACTAGTTATTATTACGTTGTTGACTTCCTATTTACCTATATACCTAGCCTATTAATAAGTTTACCGTAGTTCCTGCTACAAGGCTTTATTATAGTAGCATTTTTCTTTTATTTATACGGCGGCGGGACCAAAAAGAATACCTAGAGTAGTTCTTTTATAATATTATAGTTCTCTATAATAATCTCTCCCCATTCTCTAGCTTTCTTAATTAGTAGTATTTTAGCGAACGTGGATATAGCCTACAGATTAAGGTATTTTAACGCTTTCTATATATTGTTACTACTACTAAGAAATTTATCCTAGTAGAGCTTTCTATATCGCTAAATAGTCCTATAAAAGAGCTTCTTCGCTCTTACTATAACATTATATAATTTAGGGTCGTTCCTTTCTTACCTCTGTATTATATTATTCCTATTCCTCTAGTATATATATAACTTCCTTAGCGTTATAAGGTCTTTGTTTCTGTAACCGACTACTAAGGCTCGTATTATCTTATAACTTACCACCCGTTTCTTACTATCGTATATCTTACTACCTATATCTTACTACCTATTTCCATTACCTATTGCTAACTATAAGCGCTGTCTACCGAGGCAATTGTGCATTATCGTCATTATCTTCTTGCCACCATTTCATGTATATATACCACTTGATTTCCATAAATTTACAATTAAGTTGCTTGGTCAATTCCCACACTACAAAAGCTTATAGTTTTAATATCTTTTTATATATAGTAATAGCTTAGCCCGCCAGCAGTGTGCTTTAAGGGCTTTATTAGCCTATCTATTAAGATAGTTAACTATTTTATCTATATCTTTTATAGGGAATCCCATCTCTTTCTATTGCTCTATATCTTCTTAAATCTTATTTTAGTTTATATTTTTAATAAGCAGCCTCTCTTAGCTCTTCTACGTATTTATATTAAACTAGAAGCTAGTATAGATAGCTCTATAGCTTAACCCGTACTTATACTCCTAAATAGCATATTTTGCTAGTTTACTTACTAGGCCTAAGGTTATAAGTATAAGGTTAATTATTAATATTTACCCCGCGTCGCTCTTAAATATAGGTACTTTTACTAAAAGTAGGCTCTAGAGTAACTAGTCCGCTATAAAGTTAATAATTAGCGCGCTTTTTCCTACGTTAATATAGTGCTAATATAACTTCCTCCCTATAGCGGGTTATATCAATTAAAGTTATCTATAATTACTGCCTTAGTATATAGGTCGCGCAATAATTTACTCTAGATTAGACTATTGATTATCTCTAGCCTATTAGAGAGCTCCTCTAGGTTTTTTTCTTTAGTTTTTCTTAAGTATCTATTTAGAATATATGCTAACATAATTATAAGTCTCCTTTAGCTAATATGCGCTACTACTACTATAATATCCACTAAATCTATCTATAGCTATATAGCTACTAGCTCTTTAGATATCTAGGTATATAACCTATCTAGGGAATACCACTACTTTCTGCCTAATAGGATAAACCTTATTTACTAGGGGTTTAAGCCAGCTAGCGCTACTTTCCTATTTAAGAGAAAGTAGTAAGGCTCCTAGCCTAGAATAAAGTAGAAGCCTGCTAGCGTTTTATCGTTATATAGCATATACTACGCTTCCCTATACTTTTTTACATTTACCTAGATAATCTAAAGTTCTTTATTTATAGCGCTATCGTGCAAAAATCCTATCTATCTCTTTTCTATATACTAGGTATTTATAGTATAAGGCTTAATAAAAACCCTAACAATTTACGTAGTATAGATTAACCGTCTTATACTAGAGATAGCCTTACCGTCTATATATTTTGCATATATTAGGTTATATATAGTCTTTAGCCCTATATCTAAACCTTTTATATTTATAGCATACTATAGGGGTACATCGCTCCTTAAATAGTAATATGATAATTACACCTCCCCTAAATAATACATTATCCGACATAAGTAGCTTCTTTATACCCTCCTTTATTACCACTTTGATAATTACTAATACGTGCTAGCCGCGCGGCTTTAGTTATCTAAGCTATCTTATTATATATACCTCTATACTATTCTCTATCCTAAAGCACTTTATAGCTAACTTACTTTCTTTTCCGCTATTAATATCTATTACTAGAGGTACTTTAACCCAGTCTGCCTAAACTATATACTACTTAGGTCCAATAAGCCTCACCCTAAGGATATATAGTTTAAGCTATTAAGCATTCGTCTGCCTAAATATAGCTTTTTTATCTTTTTCTACTAAGAATCTAATAATGCTCGCGCTATCGCTTATTTACTATACGTGGAAGTTCTTAAGTATAGCTCTTATAACATCCTTTATACCTTATATAATGGTTTACTTTACTACTTTAGTAATAGCTACCTTCTCTATTGCCTTTAAACCTACTTAGCTAACGTCTATTACTAGCTATTAATTAGGTTCCTTAGAGTTCCTAGCGCTTATTATTTATAGTAAAGTTATCTCTAGCCCTACTATGCCTCTACTAGCCGCTACTAATACCTATAATTATATTAGAGCTAAGGGAGTATTTAGTCACGCTTATAAGGATTAGATAGCTTTCTAGAGTTTAATATTTTACTTTTTAAGGCTTCGTTATTCTAATTTAATATCTACTAGTTTATTTCTAATACTCTTAATAATACTTCTGGCTTATAATAATATTACTCTATTATATTATAGTTTCTTTAAGGCTTTTAATAAGTTAGCAGAATTTGTTATAATTAATACCTCCTCCTTTACGTTTGGGTAAGGTAGAGACTCTTACTATAGGGAATGGAGGCAGTATATGCTGCGTAGCCTGTCTTTAAGCGGCTCGTGTCCTCAGCGACTGCTAGGCCTCTTGCACCTTCGCGCCCGGTTTATTTGTACGTCCTCTTAGTGGAGCTGCTGGCGGTTCCAGAGGTGGTGTTGCTGATACGCGTTTAGGGGTCAAAGCAGCCATTAGGGCTCCGGGGCTTCGTTCGGTGGGCCGCAGGGGCCGCCTTGCCGCGGGAACTAGCTAAACGAAAGACCAGGATTCGATGAAAAGAATGTCCGAGATGAATATCCTCCTCTTTCAAAAGTTTTCACTCTCGCCAGTGGTATTCATAGACCTCAACAAGAGTACGCCACCTCAGCAAGGGTGTGGCCGGTGCGGGTCGGCCGCCCTCCGTGCTTGTGGTGGCGATGTCTTATACCAAATTACTTTAAATACCGTTAGATATTAGTAATAAGCATGCTTACGCAGCTCGACTTAGTCCACATTTGCACTAGCTTAAATTCTCTACCAAATGATAGGGCGAAGATGTATTATAATGTATAGGAATAAGCATTTATTAATAATAATAATAATTCTTCTTTGATTAACGTCTGATACGGATGCTATCTAGCCCCACGCAGACTACTCCGTATACAAGGGAAAAGTAATATTGACGGGAAAAAACCCTTGCTGCTGGGGGGGAGGAAAAACCCTATGAGCCACCTTAGTAGGATGAAAAACCCCGATTTGCCATGTCTGTCCGTAGCGGCGGCCCTACGGGTCTATGGCTACGTCCTGTCCTCCTTAGATATTTAAACTCCTTAGGAATTACTGCTTCCTTCTCTAGCTTACCCTAGCTAGGGTTTACTACGTCCCAGCTAGGCCTTGCCAATTAATTGCCGTACTGCTGTTTCCCGTATCTTGGCCATCCCCTATATGCTATTTCTTGTCTAACCATTGCTATATACGCCATGCCTTCCCCCCCCTAGGGCCTATTAAAGGCGTAAGGGGGATTTATCCGTTCTAACTACCGTAATACTGATAAGCGAGCGGGATATTGTGTATTTAGGTATCTTTTATGCCTAGGCCCTAGCTAGGCCCTTTTTAAGGGTTACTACTCCGTTAAAAGAAGATAGGGAAAACCGTGGGTCGCAATCTAGGCTGCTAGGTAGTATTTGGTAGAAAAAACGGCGAGTGACCGCATGCTCCGCGGGCGATCGCCCTGGGGGTTAGGAGGGGCCGTATATTTACTCATTCGTCTGCTTATTCGTTCGCAATCGCTCGTTCGTTAATATAAGAGGTCGTTAATGCTTTCTATTAGGGGTCGGGGGATGCTATTAAATGCTGTATATCCACGTTGGATTATATAGGTGCCTTAATAGGAGAATAGCGTAGCTAAATTGTAGAGGGCCATAGTAGTGGTTTTTGAGATCTCACTATCTAAAAATTTTTCACCACCGCCTATAACGCTCACAACCACGACCACCAGGTCCTATCGCACGCTGTACGACGTCTCTGTGTTGGCTCTGAGTCTGAACTTCGAAGACCTAGGTTCGTAGCCGTCACCACGTACAGGTGCAGAGTCCGTTTTCGACGGCCTAAGCATTTATTATGTAGAACTATCCAAGCAAACAAGCGTCCTTATATCCTAGCCTAGATCTATTAATCTAAAATAGAGTAACTGATTTACCACGTAAACCTCCGGGCGTTCTTCTTTCAATTTAATTAGGGCTTATGCCCAATCTAGATATTGAATCCAGAGGGCCGAACTTCTAGAGGGCCGAACTACCAGTTCTGGGTAATCTTGCGCTGCGACCAGGTCGTCTGGCCCGTTACCACCCACGCTACCCACGGTGGGTTAGTAATAGGAAAGTAAAAGGGAAATAGGGAGTCGCGTTAAAAGGAGCAACGACATAAAACTCACCTCCTGGTTATTGCCTCTAGTGTACGAGACGGCGCTGATCTGAGGGGCTGCGGGGTGGACAGTGTTGCCGTTAAGCAGAACACTGGCTGTAGCGTATGATGGATGGCTCGGGTCCTCGCCCGACCTCTGGGCGGTTAGGGTAGCGAGCGAGCCATTCTCCCGCCTATAGTAGAGGGTGCTAAGCCGGTTTGACTCGACAGCGGAGATAGAGATAGGAGCGCTCATTTTGGATGAGAATGGCGGTTATAATTTCTGTATCTAGGAAATTAGGATTGTAGGTTGGTGGTGATGGAAGAAACTGGGTAGTTTATCATGATATTTATATTGATTTTCAATATAAGGTGTAAGATGTGAACCTGGCCAACTATAAGTGGGCAGGAAATCACGCAATTGGAGCTAACAGATCTTCACCCATACTTATCAATATGGCTGTCGCTCATACCATCATTTCTGCGAGGGATGTACGTCTTATGCAGCCAACTTGCTCAGTCGCCTTTCCAAGCCTACAAGTCGGGGATGTCGCAGCATATTAAACTTGTTTCATTTTGTCATGCTGCATTTAGTATGTCCGATAGTTAGCGGACAGCGAGCTTTGAGGCCTTATAGCTGACTAACTGCAGCCAAATGGATTGCTCGCCGTCCGCTGCGTCAAAACCAGGTACGCTGACTGTTACGCTGTTAGCTCGCTATATTAGGAAATTGTGCGCGTGCCAAGACCCTAGAGCCTCCTAACAGTCCTGCCAGGAACCTCTTCGGAACCGAGCAGGACTGCCGTAAGATACTCACACTCCAGTTCCTGACAGGACCCTGTCAGGGGCCTGATCGGACGGTCAGTACTATCGGGTCCCCGCCCGGACCCGCGCAGACTGGATTCGCAAGTCCGCGCCTAAGGTGCGTTAAAAAAATTCTGATGCACCACATTCCTTAGCAATGTCTTAGTAGTAGGAGTTCTCCCCACTCCCTGCACGTTCCCACTCAATGCACGGTTTTCCTCACCAAAATTTGCCCAAATACACCTTTTTATACCACCTATAACTTAATAACCTTTTAATAGAATTTTATAAAATTTTAAATATAGCTTATTAAATACTAAAACTATAATTTTATATAAAAATATTATAATATATTATAAAATATATATACTTAAAATTAGGTTAAAAAAGTACTTTTTTAGTAAGACTTAGTATTATTAACATTATTATTAATAAAGCTATTATATAGCTAGATTTTATATATATATATATTTATTATATAAATAAGTGTTTTTAATATTTATATAGTTTATAAATTATATATTAAGTAAATTATATTAAAATTTAATATAGTTAAAATATATATATTTATATTATAAATAAAGTTTTTATATAATAAATTAAAGCCATAAAATACTTTACTATAAGTAAAATTAAGTATAAAAAAATATAATTAAGCTTATTATTATATCTAATATAAAAATTGAATTTTTTTAGTTTAGATAAAAAGTAAGCTTCTTTATTTTATATTATAACCAACGATATTTTATAAATTTTATTTTATAAATGCCTTTACCTTTTATATGATAAGCTATATTAAAATTTTTATATTAATTGCTATTATAATAATTAAGTTATAAGCATTTTAAAAGAATTCTATAAAAAAATTTCCAGAACTATATACAAGCTAACTATATATATAAGCCGGTTACCGATATATTAAAAAAGCTTACTTATATTATAAATATAGATATATATAAAATCTAGCTTTATAATGGCCTTATTAATAATATTATTATTAATATTAAGTTTTATTAGAAAAGTACTTTTTTAACCTAACTTTAAGTATATATATTTTATAATATATTATAATATTTTTATATAAAATTATAGTTTTAGTATTTAATAAGCTATATTTAAAATTTTATAAAATTCTATTAAAAGGTTATTAAGTTATAGGTGGTATAAAAAGGTGTATTTGGGCAAATTTTGGTGAGGAAAACCGTGCATTGAGTGGGACCGTGCACGGAGGGCGGAGAACCCGTATCACTGCAACCCGCATTATAACAGGCCCTTCAGGCGATCGCCAATCCTGAAACCCCATTATCCAGCCATCTTGCTGTCCGATAAGCCATAATCACATCCTTTACCACCTGTCTGAGTCCTAATCGCACGGCTGATGAATTGCGCCCTGTCATCTGCCAACGTACAGGGTATCCGACCTCCGGTGTCCCCCCCCTGTGTGCGCGCGCAACACACACAGCAATTTCGGTAATCACTAGTCAAGTGCACCATCTAGCGTAGATACTATGCGCTTGCCAAAAGAGCTGTGCACCCGCAAGAGGGGTAAAGCCTTGAATTTTTAAGCTTAATCACAAGAGTTAAACCTGAAATTCTCTAGTGCGTACGAAGCGAAATTGCTGTGTGTTGCGCGCGCACACATAGGGGGGGACACCGGAGGTCGGATACCCTGTATATGCTTCTGCCACGTTCACGCCGTAGCACGGTCTATCCGATCTCACTCTCACAAAAGAGATAGATCGGCAAGTCGACATGGGATGTCGTCTAAGTTAGGCTCGGCCCGGGCGGGACGGGTATGTCGATCCCATTCCGCGAAGGTTTTCATCGTCGATTGCAATAGAACGATTCCACCTGCTACAACACCTGCCCGAATGGGCAAGGTGCTTGATCTTACCCTTACCACCCCCATGCCTACCCCCTGCCCACCCCTTGTGCGAGGCTTACACGGTAAAATAAGGCGGCTGGCATAACTCTTATAGGAGAACAAAGAGGTATATTAAAGTAATAATAATAAATAAGAAAATTTTAATAATATATTAAAGATACGTCTAAATTAGATAAAGGTTAATAATGGAAAGTAAAGGTTAAGGAAAAGGACTAAGCTTTATAAGTAAGGTATCTTTATACCTTACCTTCCAATACCCTTTTAGCGTATAGCTATAATCTTACTAATATAACTCTGTTATAATAGCGCAATTTAAAAGGAAGTGTAGCTAGAATATATTGCATTACAATAGCAGACATATCGCGATGGCGGCTAAGCCGCTAGCGGTAAGCGAGCCAATAGCGATTTTCTATCCCGGGGATGGAAAATCGTAATTAGTTAATAGAAGTTATGGGAGGACACGCGAAGAGCTTTATCCTTTGCGACGCGTAGATTATAGAGAATTAAGATCTACTAACAACACCGTATAGTATATATTATTGTAATATATATATTCTGCACGTTGTTAAAGCATACCAACACTAATTAGTGAGCGCGCACAGATTAGGAAACACGTAGATAGCTTAAAAGATAGTTATACTGTCCACCTTACAGCAGATTAGAAGATAGTTATACTTATCCACCTTTTATATTAGCCTATTTTAGTTAAAGAGAAGAAGAGAAACCACCTAGAAGTACTTGTCTAGTATCCATAATAACTTCTAGACGTCTCGTTCTATCTACTCTAGAAGGTTACTACGCAGAACACCTTAACCCTTACCTTAACCGCCTCCTTAACCGCCTCCTTAAACGCCTCTTTAACCGCCTCCTTAACCACTCCCCTACCTTTACCTATAAACACCCTAACCTACCTAAATAATATATAAGATATAAGATGTCAGGAACAGAGAAAGATTAGGAGGAAGAAGTAGCTAAATAGGAAAACGGAATTAACCTAACAGAAGTTACCAAGGACGACCTAACCAACTACCTATAATATAAGATGTACCTATATATAGAGATACATAACTAGCTTAACTTAATACTCTAGGAATCGTTCTAGGGAGATTTTAAGGACTTTATGGTTAATATCTTTATATAAATCCCTTTATACTAGCTTTAGTAATTACGTAATTACCTAAACATTAGAGGAGTATAGGTTAATTTTAACTATAAATAAAGCAAATCGCTGCCTTAGTCTTTATATAATATAGTATAAGAAGAAAACCAAAATGAATAGAGTAAAGAGATAATTAAATTAGCTAAAAACAAGTACGGACTAACGCTATCTAGATTAATTAAGGTATATATAACAGAGGGTACCTTAGAGGAGTAATAATAAGCTAAAGCTACTGTAACCTAACTAACCGGTATACTAAATACCTTTACCTTTATACCATCTGTTATACCTCAATCTATAACTACCTCTACTTTTACACCATCTATTACGCCTTAATCTATAACAACAATATAGCAACTCTACGTATAACCTACGGATAAGGAGAACCGCCCTATTACTGTAACTAGCTATGGCAAGGAAATTACAAATGCAGCTAAGATATATATAAAAGAGCAGAAATACAGTGGTATAAACAAAAGCCTTAACTATAAATTAATAATATTCTATAACATTTATAATCGAGCGGATGTACCCCAAAAGGCTTACCTTAAAGCATTCCCTACTATATTAAAAGGACTAGCTTTAGACCACTTCTATATAAACCAACTATCCCGCCTATTATTTGCCAAAGCTTATAAGCATCTTTAGAACTTCTTTAAAGAACTAGGATTTTAACGTAAGAACCTAGACAAATGGAATACCACTACACTTATAATAGTAATGGTAGAAAATATAGATAAGTCTATAAGTGAATATCTCCAATTATTAATCTATAGACTTCGTTAACTATAGCATAGCCTTAGACCTACCTTATAAACTATAGACTTCCTTTATAATAAAATCGTCACTTCTTGCCAGGGAATACCAGTATATAGATATGCAGTCTCTAACCCACCGGACAACCTTAAAGCCCTTATTAATAAACTTTAATCATCTATTATAGTATATAAGAAAGAGTATACGGAGAAGATATAAGCCTTCTTTATAGACCGACGGTTCTATAAAAGAGATAATAACTATAACCGTAGCAACCGTAATAACCCTCTATACAACCGCAACCGAAAGAAACTACGTTGCTTTATATGTAATAGGGAAGGATATTACTCATAGAGACATACTAAGGAGGAGTAAGAAGAGTCTAAAGCTAAGTTCAGAACTGCTAATAGAGATAGGTTTGGTAAATTTAACGACCGATTTAAGAAACGACTTAACCAATATATTATAGATTACGAGGATGACAATACCGACTTAGAAGAAGAGCTTAAGGAAGCTTTTTAAGCACTAACTATTAATGTAAGTTATAAGGCAACTAACAGGAACTTATAACTAAATATTAATTACTACTATACCTCCCTCGGCTAAGTAGAATAGCAGAAAGCGGTTTCTATAGCCGCCACCCTAGCTAATAAAGCCTTTAGCCATTTAGTTATAACTATAGACAATATAGTACCTCTTATAACTAACTAGGACCCCTTTACCTACAATATAACTATATCTACGTCCCGCTATACTGCAGATAAGTTTATAGGTATAATAATTGATATAGGAGCATCTAAACGATCTACAGTAGGATATAGCCAATTCTTAGCATTTTAGAGACTCGATACTAATGTATAGCTTAATACCACCATATAAGGCATAGTTAACGTATAGTTTGGCATTAGATTAACCTTATTAATTAAATTAGCTAAAGTAACTACCCTAATTAGCATAATCGAGTTTTATATTGTTAAGGTTAACACCCCATTTTTACTTTACTTAGCAGACATAGATTACCTATAAGTATACTATAACAACCTAAAAAATATGCTAATTACCCCTTGGAGCGAAGTACCCGTTATACGTTACTTTAGCTACCCTTTCCTACTTTAAAACACATCCCTATATACTTATTTAACTAAGTTATTTAAATAAAACCCCTGCTACCTTACTAACGTAGAATTGAAACGACTACATCGCCGTTTTGGCCACCCTTTAGTTAAGCGTCTTGTACGAATACTTAAACGTTTAGGATATAATATTAATAGCAAGACCTTAGATTATCTTATACGCTACTACTACTATTATTAAAAACATGGAAAGTCGCCTGGTAGATTTAGATTTACCTTATATAATAATATTAATTTTAACTATTTAATCGTGGTTAATATTATGTATATTAATAGCGCTCCCCTTCTGTATATCGTTAATAAAGGAATATAATTTTAAACTAGTAGATAGCTGCAAAATATCAGCGCCAAATATACATGGGATGTATTATAAATATGCTAGATCGACATATACCTAGGACCCCCTAATATTATTATATATAATATAGGTAAGAACTTTATAAGTAAGGAATTTAAATAATACGCTATAATATTTAGAATAGCTATAAGAAGCATACCTATTAAAGCCCATAATTTAGTCGGAATGGCAGAACGCTACTATAGCCCCCTCCGTCGCATATACTATATTATTACTGCAAAACTACTAAACATTAGTAAGGACATAGCTCTATAAATAGCTTTTAAAGTAATTAACGATTCCGTAGGTCCTAACGGTCTTATACCCACCTTACTAGTATTCGGAGCTTACCTATATATAGCGGAATCCGATATATCTAATCCTATAGTTATATAACGAGCAGTAGCTCTTAAAAAGGCTATAGAAGAAGTTAAGAAGCTCAGAGCTAAGCGCTAAGTAGTAAATACCCTTAATATACGCAACAGACCTAAGACAACCGCGATTTATAAACTACCACTTAACTTACCCGTATTAGTATAAAGAGAAGGACCTATAGGCTAACCTAGTTACTGGTCTAGTCTGCACAACCTACTTAGTATTGAAAATAAGACCTATACTATATAACTTTCCCATAAACCCACTAACTTCCGCAGCACGGTTATAAAACTATATTTAGTAGACCCTAAGATTATAGAGAATATGTAGCTAGAAGATAATAAAAGCGAACTACCCTAAACTAAACCTAAACCCCTACCTTAAACTAAGCCTAGACCTTAACCCGTTAAGTATAGAAGAGGTAGACTATATAAGTACCCTATTAAAGCTAATACTGCGAACATTTCAATATATCTATAAGATAAGGATAATAATTAACTTACAAAGTCTAATTGGTTTATAGTATCACGCCAGAAGGAAATTAAGGGGTTACTTAAAAAAGGAGTTTTTGAACTGGTCAACCCTAAAGATATACTATAAAGTAACAGAGTATTTAACTTTAGATTTATTAATAAAATTAAAAACCCCGGTTCTAATAAAGCCTTTAAAAAGTCAAGACTAGTTATACAGGCATATAATAACCCAGAAAAAGACCTTATATTAACCCAATTACCTATAATCTAACGAGTCAGCTAACGCCTTATTCTCTATATTACGGCCATAACTTAGAATAATGGCGCACATCTCTATTTACAAGATATTTTACAGGCCTATATATAATTAGCTATAAAACTAAATTAAGACTTCTATATCAGAGCACCTCTTAAACTTAGTATAGCACTTAGAGTCTTACAAGGCATAATTCTAAAGGTTATTAAACCTTTATACGGCATTCCTAAGGCAGGCAATTATTGGTTTAAGACTTACTATAGCCACTATATTAAAGAACTAAACATAAGCCAATCTACTTATAACCCCTGCTTACTCTACCTCAACAACCCTATAAATTTCGGAATAGTTGGTTTACAGACTAATAATACCCTTTTACTAGCTAACCTAGTCTTTGCAGCTTTAGAACAGGAGAAGATTAAGAAAGCTAAGTTCCTAACTAAGGAACGCGAATAACTTATGCTAAAACACCCAATTAAGTTTAACGGAGGTATTATCCAATAATAGGATTATATAATTACGCTTACGTAGAAGCGCCAATACCAGAACTTAACCCTTATTAATATTAAGAAAGCTGTTACAATAACTAGTTTTAGAGGCACTATTCGCATAGCACTTATACTTAAGGACTAATATATCGCCCAACGAGCAAGAGGAGCTTATATTGCGTCTATATACCAGCCTAAAGCCTCTTTTAATTTATCCTACGCTGCCTAGGTAATTAACCTTAACGAGAAAAACGCAAAACTGCTTAATAAGAGGATTTAGTGGCAAATTAAGAACCTAATAAGAGGTTTAAACTTTGTTAAACTTAACATAGAGACATTACAACTACTTATATTTACTAATTCCTCATTTATAAATAATAAGGATCTCTTATTATAGATTAGATACATTCTAGTACTAGCAGACTTATTAAATAAGGCGAATATCGTCTACTAGTCCTCAGTCAAGTGCAAGAAAATTACTAGAAGTGTACTAGCCTCCGAATTATATGTTATAGCCCATAGTTTTAATATCGGCGCTACAATTAAGGCCATAACTAAATTGCAACTTAATATTAACCTACCGCTTATCCTTTGCACCAATTTAAAGTTAATCTACGAATGCCTCGTTAAGCTAGGAACTACACAGGAGAAGAGACTTATAATTAATATTATGTGCCTACGCCAGTTATATAAAAGACGCGAAATAGCTAAAGTTAAGTAGATCAATGGAGACAGTAACCCTACGGACGCTATAACCAAAAGCAAACTGTTATTAGCTCTTAAGCGACTCATTAACACAAACCAAATTAAGTTAAAGACAGTAAAATAGGTAGAACGTGCTACTAATAATAGCACCGATACAAAGGCATAGGGCAAGGAAGGAAGGAAGGAAGAAAAGAAAGAGAAGTGTATATATATGGATTTTTGAACTACACAGTTATAGAATACTAGCCCTTCGCATTTTCTAAAATACTCCTAGTGTAGCTAGAATATATTGCATTGCAATAGCAGACATATCGCGATGGCGGCTAAGCCGCTAGCGGTAAGTGAGCCAATAGCAATTTTCCATCCCGGGGATGGAAAATCGTAATTGGTTAATAGAAGTCATGGGAGGACACGCGAAGAGCTTTATCCTTTGCGACGCGTAGATTATAGAGAATTAAGATCCACTAACAACACCGCATAGTACATATCATTGTAATATATGTATTCTGCACGTTATTAAAGCATACTAATAGGAAGAAAATATGTATATAAGCTAATTAGCTATTACTTTCTTATAAAAACTAATTATATAGCTAGGGGAGGGCAATTAAAACGTTAATTAAAGACGTATATAGGTTTAAATTATCCCTTAGCACGTTAGGGTCCGTAGACTAAGTGGCCCGTGCGCGAACGCCAAAATCAAAAGTACGCGTATAGTCACAGAGCCTTAATCTTATTGATTCTATTGGTTAGCTCTTATCGATAACCTACGGACTCGAATCAACGTGCTAAGGGATACCTAAACGATATTATAATATTAAAGAACAACGTTATAGACGTTCTTAATAATCGTATAATAGCTATAGGTGCTATTGCGAAGTGTTCCTCCTATTTACTAATAAAATCTAAAGGTGAAATAAAAATCAAGCATATGGCGCAACTATTTTGAATGGCTTCGCGATTGGCGGTGTAGATGCAGCGTTAGTGAGCTTCAACTGGGCTGTACCACCTTGCAATTGGAAAGATCTATTCCGGAATGAAGCAATTAATCCGGAATAAGAGCTCAAAGCGATACACGATTTGTTCCTCTTTAAGGACGATCTGTTCTGGAATGGGGCAGAAATATTCCGGAACGAGCCGTGTACCTATCCCTTATGCTCACCCATAGCCTTACCATAGGCCAATAGCAAATGTGGCAGGGAGAGTTTCGATGTGGTTACACAGACTTGCAGCAAAAATGACCTTACGTGGCGAAGCTTGATTGTATTGAGCAATCCTTGCATTGGAGAAGCCGACGCGGCCTCCATCTACCAGTCGGATCGAATTAATACTTTCAGTGGCTGTCTCGGGTTTCTTAGGAGCAATAATTGGGCAGCCGTTCATGAATGCCGCCAAGAAGACTTGTTATTGGATGGCCGTAGCCTTGAAGAAGATGAAGTTTACTGCTAGGAAGTGGTGACTCGTTAACTTATAAGGTAGCTACTTTCCCCCATGTTGCGCTGCTCTCCTCACACCTACATGCACTTATCGTTCAGTCTCCTCTGATTCCTTTACAGCAAAGGCTGACTTAAAACTCTCGACAAAAGATCTTGAAATACCCCTTAGACATCTTTACTAAAGATGACTACCGACGAGTGGCCACATCCAGGCTCGGTGTACAAGATTATGATATCTGGCACTACTAAGGTGATCACACGCGATGGAACCGAGATACGTTTACGTGACTGGAATAACGATAGCGGAACACAATACTGGCACTGCAAAGGACGTGGTGACTATATTGGATTCATGAACCAGCTCACTAAGAAATATTTGGGGTTCAATGTCTATGAAGTATTGGTCTGTTCGGCCGGAGGCCATGACAAGTGGGAGGACTTCCAGGTTGAGCACATAGGAGCTGGAAAATTCAAGTTGAATATGCGCAAGGATGACTACCTCCGTCCAGTCTCGAAAATTACAGACGACGAGCTGAAGATGATGCCTCTCTCGGAAACACGTTTCGCCTTTGAAAAGATCTAGTAGTCGTCATGGATGCTAAGACAAGGATAGGTACGTTATCTTCAAACTTTCTGCCCTAGCATTTTGACCCACTTGGCTAAGGTGCACGCGAAGTTTTAGGAGTCGGTTTATATAGCAATTTGTCGCCACTCAAAGATAGTGTCATAACAATCAATCGAAGCTCGTATGGGGTCTGGGCGCGGCATGGCTCGCAGGGTCTACTTTGTAGGGTCACGAATATAAAAATCTTAGCTCCGGTGACTGATAGGAAATAAAAAGAACATCGAGCTATTATACTAAAAGAATGTTGTGGCTGTCTGAGCGTGAATTTTTATAACCGTCTAAGCTTAACTTTACCTAACGACTGGAGCGGGATTCTGTAGTAAACTAATAGAGAAATGTTTACAGTTGCGGATGCTAGTTTAAGGTACTAATTACTTTTATACTTAGGGGTCGTTCGGTTGCAATCTGACTTCAGTTCAGAAACTCTTTGATCTGTGCACCTTTTAGTGTCAACTAGTTAGTAATTAGTGGCGTCTACTTCTGAGGCTCGGTTGAATCTGAAATTGAATCGATCGTTCGGTAAGGCTCCAGATGAGGCTCCAGATGAGGCTCAGAATTTTGACTTTGCGCCGTCCACGTCGTGCCTCGCCACATGTCAGTATGCTGAGTACGGACGCCCCGCGGAAGGAGTATTATTGCGATCACGAAAGTCAGAATAAGGGCGTCATAAAATACGTGCAGTTGCGACTGCAGTGTCGCGATCGGGGTGGGCAGAGACGCCATATCATGAGGAGTCGTCGATCGGGCGCGTATACAAAGCTTCAGATTCAATCTGGAGTTCAAAATGAGGAGCTTCGAGCTCCAGATTTGAACTGACGCCAAGACCTCAGTTCAGATTCTATATACGGTATAGCTTGCGACTTTGACGCGCTTGCCGATCTGGAGGAGCTTCAGATCAGAAAGTCGTCAGATTGACCGAACGATCGCGTCAGAATCAGATTTGAGCTTCAGATCGGTTCTGTTCTGAACCCTTCAGATTCAATCTGAAGCTGCAACCGAACGACCCCTTAGTCTTCCTACCTCCGAAGCTCAGACCAAGAAATCGATTGCGGATATAGAAATATCCGCACCGTCCGCTAGGCTAATTTAGGACGGTAATCGTTTTCTTGGTCTGAGGGACTTTGGCGAGATTTGTAGAAAACTTAAACATCATTTATCTAAGACCTCATTAACTTTAACGAAATTGATTTACCCTCCTATAATACCTATCGACATAAAAATTACACTAAATTATAGAGAAAAACCTACTCTATAAGTTATAGATCTTTAGCTCCTTATACACGCGCGATATTAAGAGGAATTTGTCGCCGCAGAGGCTCCAATTCTACTGTACTACTGAGCCGCGTAGTAAATACGCTTACGCCTACGCCGCCAGCCCTCTTCGCAACCGGCGGGTATTCCATCTGCTATATACCTATTTAATTTATTTACTTTACAGCCCTTTACAGATTATGGTGTAGGCCCTAATAGAGTTGTAAGCTCTGCGTCTGCGTAGAGCTATAGACCTTTACGAGAGCTCTGCGGAATAAAGCTTAGGGGGAGACCTGCACGGAGCTCTGCTCAAAGCTCTGCTCGAGGCTCTGCTTAAAGCCCTATATAGAGCTCCAAAGCTCTACTAATACGTAGTACTAATATACTAGGAAGGTTCTACAATTACCTATATAAATGCCCGTAGAAATGCCCATATAAACGCCCACACAATCAATTGACTAATTGTCTATACAATTGTCTCTACAAATGTCTTTGCAATTGATCGCCTGTACGAACGTCTGCATATCTATACATTTACACGTCTATATACTTGCACGTAGCTTTACATAAAGCTTTGTATAAAACTCTATATAAAGCTCTCTTAAGACTCTGCATAAAGCTCTATTAAGGCTTTACATAAAGCTCTGCCCAAAACTTATCCCCTAGTAGTAGTAAAGGTACTCTAGGCTAAAGGAGGATATTTTTAAGGAAGGATTTAATTATAACACCTACTAGGTATTGCAATAGCTTTAAGTAGTAGATATCTATATATCCGTATAGTTTTGTCTATATTAGTAAACTATTTAATAAGATATAATACGTGCTTATATAAGGCTATTGCCTAAATATATGGTAGGGAGTAGGTAAGCCGAGTATGAGTTACAGGAGAGTTGATAAAAGAGGACGATACGGTAAAGAGAAGGGTAGGTAATACCCTTACACAGAGACGAACTAATAAGGAGGATAGCAGGGCTGCAAGCCTAAGAAGCTTATAAGGAGGTAGCTAAGGCCTAGCCTTCGGCTAGGCTTAGCACCCCTTAGGTAATGCAGCTAAGTAAGGGATAAAATATCCCCTATAGCTTACGCTTTTAACAACGCGTTTTTTAACTTTAACGAAATTAATGTCAGGATTAAGCAATAGCCATATTATAAACTTTATACTAATTAGAAGGCCTAAGTCTTAAAAATAATGTATAAACTTTTGGTAATAATAACGCGTTGTATAAATAAATAAATTAAATATCTACAATATCTATTTTATGGATTTTGCTTACGCTTTTAACAAAACTCGCCAAATTGCAATTTGGAAGACGGCGTAGGTTATTCTAACACTAATTAAAAAAAGAGGATGTAGGTTAGTTTTACTACGCTAAAGGGTGGGTCTGCTATAAACGTTAATGCACAATATCTATATAGGGTAGCCTTAACTAAAAATATAAGATTATGTGGTTAACTAAGCCTAAATCGCTTATTTTACTATACAACTTACCTCTTAGCTAAAAAACAGAACTAAATATTATAGATAACTAGTTATAACGTGTTTGTAATATATTTAAAATATATTTTAATTTAAGCAGATCTATTTAATAATGACTAGCTACAGTAAAACCTCCTTAGTACGATATGGGGTATATAACGATATCCTCTATATTACAATCTGCACCCCTTAAACAAGCCTTTTTCGGTGTAATATTACATTAATCTAACTTTTGACAATATTGTTAAGCACCTACTACCAATATCGGTATAACCAGTAGAGAATTTATATGGGAGGGGGCCCTATTTAGCCCGCGAGGTAGACAACCTAAGCCTTTTTAGGCATTAAGCTCCTCTTTTTCCTGCTTATTCACCTAATACGTAACTCTTAATATAACAATACCATTGGTATTACGATACGCTCGGCCGAACAAACGGTATCGTACTAAAGAGATTTTACTGTACTAGATTTCTTTAGTAATAATAAATGTTATAAGAGTTACCTATGTACGTTTATTCTGTAACACCTATATATATTTTATAACTACCCCTATTTCTTTAACATATCAACCTAATCTATTCTATTTTTCTTATTTAAATATTTTTATATTAAATACGTATAGTTACGCGTATGTAGCTATAAGGGGACTTTATAGACAGGGGGCTATAAAGACACAATTATAGGAACAGATAGATTGTAGAGGGGACGAATTTTTAGGGAGGCAAGGCCTCTAGGATTGTAGAGATTATATACTAAGGGTATATGCCTCTAGTATATAACTGGCGACTATCTAAGGGGTATCTAGGGGTTGTCCTAAGGGCAACCTAAGTATGACGGCGCTAGGGCGCGTCACCTGCCAAATTCTGCCCAAGTTCTGCTATATTCTGCCACCTATTACTATCTTATACTGTCGTGTACTGTTGCGTACTATCTAGTACTGTTTTCTACTGTTAGCTCGCCTACTACTAGCGCCTTGGCGGCTCGCGCTACTTATTTATTTGCACTAGCCCTAGTAACCCCCTTTTCTTCTCCTTAGCTTAGTATCTTTATAAGATAGTATTCTATAAGCTTCGGTTTAGAGGCATTTATATAAGCCGTTATATTATACTAAGCTCTCCCTACCCTACCTGGGAAGGCCTTAATAATATCCCACCCTAAAAGAAACTTTGTTTATAATAACGCGTTAACGCGCTATACTTAGACACTAAAACAACTCTATATTGCCTGGGAAGGCCTAGATAATATCTTACCTTATAAGCTAGATAGGACTAAACCTATACCCCTAGAATTAAAACCGAAGCGTATAATACTAACGAACCCTAGGAATCTAATAATGGTACCTAAAGCTAGCTTATCTAAGAGAGCTATTTTTACCTAAGAGGAACCTGAGATCTAATTAGGATTAGAAATTAAAGATAATAATAATATTGTAGACGTACGTGAGTAGATTCGCGCCCTTATAGCGAACTAAAAAGCCGATTATTAAGAGGTAAGGAATATATAAGAGACCCTATAAGAGATCCTAGAAAGCCTTACAGCTCTATAAAATAGCCTAGCTTTCTTTTCTTAAAGCCCTAGCCGACTTATTTACTCTACTAAATATAATATACTAGGGAGTATAGATATAATAATAAAGTAATTAAAGTCCGTTAAGCTCCCTAACCCCTTACTACTGTCTAATAGAATAGACCCTACCTTTAAGAATTAGAGGATTTAAGTACAAGGAAAGCTCCGTGTTAACTATAACCATTTCCTTTCTAAAGAAGCTAAAATGCTCTACCTCTTTGGTCGAACCACTGGGGACGCCTAATAGCACCTTTAAACCAAGTTTAAGGACAAGTTTTCTATCTAATTTATATTTATTAATAAGATAATACGGCACCTAGCGGCTATTTATATTAACCTAAATAAAGTACGGGACGCCTGGTATAACTATAATCGCCTAATAATAAAACTAAACTAACCCTTTGCTAAATTTTAGATTTAATTCCTATACCTTACGGGAGGAGGCTAGGTTCCCCTTAAGAACTACCGATTAGACCTATATAATAAGCCAATAATTCGGCTATAAGAGAAGATTGCTATAACCTTAGATAACCTATTAACTTATAATAGACTTGTAGCTTATTACCTATTATTAGATTTAGAACTAAAGCGGATTAAAGCCTATCCTAATTAGTAGAAGCGACTCTATAGTAATTAGAACTCGCTAGCTATACCTATAGAAGCTAGAGCAGGAAGATAAGCTATAACTATTCTTATACTAAAAGCGGTTATAACTACGTACCGGTAAGTAACGCCTAACTAGCTACGTACTACGCTATTAACTAGTATTCGCCGTAATACTCTAATTAACCCTACCTCGGCTACGTGCTATAACTATAATAAGGAGGATTACTTTGCCTTATTTTACCCGGAGCTAAAGGGTATAAGCGATATTAAGGAGATAGAGGTAGGAGAAACGTCCAATAAGTTAGGAAAAGAAGAACCCTAGGAAAAGACTCCCCCCTAGGGTACCCTATCGATCTTAAAGAGATTAATCTTAGTTAGTTAATAGGTGGAAAGTATTTTACAGTTCTATATATAGTATCTTAAAATAGATATAGAGTTAATATAACCGCCCTAATTAATACTAAAGTAAATGGCTTCGCCTTTATAAATACTACTTATATAAATAATATTGCTAAGTTTCTAAATATAGAAGCTACCTAACTAGAGAAGCCTATTTAGGTAAAAGGCTTTAACGGCCAAGCCGGTTAGCCAGTTACCTATATCTTAAAGTTATATATTGCTCTTAGTAAATAACGCTAATATAGTATTCCTTTTTGTATTTTAGACCTAGGGTCCTATAATATAATCCTTAAACAAAAATAAATGTCCTATTTTAATATTTGGCTAAATGTATAATAAAAACAGTTTATTTAGCCGGAGGATAGACTAAAGTTACCCTCTTTTATTAGGGAAATCCGAACTAATTATAAGATACTAGCTATAAGGGCTAACCTTACCTACTATTAGGATATCTGGGCCCGTGACCTAGCCTTTATTTAAAAAGACGCCCACTATAAAGCTAGAAAGAATTCTATACTAATAAAGATACTCTCCTAAAGCGCTATATTTAAAAAAGACTTTATATATGGAAGCGGGATAGATAGTAATATAGACAACGTCTAAATCGCGTAGATTTAACCAGTATGGAAAAGAACGCATTAATAGAATATAAGGGATAACCTCTAAAAGAAGCAATAGGAGCTAAAAGGAGTAATAATAACACTAATACCCTAGAAGTCTATAAAGTTATATACGCCCTTATTATTATATAACCCCCCCGCTATAGATATTACCGTAATTAGCGCTATAGCGTTCTACTTTAATATATACTGGAAGGATAATAAGGTCTTTATAATAAGCCTATATAAGATTAACCAAATTATTAATAATAGGGAGAAAGAGCTAGCTAAGGAGACCGACGAGGAACTAGTTAAACGCCTTCTTTTTACTATTTATATAAATTATAAGGATGTATTCTTAAAGGTGGCTTTAAATAAGTTACCCCCTTACCAGATATATAATTATAAGATTTAATTAAAAGCTAATAATTTGCTAGGTTATAGCCCCCTTTACCAATAATTAATAGATAAGCTAAAAGTAATAAAGTAGTACTTAATTAATAACTTAGATAAAGGGTTTATCGAGCTAAGTTAAGCCTCTTTTACTTCTTCTATTCTGTTTATAAAAAAGCCTAATAGAGGCCTTTACTTTTGCATTAACTATTAAAAGCTAAACGTTATTACTTAAAAGGATCGGTATCCTATCCCTTTAATTAATAAGACCCTTACACGTCTAAGTTAGGCAAAAATCTTTACTAAACTTAATATCTGTTAAGCTTTCTACTAAATTAGGATAAACCCCGTATCTAAAGATTTAACAATATTCCGTACCTATTATAGTTCCTATAAATATAAAGTTCTTCCTTTTAGACTAATAAATGGACTAGCTATGTACTAAAGGTATATAAATAACGTTCTTTTTAATTACCTAGACGAATTCTGTACGGTATACTTAGACGACATTCTTATATACTTAAATAACAAACTTAAATATTAAGTTTATGTTAAGAAGGTCCTAGAGAGACTACAGAACGTAGGCTTATAAGTTAATATTAAGAAATGCGAGTTTAGGGTAAAACGTATAAAGTACCTTAGGTTTATCGCGACTATAAAAGGAATTAAGGTTAACCTTAAGAAGGTGGAGGCAATCCGTAACTAAAAGCCCCCTTATATAGTAAAAGGGATTTAGTCCTTTCTTAGGTTTTATAATTTTTATTACCAATTTATCCGTAACTATAGAGTTATAGTAAGGCCTCTTATATAACTTACCCGGAAAGATACGCCTTTTATTTTTAATAATAACTATATAGAAGCCTTTAGAGAGTTAAAAGATCGGCTTATCTCCTCTTTAATCTTTTATTACTATAACCCGGACCTTAAGTTAATGCTAAAAACGGACGCTTCTAATAGAGTTATAGTGGGAATCCTATTACAGTTATATCTAAACGGCGAATAGTACCCTATTACCTTCTTTTTAAAAATAATAGACTTAGCTAAGTATAACTACGAGGTATATAATAAAAAAATGCTAGCTATTATCCAATTGCTATCCGAATAGTGCGTAGAGCTTAAAGGTACGAACTCCTGGATTAAAATATACACAGATTATAAAGCTCTAAAGTACTTTATAACTATAAAGCAGCTTACTAAATAATAAGCTTATTAGGCTAAAATACTCTCCTAATTCTTCTTTATAATTATATATTGTTCTAGTAAGTAAAACTCTTAGGCTAATGTATTAATCTAAAGGGAATAAGACGTAGGGCCCTAGGATAAGCTAAAAGCCTAATACTAGACGCGCGCCCTCCTCTACCCTAAATAGCTTAACTCGCGGATTTTTAAGGAGCTAGACTTTAAGTAGAATAATTTGGCACCTATAGAAGAAGCTTTTAAATAAACTAATAGGGCTAATTAATCGCATTTTAACCGCGAACCGCATAGCTAACTTCCTAAAGGCCCTCCGCAACCAAGCTATAAAAGGTGACTGTAATTTAGAAATAGAAGAAGGACTACTTCTATACTAAGAACGGCTTATAGTTTTAGATATTAATAACCTACGGATAAAGCTAATCCGTAAAGCCCACTATTAAGTCTCTATAGTATACCCTAGCTAAGATAAGACCTACCAACTACTAACGCCCCGTTACTACTGGTAAGGACTTTTATTAAATATGGATTAATTTATTAAAAACTGCCACGCCTATAGACGCGCAGATGCCCCTAAGGATTAAACTCCTAGGTAGCTATAACCGCTGCCAGTCCCAGAACGCCCTTGGCAACATATTATAATAGACTTTAAGTCGTTTCTAAAGAACGCCCACGGCCATAATGTGGCCTTTATTATAATTAACTGACTATATAAGTAATCCGTCTCCCTCCCTTATTTTAAGACTATAACGGCGAAGGATATAGCCCGCCTCTATATTAATAACATCTATTAATTCTACGGCGCCCCTAAATTAATTATCTCTAACTGTAGTCCCTAATTTATATTGGATTTCTGGAACGAATTCTGCCGTATCCTTAGGATTAAGATTAAGCTCTCTACTATATTCTACCATTAAACCAACGGCTAAACCGAGATTATAAACTAGTACCTTAACTAGCAACTACGTCCCTTTATAAATTACTATTAGGACAACTGGTTAGAACTACTGCCTATAATAGACTACGCGCAGTTTACCCTCCACTGCGTAATAACTCTAACCACTTCTATAGTCTCTAGTAAAATAACCCTATTTTCTATAATTTATGTAAGCTCCGTCTTTAAACTATTGTTTTTATTATAGAGTCCGCTTAAACGTCTTCTACTGCTAAGATCCTTAGTTTAGCCTATACTTCCTAGTCCTATAATTACTTAATCCTTAACCTCTAGGTTTCTATAGTTTCTTACTCCATCTCTTATAGATTTCTTTAGTACCACTTAGGTCTATTAGCTCTGCGCCATACTATATCTTCTAATTTAGCTTAGGTTATTGCGTGCTCTGCGTCTTATATAACTATAGAACTCTATCCTAGCCCTTCTTAGCCTNTTCCCTTTAGTANATCCTATTNTNNATCNTTANNNCNTAATCTATTAGTTCCNTTAGGGTNTCCNNATCTTCTATTAGGATAATTACGTCCTAGACTTTAGCCTTAAGTCCCTATTTATACTGTGCCATAAGCGCCTTATTATTCCACTTAACTTATATTGCTAGCGTTTGGAACTACGTTATATACTTAATTACTAATATCCGTTACGTAATATTTTAGAGTTTTCTTTCCGCCATAGTCGTTGCCTTCAGGTCTTTAAATATTTGCGTAAGTCGCTCTATAAATCCACCCTAGCTTAAGAACATAAACCGTACCTCTTAGTTTATAGTCGTTATTCCATTTACTTATATCTCTATAAGGTAAGGCTTAAACTATTTAAGTACCCTTCCCGATAAGAACAATCCTACATACGCTACTTAATCCATAGGTATTAGTAGCTTAGCTCCTTCTTATAAAACCTTAAAGTGCATTTACATAAGGAATCCTTTAAACTTTAATCTCTCTCCTAAGAATCTTTTAATTAATAGTAGCTTAATCTTTGCTGCTCCTATCCCGTTAATCCTATTTTTAAGTATTATATTATTTTCCGTTAGTTGGTCAACTATCTCTTATAACTATCCTACTGTCATAGGTTATTGTAAGTCAGTGTCTACTATACTAGTGTCGTTACCTAATCTCAAAGTAGTTGCCGCCGTTAATAGCGTTATAGTAGCTGCTTTTAGTGGCATATTATTTAACTTATTAAAACCGTAACTATAGTAGTAATTGTGTAACGGAACCTTATAGCAGGAACTACGGTGGGCTTATTAATGGGCTAGGTATATAGGTATTGCAAGTAAATCAACAACGTAATAATAACTGGTGGAGTAGTTGCCTAACAGATTAACTCTAATTATATTCTAAGAATTACTATAAGGAAGGAACTATCTAGGTAGAAACCAAGGGTCCTTAAATACACAACTATACTCCTATAAAATCCTTCTTATACGTAATGTACGTAATAATCCCATTAATTACCCTCTAATTATTATGATCACTAAGATCACTGTGATTATCGTCACGTGACCTCATTTACTATTCCTCGTTATATAGTTCCATGGGTTCCATTCTAGTCCGTACTTATACTAACTAACTAGCTTCCTCTAACTCTTCTTCAAGTAGTCGTAACATTGTACTTAAAGCATTCGTAACACATCGCTTTATTAAGTATTACTATAAGGTACGGGAGGAAGGCCTAACGGCAAGAGTAATTAAATCTAGGTGGCGCGCATCTAGTATTATAAGGGCGCGAAGAGACTTTGGGGAAGATTCGAAGGAACGATATAAATTTTATCTAAATCTAAGGGTATATAGCTCTCGCTAAGAACAAGACGTTGCGTAAAGAAGAGAAAGGAATAACGAGAGAATTATATAATTAAATAGTCAGGGGCTTGGTGGTTGATGCGTGCGCACGTGCGCACGCGGTCTTCGACGGACTTCGTTAGAATTCGATTGATCTGGCAGAATTTTGTCAAAGCGTCGGAATTCATCTGTCGAGTGTTTCACCGAGACATTCCTACTGTAACTGGGCTAGTCCCGTTACAGGTATCTACCCCTAGAATCCGCGCAAAGGTCTTAAATCCTCGCAGGTTAAAAAGAAGGTTGTAACGGAGGCTTTAAGCTTTAAGCAACCTAAAATCGATTAATTTAACGCTTTTACCACCCTAAAGAAACTACGCGATATATACGATATGCTATAGGGCCTTTGTGTTAAGCGTACGCCTAATTAAAAGATAAGGGCCCTTATATAAAAAGTAGCTCGACGATTTAAGCAACTTACTGCGTATGCTGTATATTAGGAAGCTTAAATATATAGTTTGTAATCGCAGCTTAAGGACCTTAAGGGCCTAAAAAGACGTAAGTGGGTAGCCGTAGATCTAAATACAAAGTTTATAAATATATATTCGATTAAGGAAGCTATAGGTGAGGTAGAGAAGGAAGAGGTACGTGCAAAGGCAAAGGAGACAAAATCACGACCCGAAAGGGTGTCTGCTCGAAAGGCCAAAGCTAATATATTAAAGTCTATGTATATAGAGGTGGTCGACCTTAATTAATTTGGTGTAGGTAGCTCAAATTAATGGGGTGACCGATTAGGTTATGCGTCCGAGTTTAGGGGTTAACCGAGTTCTGGGGGTCCGAGCTTAATATAAATTCTATCTAAATCTAAGGGTATATAGCTCTTGCAAAGTATAAGATATTGCGTAAAGAAGAGAAAGGAATAACAAGAGAATTATATAATTAAATAGTTAGGGGTCTTAGTGGTTAATACGTGCGTATATACGTACGTGGTCTTTAACAGACTTTAACAAAATTTAATTAATCTGGTAGAACTTAGTAGAAGTTAATTAAGCTAGTAAAATTTAGCAGAATTTAGTTAAAGCTTTAGAATTTATTTATTAAGTGTTTTACTAAGACATTCCTACTGTAATTGGGCTAGCCCCATTACACCTATAAACTTTACAATAACCCTCCCTACTATGCTAGAATAGATAAACAACTGCTATATATAATAAATAGAAAAATAATTTAAATAAAGAGAAATCGCCATAGAATAACATATTTATATTTTTATGGTATAAATCTATAAGTACTGTGGTCTTAAATATAACTAATAGTTATTAAGGTAGCATGCGTTCTAGATCCCTAAAAAAATTTAAAAAAATCTTAAGTCGTTGGCATAGATTTGCCTTCTATTATCGCTTTTAAAATAGTAAATAAATTCATCTAAGGGAAGGCCTAGATTATTATAAATACTTTATAGCTTACTATAAGTTAAGTAGGTAAAGACTCTAATAAAAATAATAATATTTTATTTTATTTTATGATAGGCTAAATAAATAGAGGTTAAAGTTTTAACCCCTTTACTAGCTTTTATTAGAACTCTTCTTTACATTTATATCCTATACTTATAGATTTAAAACTATAAAGTCAAAGCTACCGTATTTAATTATCGCCTATATAGCATTATTACTTAATATCTTTATTATAGAGTAAGTATAAGCGACAATAATATATAGCAAAGTAGATATTATTAAGCTATATATATAAACTGTGTAATAGAGTTAAGACGTTATGTAAGGAGAGAAGGTAAGGAAATGGGAAGAAAGGGTATATATTATTAATTTAGTTGCATAGTTAATACGTATATAGAGTAGAATAGGATTTAAGTAGCGGTCCTAGCAGACCTTAGTAAGATTTAGTAGACTTAGTAAAATATAGTAGAATATAGCAGATTGCCGTTAGATTACCGTAGATTACCAGTAGATTACTATTAGATTGCTATCTTACGATTGGTCTCTTCTTACTATATTAGCAGAAATAGGTAGATATATATAAGGTGTTATAGAGTTGTCCTATAACAGTACCCCCTTTTAAACTCGAGCTTCTGCGAGATAGGGTTATAGTAGTTCTAGGTAGAGTTTACAAAAGTCTTCTGCGGCTTATATAAGTCTTATAGAGTTAACAGGTTCCTATAAGGGCTTAGTAAAGCCTCTTTATTTCATAAGGTATATATATTTATATTTCCGTTTATTATACTTAATATTATTAATTCTTTTACTAAAGTACTTATCTTTACTATCTACTTTAACTAGTAGAGGAGGGTCTTAAATCTATCTAAGTAGGGCGTCTAATGTAGGGGTATTAGGGTAGAGGACTAACGTATAGAATATAGGGTGGATTTTAACCGTATTAGGGAGCTTTAGTTAGTAAGTATAAGGAAAGATAACTTTTTTAATCTTATAAGGGCTAGTGTTCTTCTAATTAAGTTTCTTAGTAGGTTATTTTATATTTAGATTTCTTATATCTAGCTAGACAAAGTTACTAATTTAGTAAGCCGGTGCTAGAATTTAGTTCTTATTTACTACGGCTTTATAGATAGATTAGGCCTATATTATTTTATTAGTAAGGAACTCTTATAGTTCTTCTATCTTTTTTATAAATTAATTTGCTTCTATAACTTATAAGGTATAATAGGCGAGGCGATGAATATTACTAAAGGGTTTAAAACCTATTTATAGATACTAGCCGTAGTTAGCTAGGAATAGGGAGACCCTTATAGTTTCTAAGACGGAGTTATTTATAGTAAACTTAGTAAATATAAGCTAGTCTATCTAGTTGTCCTATAAATACGACGTATATATCCAAATATACTGTTTTATTATAGTATTTATATATTTTATTTAACTATCCGTTTCTAGGTAGTATACTATAGACAATAGTACTTTAATATAGAGTTAGGTAGTTAGTTCTTTCTAAAATATAGAGATAAACTAGCTGCCTTTATTAGAGATAATTATTTTAGGGAGTCTATAGAGTTTCTATACGTAATCTAGGAACAGTTAGGTGATAGTAGGTATTAATATATTAGGGCAGGCGATTAAGCATTTTATCTTAGATAGTTAGTTTATAACTACTATAATGTTTATACAGCCTTTACTTATAGGGAGATTAATAATAAAGTTAATAAAAATATCTTTCTATCTTTAGTCTGTAATAGGCAGTAGCTTTAGAAAGCCGTTATACGTCTTATATAAAGCTTTAGCTTGTTAGAAGGTATAGCAGCTAGAGACGTACCTTTACATTATATTATATATATTTAGCTAGTAGTACTCCCGTTAGAGTAGTTTTAGGAGGTTTCCTTAGCCTAGGTACCCGGCTACTAGTAGGTCATATACGTGTTTAAGGAGCTTAAGTTTAAGTTTATCGTAATTAGGGATAACTAGGCGGTTCTAGTAGTATAAACAGTTTCCGCAAGCCTTATATTTACTTAAAGAAATCTTTTTAAAACGTCTAATACTATCCTATATTAGCTTAAGCGTCTCTTAAATAAACTTGCTATTTAGGTATTTATTAATTATAATCTATTTAATCGATTAATTAGTTATTTTAAGGATATATACTATAAGATTTTTAGTAGGAGGGTTAAATAGTTTGGGGCGAAGCAGGGTCTAATTTTAGTAAGAGCGCGCTTCTTTTAGTACTAGCGCGTCTTATAAGCGTTAGGTTAGGATATTAGGCTTCTAATATTAAACGCCTAAACGGTATATAATAGAGAATTAGAAACGGGATAGATATTATAACTAGTAGGCTTAATAGTAGCTTAGCTGTTTTATAGTTATAAAATACTATAGGTTCTTATAATTACTAAATTTTTTAATTAGGAATCTAGCTCCTTCTAGTTCTAGTTGCTATTGCTTAAAGTATCTAATAATAGCTAGTAATTCCTTATTATAGATCTTATAATTATATTTAGCTAGACTTAGTTATTTTAAGAAGTATATTATAGGGTATAGTACTCCTTCTTTATTATATTAAGACAGAATACCTCTAGTAATATAATTGGATAAATTAGCTTCTATAATACTTATTTAATCTCAGCTAAAGTATTAGAGTATAGGTATGGTAGTATATATAACTTTTAGGTAAGTAAATACTTTTTTATATTCCTTGTTAAAGATAAAAGCTTTATCCTTTTAGGTTAGAGCTATAAGGGGTAAAAGTAGGGCGGAGAAGTTATTAATAAACTATTAGTAGAAGTTGGCAAATCCTATAAAGGCTCTTACGTCCTTAACGTTTTTAGGTTCTTACTAGTTTATAATTACTTTAACTTTTTTAGGGTCTATTTGTATGCCGTCTATAGAAATAGCAAGTCCTAGGTATAGGACTTTCATTTTATAGAACTTATATTTATCTATATCTAGTTATAAACTAGCTCTACGTAGGGCTTATAGAATAAGATTAATATATTTCCGGTATTTAGTTAGATTATTACTATATATTAAAGTGTCGTTAATATAAGTAGTATAAAAGACGTCTAGGTAGGGGCGTAAGGTATTATTTTAAAGTGTTAAAATAAACTTGGGGCGTTTATAAGGCCGAACGGTATTACTAAGTACTTAAATAATCTATATTGGGTGCAAAACGCAGTAAGCTATTTATCTCCTTTTACGATATAGAGGCGGTTAAATACGTGGATAATATTAAGCTTTATATAGAAGCGAGCCTTATTTAATCGGTTTAGCGTTTCTTAAATTAACGGGATTAGGTACTAGTTTTTAAAAGTAGCAGTATTAAGAGCTTAGTAGTCTACGCAGAAGCATAGACTATTACTAGGTTTCTTAATAAATATTACTAGTATAGCTATAGGTAAAGAGCTTGCTCTAATAAACCCTTTGCCTAAATATTTGTCTAAGTACTTTTTTTTTAATCCATTGTATTATACTACGTACAATACTGCGCATGCAGCCTTAGGCTATGGCGCTATAGTTCTATATACATAAATCCTTTCTAGGCAGCTTAATATGTACTAGTAGCTATGTCCTAGTAGTTTATAAACCCCTAAGCTAGGAGTTTATAGTTCCTTAATAAGACACTAAGATACTACAACTACTAGGGAATAAGAAAATGGCAAGAAAAACTATAAGAAATCCTAACCCCTATCCCTGTCCTTTTGCTCTCTACTATCTTTTACCCAGAAACCTAGTAGGAGTTACCTCCCTCTAGAATCCTATTAATTTTATTCTTTTATAGAATCTTCTACACCAGTACTATATACTAGTTTAGCTGCTTTAAGAACCTTACAGTCTTTACTATTAGCAAAGTGTTTTTCTTTACAATTAATGCAAAGAGGGGTAGTATGCTTGCAAAGCCTGCCCCCTACTATACAGGTAGGATAGACGTGGTCTTTAGATAAATATGCAGCCGCACAATATCTATAGGCCCTAGTAGAGCATCTGTCTCCTATATGGCCAAATTTTTAGCAGCTATTACACTACGTAGTAGGAGAGACTTTAAGGTATTTTACTACCTTAGTAGCTATACCTGCAATTAATATCTCCTTTTATTTCAGGATTTCTTGTCTTTTTTCTTCATTTTCTATAGTAAAAACTATAAAGCCAAATCTGGTTTATAGATCGTGTCTTTTTACACTAATTAAGATCCATCTAGGTAGTCCTTGTATCCTTATAGGATTAAAGGTCTCAATTTCTTCTTTTAGAAGCTTAGAGCCCCCCTCTCCTAAAAAAGGTAAGGTAGGAACCCTATGGGCTATAATTTAAACCTAAGGTTCTAGTTTTTGTTCTCTTTAAAAGGTAAAGCAGTTATACTAGATCTCCTTATATTTAACTAGGAAATCTACATTATACTCTTCTGTAGTTATAAGGAGAATATTTTATTTTCCTTTAGTTCTAGCTATAGACGCTAGTACTGGCTTTTCTACTTACAGTTTTAATGTAAATAGATAATTAACTTTATTTCGTATAGAGAAGGTATTTAAAAGTTGGTCCTTTTCGTCCGTAATTAGGACTAGCTTCCTTTCTTATAGCTGCTTTTTCTTACTTCTAGTAGAAGTAGAACTCCTACTAGAATAAGAAGAGGTAAAATATGGTAATAAGGGTAGGGAGGATAAAGAAGGGAGGTCCTTCTTTAGCCTCTCTACATAGGTTTCTTTAGTAGGGGCTACCTCCTTACGGAGAGCTCTTACTTCTTCTACTAGTCCCTTTAGAACATCTTCTGCCGCCTCCTCCTTTGCCGTTTCTTCTTTTGTAAAGGGATTTCTTCCTACTAGAATTCTCTATATATAGTTCCCTATCCGCTTAACTTATTCTTTTTTTAGCTCTTTATGGTCCCGGACTAGGCTATCTAAAGCCTTTTATAAGTGTTGTTTTGGAGAAAGGGGAGGGAGAGGTATACTACTATCCGTAGTAGTCGTTGGTTTTATTATCTTTTTTATAGGTTTTTAGTTTTGGTTTTCATTTTTAGGAGAAAACTGAGGACGTTCTCTTTTTTCTCCTATCCTAAACAGGCCAGGAGTAGGAGAAGGGGGAGAAAAAGTGAATGTAGACTCTTCGTCACTTATTTCTATAGGAGGTTTTTTTGGTTTTCTTGGCATTTTGTACCTTATAAGGGGATTTACTAGTTTTTACTATCCTTCTACGCCCTTTCTCCTTACTAATCCTACTAGAAGATTTCTGGGGAGATTAGGCTAAAAGGTAGTAGAGAAACTAGCCCCTATTTAGTTTTGGTATTGGTAGTAGTAATAATAGTAGTTTTAGTGTTCCTATCTGTGCCTCGCTTACAAGCTAGGGCCACCCTTAGGAAAATTTTCTGTTGGGGGAAAGGGGGTAAGACGACGACTAAATCCACCTCTAGCTCGCTAGGCGGTAGGAATTAAGTCTTAAAAGTTGGAAAATCGATTGTTCTTAATGGTAAGATAGGTATGCGTAAGTTTTGGAGTATAGCGCTACCTTTTAGTAAGGTTATATGTGCGGTGTAGGTGTCTACTAAGTACTTCTATAGCACTATAAGTTCATTTTAAGATATCCTATATAGGGGTCCAAACCTTAGATATTTTCCTTCTTTACGTATGATCTTATAGTCATATAGTTAGTATTCTACTAGCTTATTAGCTCCCTTTTATAAAAATATAACTAAGTATTTATAGTACTCTACTAGTACTTTTATAGTAGGGTTTACGTTACGGCACTAGTAAAATATAGTAGAATGTGGCAGAATGCGGCAGAACTTAGTAGTAGTTATAGTTACGTAACCAGAAGATTGTATATAACTTTAAGTGGCACTACTTTTCTTTCCCTTTTCTTTCTTTAGCTTTGGATCCTCGTTTATAGACAATCCAATTATATAGGCTTGCGCGACCCTCTTGCCGTACTTATACCTTAATTAACTAAGTCGCTAATATTATCTAAAGCTTATTACTACTCTTTCTTCCTAAAAAGGAACTTAAATATATCTACAGACTATAAAAAGGATAAGGATATAGAATAGGACCCTAAGGATATTACTAAAACTATAAGGATATAAATAGAACACGAAACCTAAAAATAGGACATATACAGACTAGAACCCCCTAGAAAATAAAAAAATACCAGAAATTACCTAACACCCCTATTACTATGCCAAGAAATACAGCAGCCGGTAAAGTAGCCGAAGGACCCTTAAATACCTCTAATAGTGAAATAGTTAACGTCTTAAACCCCTAACAAGAGCTTACAGCAGCTAATACCGAAATTAAACGGCTCTAAGAGCTGCTTAAAGCTAGAGACACCCCTATATCTAGTAATAACTTATTAAACAGACTTACTATAGTCCTTAAGGCCCTAGCCTAACGTATAGTATTATCCTAGTCTGCGAAGGTTGTAGACCCTTTGCTGCTTATAGATGGAACTAACCCTATATTTAATAATTAAAAACTTTAACTATAAGATAAGCTTAAAGTTAATACGGACTACTTCCCCACTACCTAAGCTAAAATGGCCTACGTCTTTGGCTGTACCGGCGGGGATGTATAAATGCACCTACGTCCATAATATGCCTGGACTTAGTAAACTCCTTCCTTTTTAATAAAGAGATGGTTAATTACCTATCTTCCATTTATAAGGACCCCTTTAAAATGTAAAACGCCCCCTTAATTATAAAGCTCTTAATATAAAGACAATGGAGACCTTTTTAGCCTTTTAAACCCGCTTTTTACACCTAGCTAGCTAAGCCTAAATCCCCTATAAAGCTAATGCTAGACCTCTTTAATAAGCTTACCCTAGACCTACAGCGCGCCGTCCTACTAGTTTTTACTACTATATAGATGCTAAAGGTACTTACGGACTACTACCTGGCTATTAACTAAGGCCTCTATTAAATTAAAGCACGAGCGAAGCGGTATAAAGCTAGAAACTCTCTAAACTAAATTATAAGCACTATAAGAACGTCCCGTAACACTCTAGTATAATTTATAACTCCTACAGCACCAGCCGTATAGCCTACTATTAATTTAGCAGCTAGCTATATAGCTAGTTCTACTATGGGTCTAGCGCACACTTGGCCTATATATAATAACCCCTATAAATAGGCCCTTAGTAAATAAGGAGCTTACTTCTTATATAGCCAGAAAGACTACTTTATAAAGAATTATTAGACAAAGGCAAAAACGGATAAGATTTTATTAATCTAGGAGGACAGTATAGAGTTAGAAAAAGAGAAACCCTAGAGAAAGACTCTTCTCTAGGGTTAAAAGGGATTAATATATTATATATTAATCTAGGTTAGCTAGTTAGTAAAAGAAGCTACTCTATCCCTTATACTTTATTCCATAATAAATATTAAGTTTTAACCTCTATTTTAGCTAACTCTAAAGTAAATACCTTCGCCTTAATAGACACCTAGTACGCTATAAAGCTAGCTAACTTTTTAAATATACCCTTTAAAGAACTGCTTAAACTAATCTCTATTTACGGGTATAATAGAAAAGTAGGACTATCTATTATAACTATCTTATAGATCTACCTCCGTGTTAATAAATAAAAGTAATATAACGTCCCCTTTCTTATTACGGACCTAGAAAGCTATAATATAATCTTAAAAAGAAAATAGCTAGCCTATTTAGGCTTATAGCTCGATATATAAATTAGACGGCTTATCTAGCCCAAATCTCTACCCCTAACCCCTTCCTTTATAAAAGAAATTAGTATTATAATAGAGAACCTTATACGGCCCTAGATTAATACTATTTACTAGGCTAATACTATGCGTAGGGACTAGGCCTTTAAGAAAGATATATAGTGTAATTAGCAACGGATCTATATACTACGTCGTCCCTAGACTACTAGTATTATACTACCTATACTAGGGATTTAGGAAATTAGTAATAATTTAGCTAAGTCCTCTATAGAGAACTTAGGCCCTATATAGCTATAAAGGAAGGCTAGGAATACCAGACGCTATATAGAACTAATAAACTAAAAGGATAACTTACGGAAAATGGAACTTGAGCTAAGGAAGACTATAAACCCTATGCTGCAAAATACAGCCTAATAAAAATTTGTAAAGAAACCTACGGACCTTCCCCTAGTTAATATCTGCTGTATTGACGCTATAGGATTCTACTAGAACTTAGTTTAACCTAATACTATTACCTTTACCACTAGCTTATATAAAATTAATTAAATAATTAAGGAAAAGGAAAGCGAGCTTAATAGGTAGGAAAGTAAGCTTATAAATAAGGAGCTGGTAGAACAGAAACTGCCCCGTTAATACTAGAAATTTAAAGACGTATTCTTTAAGGCAGTATATACTCCCGCCTTACCAACCGTATAACTATAAGATTAAGATTAAGCCAGATAAGGAAAACACCCTTAGCTATATCCCCCTTTATTAGTAATCTACTGCCAAATTATAGGCTATAAAGCAATATCTTATTAATAACCTAGATAAGGGCTTTATTAAGCCCTATAGTTAAGTCCCTTTTGCCTTACTAATTCTCTTTATAAAAAAACCAAATAGAGGACTCTATTTTTATATTAACTACTATAAGCTAAATAATATAACCCGCAAGGACCACTACCCACTACCCCTACTTAATAAGACCCTAGCTTAAATAAGTAGAGCTAAGATTTTTATAAAGCTTAATATCCACTAGGCCTTTTACTAAATTAAAATAGACCCTAGATCTGTAAATCTTACTATATTTTAAACCTATTACAAATTATATAAATATAAAGTACTTCCTTTTAGACTAACTAATGGACTAGCTACGTACTAGCGATATATAAATAATATACTCTTTAACTACCTTAATGACTTCTACACAGCCTACCTAAATAATATTATAATTTACTCTAAGAATAAGTTAGAATATAAAAAGCACATCTATAAGGTCCTATAACGGCTCTATAAGGCCAGCCTCCAGGCCAATATTAGGAAATTAGAATTTAGTGTTAAGCGTATAAAGTACTTAGGGTTTATTATTAGTACGGACGGAATTAAGGTAGACCTAGAAAAACGGTTATAATTAACTAGTAGGCACCCCTAAGGACCGTAAAAGGGGTGTGGTTATTTTTAGGCTTCTATAACTTCTACTAACGCTTTATTAAGAACTATAGCAGAATTACTTAGCCCCTTAGCCACCTTACCTAAAAGGACTAGCCCTTTTACTTTAATACCGTATATAGGTAGGCCTTTAATAAGCTTAAGAAACAACTGGTCTCTACTCCCTTACTTATCTACTTTAACCTAAAATGGCCCTTAATATTAGAAACTAACGCCTTAAACAGTATTATAGCTAGCGTTTATTCCTAAAAGCAGATAGATAAAGAATGGCACCCTATTACTTACTATTTAAAGACTATAGTAGATACTAAGCTAAACTATCTAATTTACGATAAAGAAATGCTGGCTATTATCTTTAGCTTTTAGCACTAGCGAGTATAGCTAGAAGACACCCCTAAGCTTATCTAGGTAGTTTCTAATTATAAGGCCTTAAAATATTTTATAATAATAAAGGCCCTTATAGCCTAGCAGGCGCACTAGGCGGATATCCTATTTTAATTTAACTTTCTAATTATATATAGGCCAGGCGCTACTAATTATACAGACGCTCTTATAAGGCGTAAACAGGATATAGATAACTAGGTAGCCACTAAGATCTCCTTATAAACCTAAACGCTACTATAACCGGAGCACCTTAACCCCTAAATATAGGCAGAACTAAATATAGACTTTTTAGACACTAAAATATATCCTATTAACTCTATGGAACTTAACCTTATTAATAAACTGCTATAGGTAAATTATACGGCCTCTTCTCTATAGGAGTACCGTAAAAAGATAAAGAATATTATAAGCCTATGGTCCCTTAAAAACGGACTACTTAAGCACTATAAATAGCTAGTGGTAGTAAAAAAAATAGAACTTACGAACTTAGATTATCACCAAAGTATATACTTAGGTCTCTACGGCCTACCCTAAAAAGAATAAGATCCGTAAGATTAGTAGTAACTGTTGTTACTAGCCCGGAATAGTTATAGATATTAACCGTTATATACGAAACTATAACGGCTATTATAGATTTATAATCCCCTAGGATAAAACCCTAGGACTATTAAAACTACTCCTAATACTAGAACGCCCTATAAGCTAGACTATTAGATAATAAGACTCTACAAGGTCCTTAAAAAGATAGGTAACTTATATAAAGTAAAACTCTCGGATTTAATTAAGGTTTCCCCTAAATTCTCGCCAGATAAGCTATAAAAAGCTATAAACAACCTATTACCTAGATAAAAGAATAAACCGCCCCTACCGATTTAAGTTAACGGCGACGATAAATAGGAAATTAAAGAAATACTAGCCTATAAACTTATAAGGGGAACGCTTAAGTATTGCGTTAGCTGGATTGCATATAACCTAGATCCCACTTAGTACCCTATATAGAACTTTATAGGTAGCCCCTATAAGCTTTAGGAGTTCTATAGCCGTTACCTTAATAAACCTAGGCCGCTAAAGTACCTAGACAAATAAATGGAATGCTAGTATAATAAAGATAATAAGTTACCAGAAGAGTATAAAGATAAGAACGCCCTATAGGTATAATATAGATATAAAGCCTAAGAGTAGGCTTTTGCGGAGGGGAGGGGGGGGGTAATATTACGGCACTAGTAGAATATGGCAGAATGCGGCAGATTGCGGCAGAACTTGGTAGTAGTTATAGTTATATATCTAGAAGATTATATATAACTTTAAGTGGCACTACTATCTTTCCCTTTCCTTTCTTTAGCTTTGGATCCTCGTTTATAGACAATCCAATTATATAGGCTTGCGCGACCCTCTTGCCATGNTCGTGCCTTAATTAACTAAGTCGCTAATAGTCCGTGTACTTCTTTAGTGCTAAGGCCTTCTTAATATCGACTACTATAATAGCGAAGATTATATACCTAGGTTTCTTAGCAAGTCGTACTAATAAAGTGGCTCTAATTATTTAGATATCTAAGGTATTAAGTAAGCTCTAGTCGTTTACAGTTTCTTATTTAGTTTTATGTTTAGTATTATATATAAAGTTAGTATTAGATTTAGATTTAAGTTCTTTAAGTATCCCCCCTATAGTTAAATACCAGTTCTTCTAGTATTCTTATATTATATATTTAAGCTTCTACTTAGTTTAGGGCGGTATAGTACTTAAGGTCAGTTTATAAGGTTTAGTAGGATTTTCCAATCCTTAATAGATATTAGTAGAATTTGGTAAAATTCCTAGTTTAGTAAAATTAGGTAGATTCCTCAGGTATAAGGTAAATATTAGTAGAAATTTTAGACTAATAGGTCTTAGTGAATTTTCTAGATTTTAGTTTAGGGTCTAAGCAGCAAGTTATAAGGTACTTCTACTTACAATAGAAGGCGGTAAATAGAAGCTTAAGGTTATCCTAGTTAATAGTTACCTTATATAGCTTTATCTAAGGTTATTTAAGGATTACTAAGTAGCCTAGGGTAGTAATAAAGAGCTTAATCAATTCTTTATAGTCTAGGCATTATAATCTTAGAGCCGCTATATAAGTAATACGGCCTAAAATAGTACGTTTGCCATTAAATCTAAATACGTTAATATGCTAATTAAGAGGTATTAGGGTAAAACCACTATCTTATATAAAGATCTTATTAATAAATCCTATACCGCTAGCTCCTATATTAATTAGGATCCAAGCGTTAGCCTATTAACCTTTCTACTAGAGTTAGTAGTTAATAGTTATACTACAATCCTAAAAGTTAGGGATTATAATATCTAATACATTTAATAAGATCCTATAATATAGCTGTCCTAAAGAGCGACTTAACTCTAGAATATACCCTTTAGTGATAAGCGGGAAGGGGTTCCTATAGAACATTAATTGTAGCTTTATCCTTCTAAGTAGTGCTTACTAGATATAGGGCTAGAACTAGATAAAGATTAGGGACGGTAACCGGAAGATCGATATAGTAAACGGCCGCTAGTATTAGCCGTTTATAAATTATTCTGGGGTATAGAAATAGAGCAGTATCTTAAGATATAAGCCTTACTTCCGTATTTAAAGTAAAGGCCTAGCTTAATATATCGTTCTTATTTAGGGGACTATAGTAGGGCATACTCTAGGGTTCTAAAGTTAATGTCTATAGCGTTAGGGTGCTTAGGCTAAGAAGATAGCTTAATAGGTATTTATAGGGCTATTATATTATATTAAGGAGCGGGCTTCGGTGTTAGACGTAGTCTATTATTATACCGTTTATTAATAATGTTTATATAGGCGTTAAGGGCTCCTAGTAGGTCTATACTAATTAGGGAGGTCTTTAGTTTAGGGCTTAGGGATTTAATAAGGCTGTTAATTAGTACGGAGTTATTCTAGCCTATTTCCCTTGCGTAGCGATTAAATTTAGAGAAGTATACTAGGAAACCTTTCTTTTCTTAGGCTATATAGTTTATCTTCCTTTAAGCGGTGGCCTAGTGGTTTAGGTTACCGTATATAGCTTTAAGAAGTCTAACTAGGCTTTATACTAAGTTTGGCTAAAGAGGTTTAATAAGGTTAGCTACCTCTCCTCCTAGTTAACTTAGGGCGTAGTAGAGTTAGTTAGCTTTAGTTAGGTAGCAATTAGTATTACTAGTTAGCTTATTCTTAAGTCGGCTTAAAAATAACTAAAGCTCTTATTATTTACTGGTAAATACTAGAGGGTCTAGTAGTTTTTTAGATTGTTATAGTATAGTAGTTGGTTTAGGGTGAATAGTTACTACTAGTTTAGGGCTTATATTCCGTATAACAGACTCTAGGGATAGCGTTCGGTCTTAGGGCTCTAGCGTAGGTACTTTAAGGGTACGGACTTCTTCTTAAAGGGCTTTAATTGCTTATTAGTATTAGGCCTTTTATTCTATAAGGGCGTCTATAAAGGATATCTATAAACCTACTATCTACTCTTTAAGTACGGCAAGTATATCGGCTGCCGTTATAGGAGCTTTGGGTGCGTTTTGCACTCCAACAGTAGTATAGGTAGTTAACGCAACGTAGTATTACGGAGTAAGTATAAGCGACGATAATATATAGCAAAATAGATATTATTAAGCTATATATATAAACTATATAATAGAGTTAAAATATTATATAAGGAGAGAAGGTAAGGAAACGAGAAGAAAGGGTATATATTATTAGTTTAGTTGCTTAGTTAATATATATACGGAGTAAAATAGGATTTAAGTAGCGGTCTTAGTAGAATTTGGTAGGATTTAGTGGACTTGGTAGAATATAGTAGAATGCGGTAGATTGCTGTTAGATTGCCGTAGATTGCCAGTAAATTGCTATTAAATTGCTATCTCGCGGTCGGTCTCTTCTTGCTGCGTTGGTGGAAATAGGTAAACGTGTATAAAGTGGTATAGAGGTGTCCTATAATAATCTTTTTATTGCTATTTACCCCTATTTCTTAATCTTTAGCATAAAAACTATTTTCTTTGCTATATAATATCTTTATATCCTATTCTTAATCCTTATTACTAAAGCCACTTTCCTAACTAGGTAACGCCTTTATATTACTATTGCTCTCTTTAAATTTGGTTTCTTTATTTATAAACGCCTACTTACTAGCTAATAATTTAAGGACGCTATATTTATAAGTACTTAGGGTTATAAGATACTACTTAAAAAGAAATTGTAGTTAATATTATTAGGATATAAACAAGCCTATAGACCTTTAAATACCAACTACTTAGTACTTTAAGTAAAAAATCTCCCTTAATACAAGATAGATTAATAAAAGTTAATTTTTGCCTGTAGAAGGCGGAGCGCTTATAAAGGGCTTCGCTAAAATGTCAATTAAATTACTCCGCAGGCATTAACAGCTCCTTTACTACAGATAGGGGGTTAATATATAAGATTAACTGACTAGGGTAAGTCTACTGCTTAAGCAGTATCTTACTTTAAAAAGATAGGCGCCGGAAGTAAATTATATAATACTATTTCTACTAAAAGAGGAGTTATTAGGGGTTATTATTAACTTCTAATTCTAGTTTATAGCTTTATATAAACATTTTTAAACCCTACTAAGGCATATAGCATCCGTTAGAGATTATTAGCTATTTAAATTTAATAATAGTTTAGCCAATAGCTACTCCTAATAATGCCTTACTTATAAATTACTTTAAGTGCCTATAGTCTTGGGCATAGACAATATATAAACTAAGAGTAATTATAGTTACTAAATATTATACCACAGATGCTATATAAAGTGGAAAAGAGCGGCTAGTATACTCCACCTTTTCTTTCTATCTTCTATCCTAACTCTACCCTAAAAAAGAAATAGAATATAAATATTATACTCCTGGTTTTTATATACCATTAATTTAACCTCTTAGCTATCCCTTACTATCCTTATAGGAATACTAGACATTATATATATTATATTTGTATAATTACAGCACCTGTTGTACCAAACGCGTGCTTACGCGTTCGGTACACCAGGTACGCGTTTACGCGTTCAGTGCACCAACCACTCGCTTACGCGTCTGGTGCACTTATAAAGCACTAACTAATTAGGGGGGAGGTGCATTAGTATATAGACCACGTAGTCTGCTTTATATAATTAATAGTCACTATCTAAACAAGTATACGATACTATATGTATTTCGTGCCCATGGATACAACTTACTCGTGCTATTAAGTTAGTACGAACACTGATTAGTAAGCGCGCACAGATTAGCAATCACTTAATACCTCCCCCCGAGCAATACACATAACAGCAACTACCCGTTTAGACTCCCAGTATGACCTGCTAGAAGGTCGGAAGTTAGGGATTACGGACTTATCTCTAACTCTGTATACTTATTTAAGTCTTAGTACGGTTTACTAGAAGTTATAAACGCGAATACAGACCTATACGGAACCCCTATCCTTAACCCCCTTAAACCTTAAACCTCTTTGGACCTTTTGCGGAAACCCCCTACCCTTCTATAAACCATTATGGACCCATTAATCGATTTTACGGACCGTTATAAGACCTCCCCCACCCGTTATAAGCTGCTACCACCCGCTACGCACCATACTATACTATAGTATGGCAGACATCAGTAAGTAAGTTAGCGAAGGTTAAAAAAAGTAGAGATAAGGAGTTAACGTTACGTCTATAAACAACGTTAACGACTACATTAGTTTTAAAATCCTTAAATATAAACACTTTAAGCTTATAAATGACGACCTGTGGGAGCAATACTAAGAAGACTTTACGGACTTTACGGACTTTACGGACTTTACGGAAGCTGTTCTTAAGGCCTGTAACCCTATTACCATCCGTAAACTACAAACCCTTTTACGTAACTAAGGTGTATAGGTTAAAAGGAATAAACGAGTCACTGTTATATAGTCCTTATATAATATAATACACGAGAAGGACTAAATGGAATAGACTAAAGAGGAAATCCTAGACTAGTTTTAAGAAACTAAGGAACTCTTTACTTCTTCTAAACTTAATATAATCGCTAGCCTTATACCTAACCCACTTAACTAAATTCGTCCTATAAACCTAAGCGGCTTTAAACTTAACCTTATTAGCCAAAATACACCCTACTCTTAAGTTACGGATTACAATACCCCTATAAACCAAAATACGGACCAAATTACCCCCGCTATTTAAGTCATAGATCCGTAAGCTATATATCTACAAGCTACAGATTTGTAAGTTACAGATCCGCAACCTACCTAAGTAAAGACCTACGGTAAGGAGCTAGCTAATCTAGCCAAGCTCTATACCGACGAATCTAAGTATAGCGGTGAAAATAATAATTTTGACTTTAAACTAACTATCTTTACGGACCTCTACTAGAAGGCTAACATTCCTAAATAAAAGTTTAGCTAAGCCTACTCTACCATACTGCGCGGCCTAGCACTTAACTACTACTACACTAACCTTAAGAGCAACCCCCTTAGTGTCCCCTTTAATAAGTTATGCGAAGCTATCCGTAACTACTTTAAAGGACCGGAATATAGGCGTAATATCCTTACCTAATGGAATGCGACCAAGCTACGGACCGTAATTAACAAGAATACCGAAAAATCGACTACAGAGTGTCTGCAAATCCTTATTAAAGACCTCCGGTATCTATAGCACGGCCTTAACGCTAAGCTTTAAATAGATGACTTCCTATATAATAAACTTATTACGGCTTGCCAAGAAGTAGAGCCCTATAAGTACGCCTATTATAAGCCTACAGATACCTTAGCTGGCCTTATTAATAACCTACGCTCCTTTATTATAACGTATAAAGTCTTAAACCCACTAGGTAGCACTTAAGCCTTTACCACGGATATTTAATATCCGTAGATAGACTTAGACGTCCACTTTACGGACCGCTGTTACCGCTAGCAGCACCTATACCAACTAAGTCCCACCTATAACCCCCGCAGTAACTCCCGTATAAAAGTATACCCCCATAGACAAATAAGCCAGAAATGCTTTATATGTGGTAAGGAAGGATGTTGGTTTATAAGGCATACCTAAGAAGAACGTAATAGGTTTAAGAAGAGATTTAATAAACGGATTAGCTAGTTTATCTTAGAATATAAAGGAGAGGAAGAAGAGGAGCCCCCTAATAAGTTAATAGAAGCCCTTATAATTAACTTTAACCTAAATAACTAGGAATAGGAGACCCTAAAAACGTTCCTAACTACTTTTAGACCTTTTATAAATAGCTAAGCCTTTAATATTACGACCGTATTAGCTAACTGTTCCTTTATACACTCAGTTGCGCCTAAAAACCATTCTATAAGTACCCCCGTTACGGACATTATAGATTATAAGTAGGACCCATTTGCATATATTACCACAGAACGCTATACCCCTAAGGAATTCTACGGTGTTATAATCGACACAGGCGCCTTTAAGAAGTTTACTATAGGCTATAGACAATACCTCGTATATAGGACCACCGCAAATAATAATACGGACATTGATATTACGCAAACTGGGGCCGTAAACGTCCAATTCGGCATTAGCTTAACTGCATTAATTAGATTAGTTGCAGTTAAGACCCTAATTAGCCTAGTTAACTTCCACATAGTAAAAGCAGACACCCCTTTCTTACTTTGCCTTGCGGACATAGATAGGTTATAGGTTTACTATAACAATATTACGGACACCTTAATCGGCCCCGTAACTGCCCTAGGAAGTAAGTATATTACCCTGCCAATTACATGACAATTTAGACACTTGTTCCTTATATAGGGAGAGACTTTACGGACCTATATTTAGGAATCTTTTGACTATAACCCGTGCTACCTTACTAGTACGGAGATCTACCGTCTATACCGCCGTTTCGGCTACCCATTAGCCGAAAAGCTATATAGAGTCCTTAAACGCTCTAGACACGACAACGTCGATAGGAAGGCAGTTAATTACCTAACTAAATACTACTCCTTTTGCCAGAAATACGGACGTTCCCCAGGCCAATTTAAGTTTACCCTTTATAAGAACCTTAACTTTAACCACTTAGTATATGTAGATATTATATACATTAACGGCAGCCTAGTATTATATATAATTAACGAGGTAACCCACTACTAAGCCGCCCGTTAGTTGTAAAATATATCCATAAAGTATACTTGGGATATTTAACGGACCTACTGGATTAATACGTACGTTGGACCTCCTAAGTATATCACCTATAACGCTGGTAGGAACTTTATTAGTAAGGAATTCCAGTAGTATATTACGGCCATAGCTATATTAACAAAAGCTATTCTAGTTAAGGCGTATTAGTCCGTTGGGCTTATTAAGCGAGCTTACCCAGCTCTATAGAGAGCTTATTAGATTATTACGGACGAGTATAAGGATATCTAAAAAGAACTAGCTTTACAGATGGCCGTAAAAGCCGTTAATGACACCGCTGGCCCTAACAGACTAGTACCTACCCTCTTAGTTTATGGAGCCTACCTAAGGATAAGTAATCTAGGCCCCCCTACCCCGTCTATTATGGAACAAGCAGCTATAATACGGAAGGTAATAGCCGAAATAGTTAAATTACGGGCTAAATAAACTATTAATAACGCCCTATACTACCGCAATGGACCTAATACAACCTTAGTATATAACCTCCCGCTTAACTCTAAAGTCCTTATATAGCGTGAAAGCGGTAGTTAGAATAGACCTTACTATTTACTAGCCGTAAAAAACGAGACGTGCTGTGTATAGCTTCCTAGTAGGCTAACTAGCTTCAGAAGCACGTCCGTAAAACCCTACTTTCGGCCCAAAAACACCTATGACGTTAAGCTAAATAAACTAAAAGTAACTGCCGAACCAGACGAACTAGAAACGACTGCCGAATTAGATAAACTGGAGGCACCCTTGCCTACCCTAGAGGTCCCCTAGAAACCTACTAAACCTACTAAACCTGCCGTAAAGCGTGGCCGAGGACGCCCCTATAAGAATCCTATAATAGAGAACTACCTAACCTCTATAGGCACATCCGCAAAGCAATCTCCGCCTATAGATATATTAGTTCTAGTATAGGAAACCCCTTTTATGGACTTATGGCGTAAAGAGATTAACGGACTACTTAAAAAGNGTATCTTTNCNATTNTAANNGAGAGAGACNTTCCGTAAGGCGTCCNTATATTTAACTTACNCTTNNTTAACNAGATTAAGCACCCTAGTACTAATAAAGCCTTTAAGAAATTAAGGCTCGTTATATAAGCTTATAATAACTAAGGAAAGGACCTAGTCCTTACGCAATTACCTATAATTTAACGGGTTAGTTAACGGATTATACTCGTACTTATGCCTAGACTATAGTAAACTAAATCTATAGCCCTTTACTTACGGGACATCTTACAAGCCTACGTGCAGTCTAATACCTACCTAAGTAGGGATATCTTTATACGACCACCCTATAAGCTTAACCTATAACTAGGAACAATTTTATGGGTTATAAAACCTCTTTATGGAGTACCAGAAGCTGGAAACTATTGGTTTAAGATATACTACCAGCACCATGTTAGTAAACTTAAAATAAAATAGTCGACCTACGACCCCTACCTCCTATACAGCCTATTGAACGGCCTTAGTATTATTGGACTCTAAATAGACGATACCCTCTTTTTAGCAGACTGGACATTTGCGGACGCTAAAGAGACTAAACTGTAAGAAGCTAAGTTCCTAGTAAAGCCGCGAGAGTAGTTAACTAAGTAGACTCTAATTAAGTTTAACAGAGGCTTAATTATATAAAAGGGTAACCTAATCTAGCTAACCTAGGAACACTAAGCTTAAAACCTAAAGCTTGTTATAGTAAAGCCTATAGACCTCACTAGTTCCCGCGGAGAGACCCGTAAGACCGTAAATATAAAGGACTAATACGCTATATAGCGTGCAAGAGGCGCCTATATTACCATAGTCTGCTAACCCAAATCTGCTTATGACTTATCCTTTACGGCCTGGGCAGTAGATCCGCAAGAAGAAAATATTAAGTAGCTTAATAAGCGTATTTAGTGGCAAATTAATAATGTAGTAAGGGGACTTACTTTCGTACCACTAGATCTAAGTTCCCTTAGCTTACTAGCATTTACGGACGCCTTCTTTGCTAATAATAAAGACCTATTATTACAAATCGGCTTTGTAATTGTACTTATAGACTATAATTAGGACGTAAATATACTGTACTGGTCTTTAATTAAGTGTAAATAAGTAACCCGTAGTGTACTAGCTTTTAAACTATATGCACTAGCTTATGGATTTAATATAGCAGCCGTAATTAAATTAACGGTTTAGAAGATTTTACAACTAGAGCAGTTACCCCTAGTTTTATATACTAATTTAAAGTCCCTTTACGACTGCCTAGTTAAACTAGGTATAACATAAGAGAAGAGGCTTATGGTTAACCTAATGTGCTTACGTTAGGCTTATAAACGACATAATATTATAAAGGTTAAATAGATTAGTAGCGGAGATAACCTAGCGGACGCTATAACTAAGGCAAAGCCGTATTAAGCCCTTAAAACCCTAATTAATATAAATAAGCTTAACCTAAAAGTTATAGAATGGGTAGAATGGGACTAATAGAGTACCTACGGTACGCCTACGGCCCGTTAAAAGGCCGTACGGCTTATTATACGGCCTATTCTACGGACCGTAAGCTATTAGGTGGAAAAACGGTGGAAAGCTGTAATGGAACTTGGTAGACTTACGTAACCTACTAAATTCTGCCATATTCTGCCATAGTGGTTAAATTAACTAATTACAATTTTCTATACTGGGCATGGAAAATTGCCATTGGCTCGCTTAGTACTAGCGCCTTAGCGGCCCTTAAAATCTAACTTATGGCTCGTCTACTGCCCGTTAAAAGGCTGTACGGTTTATTTTACGGACCGTAAGCAGGACTTACGGCTAGCTTAAGGTACCGTTTGGAAGGCAGCCTAGACGGCACCTCGGGGGAGATTTTCTATGTATTTTCCTTTGTGTTCTATAGTTTTATTAAAGTAATTATGGAGGCTGTATACAGGTGGTTTCATTTTTTAAGTACTGTTAGTGTATAATTATAGCACCTGTTATACCAAACGCGTGCTTACGCGTTCGGTATACTAGGTACGCGTTTACGCGTTTAGTGCACCAACCACTTGCTTACGCGTCTGGTGCACTTATAAAGCACTAACTAATTAGGGGGGAGGTGTATTAGTATATAGACTACGTAGTCTGCTTTATATAATTGACAGTTATTATCTAAACAAGCATACGATACTATATGTATTTCGTGCCCGTGGATACGACTTACTTATGCTATTAAGTTAGTACGAACAATATTAATTAAATTTAAATGCGTTACTAATATAACCTATAAGTTCTCAATTAGTGAAAAAATCACCCTATATTATTGTCCCGGAAATAACATACCTAATTATTAACCTATTAAAAACCTTAAATCCCAAAATTATATTAACGATAAAGACACGGCATCTACTAATAGGGAGAAGAAACAATTGTTGCTTTTTAACCTTATACAGAAACAGATGCCTTATAACACCTGTTTAAACACCTAATAAGGCCAATTCTTATAAAAACAATAATAATATAAAGGGCGATATATAAAAGGATATAGTTTAGGAAAGTATATAAAAAATATACTTTAATTATCTTAGGGGATTAAAAGGCCACAGTAAAGCTAAGATAAGCTTACCTAAGCCAATAAAGGACTATAGCGAGGCTAAAATAGACTTGCTTTAACTAAAAGAGAACTATATTAAAGGCTTATCCTAGTAAATAAATATAGTTATAGGTTCTAAATATATTTCGCTAATGCCTAGAGGTATATTTACAAGACACTTATATTATTTAGCAATACTAATAATTAAATAGAAAATATTTTAATCCCTATATATCCATCTGAATTATTAACCATTTTTAATGCCAAGATCTTAAGTAAATAAGTAAAGTATCTTATATCTTAGTTACCTACTTATTATATAATAAAAGATATAACAAGTCTCTAAAACCTTAGTTATAGAGGAATTATATCCTTATATAGTCCTATTGCAGTAATATACTAGTATCCTATCTAAGTTTTAACAGTGGCTATACTATAAAAGAAACTTTTATTATACTATACTGAAAATCCTTATTACTTTTGCTATTATGCTAAAATATATAAACTACTTAAAAGATGTTATAATTAAAATAGCTAAGAGGGGTAAACTATATAAGTAAAGAGATTAACTAAGACAGTAGTAAATGCCCTCTATACCTGCTTATATAACTAAAGAGGTTAACTTATATAAAATTAATAATAATATAGAGGGTGATATATAAGAGGATACAAAAATATACACTAATTACTTTAAGAGCCTAAAAGGCCGTAATGAAATTAAAACAGTCTTGCCTACCAATAGAGAGCTATAGCGAGGCTAAAACAGACTTATCTTAACCAAAAGACGTTTATATTAAAGGTTTTCCAGTACCTTTAGGTATATTTATAAAACACCTATATATTGTTTAACAATACTAATAATTAAATAGAGAATAGTTTAGTTAATTCTACAAACTTCTTTAGAGATATACTCCCCCTAACTAAAGTGTTAACAATTTCCAATATTATAATTTCAGATAGATAACTAAAGTATCTTTTATTATAGTTACTAACCTGCTATATAATAGAGGACTTAAAGTATCTCCAAAACCTTAAATATAGATTAGTTGTGTTTATATATAGTCCTATCGCAGTAATATACTAGTATCCCACCTAGGTTTTACCCACAGGTATATTATATAAAAAACTTACATTATACTATACTAGAAACCTATATTACTTTTGTTATTATAGTAGGGTATATAAACCGCTTAAAAATATTATAATAGAGATAGCTTAGAGGGGTAAACTATATAAGTAAAGAGACCAACTAGAAAAAGCACTAGATAATTATTTTAAAAAAATCTATTAAGGGGAGAGACACGTAAAAAAAAGTAAATTATACTATAGATAGAGCCTCTAAGAAGCTAAGGAAATAAGAAATTTCTTATAAAAGATTTTTACAATTACATTCTAATTTTCTGGCGTTGAGAATTAAGGCGCTAATTAGGATTCCCTTAGCTTAGTATTGTTTTTTATCTAGTTGCTTCCATATTAAGAGTATCTCATTATTGTTTGCATATATGTTAAATTGAAGTTAAAAACTCGCTTACAGGAAGCTTATAAGTCCTCCACCTTTATATACTTGGCAGCGATAAGTCAGCCACCTATTACTTACTTAGTCTTTTATAAAGAAAACTCATCACTTTCCAATCTAGATATCTTAGAATTAACCTTCGTTAGCCCATCCTCCTCAACCTTAGGAATGCTGAAAATAAATATAAGATATCTCTTTTAATATTGGCCCAAGCTGCAATTTTAAAAACGGGATCTTGTTTTAAGAACTAGATTTAATTCTAAAGACTGTTTCCTAATTCTAGAAACTATATTCCGATTTTAAGCTAAATGTACCAAACATAACTAAAAAGGTATAGCGTTAAGCTAAGCGGTTTAATAGTCTTGGAAAAAGGAGCTATTTTAGTTCTGGCTGAATTAAATCCGATTCTAAAACCAAAATCCTTAATTTAGGTTTACGAGGTAGACTAATTAACTCCTACAAAAAGGGCGCGATCTTAAAAAAGTATTTAGTTCTAAGAACTGTCTATTAAATGCTGTTAAATGGGGTAATATTCTAATGTAATTAGTTCTAAATATATTTAGATAAGATAATTATATATAGAGTATTTTTATTACTTAATTGTTAGTATATAAGCCTCTATTTACAAGCTGTATATATTTTTAACTTAAAATTATCTTTAAACTGCTAAAAATAAGCTTTTATATATTAACTTAAGTACTAAATATATTCGGAACTGGTTCCATACCTATTTATATTATATTTATAAATATCTAGATCGCTTTTATTAAAAACTACTCGCTCTCTCTATATTAGACCCTATATCTCTTTAGAAACTATAGTATGTCTTAAATATTATAACGAATTCTAAAAATATTTGCAGTGTTTTATTCCTAAACAATATTTTATATATTTTTTACCTCTTATATTTAAGAGAACCGATATTATAGGCTTACAAGTATATATTTATCTAATTCTATATTAAATTTAAACGTGTTATAAACTAGTTATAAATATAGTTAGGGCATTATTTAGATTTTTATTAACTTATCTATATGGCTTTTTATATATCTATGCCTCTTAAATTAATATAATAAGTATAGCCCTTGTTTAGCGTCTATAGGTACTCTAAAAGACAAATAATCCTTAATTACAAGTATAGTAAGAGGGTTAATAGATACCTTAGTAAGAAATATAATATAAAGAACTTTAGGCTAAATACGTTTAGAACCGAATTAAAATGTATTTAAAATATATTAAAAACTTACCTTAATCTAATCTTGCAGCTATATTTAATTCTTTTTAAATATACAATTTTCTAATTTAAGGGTACTATCTTCTAAATTAATTTTAAATTTATTTCTATTGTTATAGAGTAGGTATAAGCTAAAATATAATATATATATACTAAATAGGGTAGTAATTAAGAAGGCTACTATAAGGGATATTATTGCAGTCACCTTAGTGTAACGGCTCGTATAAATGCCTCTAAACCGAAGCTTGTAGAATGCTATCTTATAAAGATACTAAGCTAAGGAGAAGGAAAGGGGGTTGCTAGGGCTAGTGTAAATAAATAAGTAGCGCGAGCCGCTAAGGCGCTAGTAGTAGGCGAGCTAATAGTAAAAAACAGTACTAGACAGTACGCAATAGTACGCAATAGTATAAGATAGTAATAGGTGGCAGAATATAGCCAGAACTTAGGCAGAATTTAGCAGGTAACGCGCCCTAGCGCCGTTATATTACCCCCCCTCCTAAATAAAGCCTGCCCTTAGGCGTTGTCTAAGCTCCCTATTGTTATCTAAATCGTTATAGTTATCTAGACCTTCTTCCTAGCATTTAATCTAGTTGTCTAATTTACGTCGTAGTTTAGGGAGGTTAGGGTAGGCTATATAAAAGTCCCATAGCTTATAGGGAGAGTATTTAAAATTAGATATGGGGTACCATTCTAGGTCTTCGTTGTGGCCTACCCAGCTTATACAGTATTTTAAGATATTATGGTCCTTTCTTACTGCTAGAATTTCTTCAACTTCCTATTCCTCGTCCTCTGCAATTTAGATTAGCGGTAGGGGGTCGTTATACTGCCTAGGCAGTAGATTATCTATAGCCTTTTATAGTTGGTTTAGGGAGAAAACAGGGTGGATCCTTATTAACTCTAGTAGCTTAACCTTAAAAGAGTGTCTTACCCTTTAAAGAATCTTATATAGGCCAGCTATTTAGTAGTCTAGCTTATGGCTCGGCCTCTAGGTTTTCTAGTTCTTTATTAACACCTATACCTTATCTCCTACTTAGAAGTCTACCTTATAATAATAATAGTTTATATTAAACTCCTTCTTCTCTTACGCCTTTTTTATAATTGTATAAGCAGTCTTCTAGGCTCTATATATTCTCTTAGTAAATACCTAGGCCTCTTTATAGCTAAGGCGTTTACGGGCTGTAGCGGGTTCGGTAGGCCTATCCTAATTAAAGGACGTTCGTAGTATATACCCGTGGAGCAGTTTAAATAGCGATATCCCTATACTATTATAGGAAGGGGAACTAGACTAGTAGTATGTAACATATATGTACAGAGGGACAATAGTATGCTGTAAGGAATAAAAGAATATTTAATTAGAAGTTTTGCGTTTTGTTATAATAACGCATACCAAATTTATAAAGACGCTAAGTATGGCGTAAGCTATTGGCTATAAGAGCTAGAGTTAAAGGGACTTAAAGGAACTAAAGAGTTAGATAAAGAATAAGATTAACTCTATAAGCTGGATTAAGATATTATAGTAATATGTGGATAAAGATTAGCAATAATAATAATAGAGTTAGAGTACTTATTAATTAATAGCGATAAGGATAGTAAAGGAACTAACTAGGGGTATCCGAACCTTAATAACGTAATAAAAGTAGAGACTGAGACCGCTATAAAGTAAGGTTTAGTAACGGGTATTATAACACCATTAGATACGGTATCTATCGCTTTATAAAACGGAAGGAGTAATATCTAAAGACGATTAAGTAAGTAGACGACTGCTAGTGCTAGCTTACTACTTAATAAAGGTAAAAGGCCAAAGGCCTAAGACTCTTAAGATAAGATGCGGGACGACTAAGATTTTTAAGACGAGATGAGGTATGCTTAGGGACCTATAATAGACAAAAACCGATAGAGTAGAGCAATGGCTTAGTTTAGTAATATACGAATAAGCTTAGGACGCAGTTTCCTAAAGGCATAAGACTCTTAAGACAAGATAAGTGAGATCTAGGACTCTTAAGACGAGATAAGGATACTAGTAAAGCCTAGTTAAACTAAGGCTAGAGCGTAGCTTAAGAAAGAAGTAAGCTTAGGATTAAAGAATCCAAGGGGTTAAGAATTTGGAGTATAAATAAGGACACCCGCAAGAAAGAAGTAAGAGGCTTTGCTATAGATTAGAGAATCTGTAGTATAAATAGTAGTTAGACTAGGAGACAGATATATAGACCCGGAAGACTTACTAGGGGAATAAAGTGTTCAGCCTAAAGATTAAAAAGTTAATACAGTAATTAGGAAGTAAGAGAACTTTAAGGATTTAATTATAAGACGCAAACAATAAGAAACCATGGAAGAATTTAGAGTAAGAATCTTCGCATAGCAAGAAAAGAAACTAGACGCAAAATCTAGTACATTAGGTCGTATAAGGGACAAAGCACCCATATAAAGAATTATTAATAGGCTAAGAGTAGGTATATTAAGAGCTAAGTGGCTTACTAAATTGGAAAATAAAGAGGATTTAAGGATTTTAACTAGGTTCAAGGAACGATACATAAAGGGCTATTATAACGCAGTAATAAGAAGATACTTCCTTACGGATAGACTGTATACACTCTAGCAGCTATATTAAAAGTAGTATAGGCAGAGGCACAATAATAAGTAGGAAGATTTCTATATATAGTTAGATGAAAGAATTATCTAAGACTACCTAATTACGGAAAAAGTAATAAATTATATTAAGGGAGCCTTAATTATAACATTAAAGGATTTAGAGGAACGATTAGAGGACTAGAAAAGCAAAAGACGCATCTTAGTACCTGTAAATAAAGTTACAATATTTAGATTAACACGGTAAAGGTTTAAACTTAAGGATAAAGACGAGCCAAGAGTTAACCTAAAACACTTAGCATACTATACGCTATTATAGATTGCATGCGTAGACGATATATATAAGATACATAAAAATCCAAAAGAAAGAAATTAGAAATACCCTATAAGGATATATTAGGCGCTAGATAAGCAATAGTATAGGAATGCTAAGTATATATATAGCTAGCATCTAGTAGAAGTTTAGGAGTTAGGAGACTTAATATTTTAACCAGAAAGATTCCTTACAGAAGAATACCTAGATAGACGATAATGGTGGGAATATCTAGAAAATATCTGTCTATGGTATATTAAAGAAAAGAAGCGAATAAAGTATTGGCTAAAGAATAAGTTAAGTGCATAAGGATCTAGCAGCTAATAGTTAGGAAAAGTGGAGGCCTACGGGACCAGAGGGAGCCAGTGGTAGAGCCTTAGACCCTTAAAGGAATTCAAGGACAACACCTAAATTTATAAGTTAATTGGCAAGATCAATAGTTTAAAGTATTAGTAGATAGTAGAGCAACCAGGAACTATATCTCACTAGCAGTAGTTAAAAGGATAGGGCTACCGCATAGGCAAAAAGAGCACCCTTATTTATTAGTTACGATTTTAAAAGATCTAATAGCCTACAGAGGAGGCATTATTAATCTTAAAATAGGACTTATTTAAATAACCATTAAAGGGAGATAGATTAAGATGTCTTTTGATATATTACTATTAGGGAATAATAAGGCAATGTTAGGAATGCCTTAGTTATAGGAATATAATTTAAGGATTAATTAGGTTATAGGTTAGGTTAATATTAGAGATATATAACGCCGTAAGATGCGATAATAAACTAAGTTGGTATAGTACTAAGTCGGAGCGATATATAAGGAGACTAATTAAGGATTAAGTTATATACTAAAGAGATACTATAAGTATAGTAAGAAGCTATAGTTACTAGAAAGTAAAAAGCTATTAAATTATATAGCATAGGACTATAAGATAAAGTTAGAACTAGGAACAAGTTTAAGGTTCTTTTCAATCTATAAGCTTACTAAAGAGGAAGGGAGAGCACTAAAGGAGTTTATTAGGAAAATTTATAAAAGGGATATATTAGACTATTGCAGTTATTAGTAGGATATTCAGTACTATTCGTACTAAAGAAGAATAGAAAACTTAGGCTATGTATTAACTATAAACAGTTAAACAGCATTACTAGGAAGGATAGGTATCCTTTACCCTTAATTAGCGAGATCTAAGATAGGATCGGTAATGCGCAAATCTTTATAAAGATAGATCTGAGATAGGCGTACTATTAGATTAGAATTAAGGAAGGCGACGAATAAAAGGCAGCCTTTAAATTAAAGGAAGGACTATACAAACTACTAGTTATGTAATTTAGGCTTATAAACGCACTAGTAACGTTTAAAAAATATATTAACAACGTGTTAAGAGAACACTTAGATAAATTTGTTATAGTATACCTTAATAATATTATTATCTACTTAATAAATAAGGAAGAATATGGAGAATACGTTAAATGGGTCTTAAAGAGACTATAAGAAGAATAGATGCTAGTAGTAATTAAGAAATGCGAGTTCTTTACTAGGAAGATAGATTTCGTTGGATTTATTATTAAACTAGGCCAACTTAATATAGATCTAAAGAAGATTAAGGCTATAGTAAATTGGTAAGAACTAAAAAATGTAATATAGTTAAGGTTATTCCTAGGGTTCTGCAATTACTATAGGAGGTTTATAGCTTAATAGTTAAAGGACATTAAGCTATTTATAAGATTAATAAAGAAGGAAGAACTATAGGTATAGGGAGAGGAACAAAGGGAACTGTTTAAGAAAGTTAAATAGTTATTTACCTAGGAGCCAGTTCTTAAAATCTATTAACTATAGTTGGAGATAGTGGTTAAAACGGATGCATTAGACTATGCACTAGGGGCGTACTTCCTATAGAAATATAAAGATAGATGGCACCTAGTAGCATACTATAGTTGGAAGATAACACCACCGAAACTGAACTATAATATCTACAATAAGGAGTTATTAGGTATAGTTACAGCACTAAGGGAATAGAGATTATTTTTACAAGGCATAGAAAAACTATTTATAGTTAAGATGGATTATAAGAACCTAATAGGGTTCCTAATAATAAAAGAACTTAATTATAGATAGGTTAGATAGGTAAAGATGCTTATAGAATACTATTTCAAGATTTAGTATACTAAGGGTATAAAGAATGCACGAGCAGACGCTTTAAGCAGAAAGGCTAAACTATAAAATAATGAAAAGCCATTAGGGGCTTTATTACGAAAAGACACAGACGGACTAATTAGATATAATTATCCGAAGATCGCAGTAATATAAGAAGAAAAGATCTACGAGTTACTAGAGAGTAATTAGATATAAAGGATCTAAGATACATAGATAGAGGACCCAGACTTAGAGCAGTATAAATACTAAGAAGTAACGTACGTGCCTAGAAATATTGCAAAAGAGTTTATTAAGTCATTTTATAAGGGACTAACTTAAGGACACAATGGAGCCATGGGCTTAGTATTAAGACTCTAAGAGGAGTATATTATTAATGGAATTTAGGGACTAGCAAGGTAAGTTATAGAAAAATATCTAGATTACTAAAGGAATAAACCGACGAGGTATAAGCTATATAGAGAGCTATAACCTGTCAAAATACTAAAGAGACTATAGGAGGTTATATTATGGGACTTTATTATAAAGTTACTAAAGTTAAGAGACCCTATTACCGGATAAGATTATAATGTAATCTTAGTAATAGTAGACAAGCTTATAAAGTGGGGATACTTTATAGCATATTTAGAAGAAATATTAGCGGAAGATATCGTTAGAATCTATATTAAAGAAGTATTTATAAGATATAGAGCACTAAGCAAGATTATATTGAATAGAGATCTAAGATTTATAGCAGTATTTTAGGAAGTGTTCTTAGCAGAGTAAGGAGTTTAAGCAGCAACTTCTACTATATATTATCTACAAATAGACTATTAAATGGAAAGATTAAATTAGACACTGGAGTAGTATCTAAGATACTATATTAATTATATATAGAATAATTGGGTATTATTATTACTAGTTATATAGTTCGCATATAATACGACACCTTAAGAAGAAATGGGAATATTATTATTTAAGGCCAATTATAGATATAAGCTAAAAACATCGTTGTTACTAAGACAAGTGAAGAAAATAAGTAGTATAGCTAAGCAAAGAATAGAGATACTAATAAATCTTTATATAAACCTTACGGAAATAGTAAAGGTGGTATAGTAAAGAATGAAAAAGTACTACAATGCTAAGAGATCTAAGGGACTAGATCTTAAGGAGGGAGATAAAGTATAGCTACTATACAAAAATTTTAAGAGTTGACGACTAAGTAAGAAGTTGGACTACGTTAGACTAGGACCTTTTAAAATTGCGTAGAAAATTTTATTAGTTATATTTAAGTTAAACCTACTAGCTAAAATAAAGATCTACCCTATATAGTATATCGCAATGCTAAAGCTAGTATACGGAAATGTTAAGCCACCGGTTTATAAAGCAGACACGTATAAAGGATAAGAGGAAGACAAATAGTAAGTTTTAAAGATTGTTAGTTATAAAGATATAGACGATAAAATATGGTATAAAGTTAAGTAGATAGGCTATAATAAGACTACCTAGAAGCTACTAAAGGATTTAAAGAATGTTATAGGAAAGGTATAGGAGTATTAAAAGAAAAGAGGTTAGGCAGCATTGATAATAAAGGGTCGCCAAAGAATAAACCACCTAAGGGGGATATAGGAAGAACGATTGCCGAACTACTTGGAGTTGTTTCCCTCTCTACTAGAAGAGAATCCGTTTTTTTATTACTAAGTTCCTGTAAACCTTATTCCATAAGTTTCTACTCCTTAGAACGCACCTTCTTACGCACTAATTTAAGACGACGTAAGCGAGCGAGAGCGGTAAGACGAGCCTCTCGAATCTGATTTTCCTTAGCAAGAATCCGATCTTCCTTAACGTGAAGACGGCGTACCTTAGCTAAGGCACCAGAGAGCTTACCCTTAAGGCGTTTAGCTTTAGATTAAATACGAGACCCTATAATAAATTACTTAGAGAACATAGAGACTATTTAGAGCAATAGGACGCGCATATTTACTATTAGGAATTAAGCGAACGTCATAGGACAATTAACGATTCGCCTTAGTACACTTAGAGTAAGAGGAAGGTTGCCAACTAGAAGGAGTTATGATCGCAATATAAACTAACCCCTCTTTCGCATAACGGGAATAAGAAGGTATAGTAACGCCGGACAATAGAATCTAAGTAGTAGTATAAGTATAAGACTTAGAAGATAAGAGCTTAGAAACCTTAGAAGGTATAATAAGCAAAGATAACAACTAAATTAATTAGACGGACATTACACCTCTAGTAAACGACTTGGAGATATAAGGTATCTTCGAGGACGAAGATAGAGAGGAGGGAGATAGTGTTACGAACGCTTTAAGTACAATGTTATAACTACTTAGAGAAGAGTTAGAGGAAGCTAGTTAGTTAATATAAGCACAGACCAGAATGGAACCCGTAGAACCATGTAACGAGGAATGGTAAATAAGGTCACGTAACGATAATTATAGTAATCTTAGTGATTATAATGATCAGAGGGTGATTAATGGGATCATCACGTATATTACGTACAAGAAGGATTTTATAGGAGTACGGTTGTATATTTAAGGACCCTCGGTCCCTACCTAGATAGTTCCTTCCTTATAGTAATTCTTAGAATATAATTAGAGTTAATCTATTAGGCAACCACTCCACTAGTTGTTATTACGTTGTTGACTTACTTGCAATACCTATATACCTAGCCCATTAACGAGCCTACCGTAGTTTCTGCTACAAGGTTCCGTTACACGATGCTTCTTAATTAGAGCTGCGTTATTGATATATGTAAGCTCCGCAATCTACTTTTAATATTTTAACTTAATTAGGCAAAAGCATAATAGATCTAGGGGTTATAGAACGTGCGCTAAACAAGGGGAAAGAAAGACGAGCTATATATTATTAATCTTACATTCCTATAAAAACTCTATAGTATAGTGGCTTTTATAGCCTTTAAGAATAAGCAATTAAGCGTTATTATCACTAGACGGTTTAGTTTCCGGTAAGAAGACTTTTATAAGCTAGTTAAATGCGATATAATTAGCTATCTAACCGTTCTTTAAGGTCGTATATACCTAATTAGATACCTTATCGTAGTGGAACTAGCTTATTTAGATATGCTTTCCCTTAAAGATTACCAGAGGCGGAATTAATTGGCCAAGTACTAAGATTGACTCTATAATAGATACCCATTCGCGATCTTTAGACGATTGTACAAGGGTCTTCTTTTTTAAGGCGTCTCCTAGTCTTACTAAATTTGTGTATACACCTAATGCGATACCAGATTCGTCTATATTCCAGGTGTTCTCTACCTATACGCCGCTTAACTTCCGCACCGTCTCTAAAAGATTATAGAACTCTTAAATTTGCTTAGGTTGTGCTCCCTTAGCTCTAGCAGCCTCTATTGGTTGGCCGACTAAGGATTTAATTTAAGGATTGCGTTATAAGTAGGTAGAGACCTATGACTTACTAAGGACCCTAGTGTCGTAATTTTAATTAATAATTTAAGCCGCCATTTCTTGTAGTCGGGTATGCGACGGGGAAAATCCTTATAGGTCTTAATTAAGCACCTAATTGGTAAGGAAGTCTTCTTATGTAGGAGTCAATAGCTATTTGTGCTGGTGAGCAATTCGTTATGGCTGCTTGCCACCCATACGATCGTGAAATGTTAACGGAGGGACACTGTACGCTCGCGTAGCTTAAGTACCAGACTTAAATTTGCCGACATTAAAATCTGCGATAGCCATTTATAGGTTCTGCTCCTTTTGGTCCATATTGAACGATTGGTGATGTAGAAAATAGGTGGGCAAGTCGGTGGGTTAATTTTGGTGTAGTGACCGACTTCTGGGGGTCCGAGCTTATTCCTTTAAATCTTCCCTAAAGCCTCTTCGCGTCCTTATATTATGTTGCGTTAAAATAACTACTATTAAAAATAGCAAACGAACCCAAATCACTTTTAATAACTATGAGTATTATATCCCTAGTTAGGAAACAGTTAACTATAATATAATAGTTCTTTACTAATGCCTTAGCTTAGCAGCAGGCTATACTAGAAGCCTAGTATTAGTGATTGATAAAAGCCCTCTATAAAGAACTCTATAATATTAAGGCGCTTACATTAGAGACCCTAATAGTAATACCTTTAAATAAGATTTAAAATAACTATATTTAAACCTAGCCTATTAAATGCGAACCAAACTAGTAATAGTAGCTTAACCTATATATATATAACAAATCTAATACCTACTACAAAATCTAAAAAGCTCCCTAATCCTCTAATATTTAATAGAAATTAAAATAACCTACATCCCTTTATAATTAAGCTCCGTCTTAAACTTTTAATAAACTATAACTAATACCCTACTAAAGCTAGCAAGGTTAGCTATAGAATATCTTATATAAGTAAGGACGCCGCATAAACTATAAATCTATTCTTTTATAACGGCACCTTTATTAATTTTAAAATCTTTATCCCCCTATTAAAATAAACGTATAATAATACTAGCCGTAAATATATAGCTATTACTAAACTTAAAAACCTATAATAACGGAAGTAAGACTTTACTAGCTTCTTTTCGGAATTTTTAGGCCTTATTAGTAAACTAGATTAGAATAAAGCCGCTAAAGTTACTGCTCTTTAATAAGCTATTTTGGATAAAATTAGAGCTTAGTTAGTAGGTAAGAAATTACTAAAAGATATATCCAAATTTGCTATAATATATTAACAAATTAATAAGAACCTTTAATATAATAAATAGACTTATTCTCTAAAGCTAACTACACCTTATATTTAAAACTTTATAAAACTAGTATATGCCCTAAAACGCGATCCCTCTCTAAATTTAAAAAGTCCTATATATAACCCTATAGACCTTAATACTACCTAATTCTATATACCCTTAGGAACTAGTAAATAAAGAACTTAAGCCGTAAATAGAGAATGCTTTAGATATAGTAAAAAGGGATATATTTAAAAGCATTATCGAACTTACCCCCTTAAAAAGGTCTGCTGTAATTCCTCTTAGTTCTTAAATTATACCCATTCTATAAATTATACTTAGTCGCCATAAAGTATCTCGCTTTTAGTTAACTTAAAAATAAAATCGTCTTAGGGCTAAGTTGCGCCTTAGGATAAAAAGTAGAAGAGTATAAGTATCTAGGCTCTTTTAGCGCTAATATATAATATAACTCCCTTAATATACTTAGCGAAATTTAAATACTTAAAAATAGAAGAAAGTATAAATTCTAATAAATAGCAGAGCTACTAGTATAGGCTTTATTAATATAAACTATATAAAAACTTAATAAGCTTTAAGGCCTATAAGGCTTTAACGGTAAACCCTTAATATATAGTAAACTAACGCACTACGCTCTTATAAAAATGTAAATAGGTAAATACCTTAAATACGTTTCCTTATTTATAATACCCTTAAAGTAATATAAAGTTATACTTAGATATAGATGGCTAAAGTAACACAACCCCTTAATTAGCTAGGTTAAAAAACACTAAAGTTCCGTATAACTTACTGTTAAAGTTATTACTTGGGATACCATTTACCCTATAAATATGCATATAACTATTAAAATTTAATATAATATAAATTACCTTTGCTATAAACCTTAAACTAAAATAATAAAGCTATAACTACTAATTGTGGTAGAGAATATAAAGATATTACGTTAAAACCTCTTAAAATTTGTATAATATAAGCCGCACCCTATATTTTATTAGCAAGGAAATAAGACTAAAATCTTTACTATAATAATAGAAGATATTTAAAAAGTACTTAAGCCGAAGCAATATATTAGCTCTTAACCTTTTATGCCTAAAGAGTATTATAATCTAATTAATAAGTTTAAAAAACGATTTATAAACTAACTACCCCCGCACTAAGATAAGCACAATTTTAAGATAGAACTTAAGCCTAGTATAACACTAAAGTTTGGTCTTCTGTATAGTATATTATAAGAAGAACTGCTTATAATATAATAATACCTTAATAAAAATCTAGAAAAAGAATTTATTTGCCCTAATTAATCTCTATTTACCTTACCTATACTATTTATTAAAAAGCTAGGAGGAGGCTTAAGATTATTAAGCTTTAAACGTAATTATAATTTAAACCCGATATTTAATTCCCCTAATTTAAGAGACGCTTAACTATTTAGTAAAGGTATGGTACTTTATAAAGCTTAATATAGTCGCTGCCTTTAATTAAATCTATATATATAAAGGAGATAAGAAATATATAACTTTTCGTATATAATAGGGACTCTTTAAATACCTAGTAATATTATTTGGCGTAAAGAATGGTCCTAGTACGTTTTAGTAATATATTAATAATACGCTTTATAAATTCCTTAATATATTTATTACCGCGTATATTAATAATATTTTAATCTCCTTGTTCTTACTTTCTAAGTATTAAATATACATTAAAATAGTCCTTAAACGCCTATAAGATATAAGTTTATAATATAATATTAAGAAATAAAAGTTCTATATATCTAAGGTTATATACTTAGGCTTAATTATATCCCGTAACGGAATTAAAATAAACCCTAAGAAAATTGCTATAATTATAAACTAGGAAAGCCCAAGCAACGTATAAGATATTTAAAAAAAAAATTAAGATTTATAAACTTCTATTATTAATTTATTAACTACTTCTTAGAAATTGCCTCACTATTAGTAAACCTAATAAAGAAGAATATAAAATTTAAATAGACAGCTAAATGCAAATAAGCTTTTAATAACTTAAAATATCCCTTTATAACTACTCCAATTCTTACCTACTTTAACCCTAACCTTAAATATATTATTAAAACGGACTTGTCCAATTATACGCTAAGGGGAGTATTATTATAATATAATAAGAATGGCAAGCTATGTCTAATAGCCTTTCTCTCTTAGAAACTTGCCCCTATTAAATTAAACCATAAGATATATAATAAGGAACTACTTACAATTATTAGATACTTTAAATAATAGCGTCCTAAGCTTAAAGAATTGTTATTTCTAATATACGTATTAACGGACTATAAGAACCTGTAGTACTTTATAACTATAAATCAATTAATATAGCGCTAAATTTGTTAGGCCGAATACCTTTTATAATTTAACTTTAGGATTATATACTAACCTAATAAACTTAATTAAAAGCCCGACTTATTAATATAATAATTATAGGACTTATCTATAAACGCCTCTAATAAATGGATTATAAATTAATTATAAATTCTACTACCTCCTAAATGCTTTAAGAAACTGCGCCCTATATTTCTAAACGTGGAACTTAACTGAAATAAATTAGAAGTTAATAAATAGGAATATAAATTAATAAGGTAATAGAATATAAATATAAATATAAGAATAATGTATAGATAATAAATATAATAAAAGCAATTTAAACAGAAAACGATAGTATAATGTAAGCTTTGCAGTGTGTGGGAATTAAACGAGCAACTTAATTGTAAATCTATGGAAATTAAGTGATATAAATACATGAAAGTAGACCCCGAACTCCGAAGCCCATAACTCATTTTAAACGTATCCGAGATATATGAGGGTAGTGCTGACGCAGGTGAAACAGGGCAATATGCAAGGTCCGGTAGTCGGTTACACACCCCCCCAGATTTGACGGTGTAGTTAAAGCTGTAGAAAGAAAAATAAAGGCAGAAACTATACTCCCTAGCTTTATATCTCTGGACATAGAGCTGTATTCAAAGAGATGTCCTCCGTAGCCTCTTAGGAGACTATATTCGAAAAGGTGTCTTCCCCAGCCTCTCAGGAGACTGTATTCAAAGAGGTGTAGTAATTTAATCTGCATTCGAGGCAGTCAATTAATCTGTGCTCGCGGTAGATCTTTTTGATCTATAGTCGAGGTAGATATTTAGCATCCTTTGTAGGAGGCTCTACTGAATCGTTTGATTCAGGTGTGGTATTTTGATCTGCATTCGAGGCAGTTAATTAATCCGTGCTCGTGGTAGATCTTTTTGATCCATAGTTGAGGTAGATGTTTGATCTGTGTTCGAGGTAGTCATTTGATCTGTAGTCGAGGTGGAACTCGAGGTAGTCATTTGAGCTGTGATCGAGGTAGATCTGGAAGTAGTCACTTGGTGACTCTGGTGACGTTAAGACGTCGTATCTGGTGACGTTGCGGTCGTCGCAACTGGTGCTGATGAGGCTGGTGCCGATGAGGCTGGTGCTAAAGTAGGCTGGCGTTTCGGAAGGGCGTCTAGAGCGTGATGGCTGCGACTGGTTGTAGCGGAAGACGTCTACAGCGTAATAGCTGCGACTGATTGTAGTGTTGGTGCCTCCCCAGGAGGCCTTGATTTGATTTGGTGATAGGCCTATATTGAGGCTCTGGTGTTCGCTAGCTGGTCGTTTGAACGGTTGTCTGGTTTTGGCGACGGTCCTCTGCTGGCTGCCGTCGGTCTGGTGCCTTCCTTGTCTTCCTAATATCCTTGTCTCTTACCATTAGTATATCCAAGCTAGCTTCTGCTCTGGCTCCGTGCTCTGGCATCTCGCTCTGGCTCTGTGCTCTGGCATCTCGCTCTGGCTCTGTGCTCGGGCTATCGCGCTGGCTAGGCTCTCACTTGGACGCCATGAGGTCGTTACGCTGTGGTAGGTAGGTCGATTTTGTTGATTGATTGTATATCTGGGTTGAAGGAGGTCAGTGTTTGTACGGTCGTAGGTCGTACGGTCGGTCGGGTTCGGCTCGATCGATGTTCGATGTGATCGATGTTCGATGTAATCAATGTTCGACTTAATCGATGTTCGGTCGTCCGTCCGTTTGGTAAATGAAGGTAATCACGAGTACAAGAGAGGTACCCGGAAGAGGCTCGAAACACTTACAAAGGTGGAAGAAGTAGTGACTTCTTAAACGAGGTAGCAGATTGATTGCTTAGTAAGCGCTAAATGTACAGATCAGATGCAGTACGGTAGGCAGGCCGGGCTCATAACTGTAAGCTTTGCAGTGTGTGGGAATTAAACGAGCAACTTAATTGTAAATCTATGGAAATCAAGTAATATAAATACATGAAAGTAGACCCCGAACTCCGAAGCCCATAACTCATTTCAAACGTATCCGAGACATATGAGGGTAGTGCTGACGAAGGTGAAACAGGGCAATATGCAAGGTCCGGTAGTCGGTTACATATAAGGATATTATATTTACTAAATATAAAACATAAAATGATTAATTATACTATTAATAGAAGATAGTAGTTCTAAATTCCAAACCTTTACAATTTAAAATACTTGGATTTGTATATAACTCCTATATAGTAGGGTATCCGGGCTATATAAAGGCTTATAATATTATTTAATAAGTATACTACTAGCCTATAATATATAACTATGTATAAAAATACGTTTAAGTATATAGAATATGCGCATATAGAAAGACCTCTTATATAAAGAAGTAAGATGTACTTTAACTACTACTAATTCCAATATAAAGATAGCGTAATATCTTAATTAACTTTATAGTTGACTTACCTAGCAGTAATAGGTTTATAAATGTTATAGTAGTTATTAACCGTCTTACGAAAATGCGACATATAATCCCTATAGACTTAATTAATACAATATTAGTAGCTAAATATTTTATTAAGCACGTCTTTAAGCTATCCCTTCCAACGGTAGCGTCCTACGAGAATTGGACCGTGCGCGAACACCAGAATCAGAAGTACGCGTATGGTCACAGAGCCTTGATCCTATCAATTCTATTGGCTAGCTCTTATCGATAACCGTAGGACGAATTGTACCGTTGGAAGGGATATAGATTTCTTAATTTAATAATATCTAACTATGGAAGCTAGTTCGTTTTAGACTTCTAGAAAGCTCTATATAAATAATTAAGTATTTAAATATAACTCTTAACTATATTTTATCTAAAGATAGATAGTTAAACTAAAATTATAAACGCGATTATAGAATAATACCTATAAATATACTGCTCCTACCTATAAGACAATTAGGAAAAATAGCTACCTTTAGCTAAGTTTACTATAAATAATACAATTAATATATTAATAGGCATAACACTATTTTACGTAACCTATAGATAAAACTTTTTACTTAGATTTAAACTATAACCCGAAATTAATATAATAGAACCCACAATTAAATAGATTTAGTTAATTAATATATATAACTTTGCTAATTAAATAAAGCAGTTAATGGAACTATTATAAAGTAAATTAACGTACGCTTAAATGGTATAGGATTGGTATATAAATAAAGGACAAGCTCCTATATAGAACTTTAAGAAAGGTAATATAGTTTACTTAAATATATAAAGCTTAAAGACTTAACGGCCCTTAAAGAAACTTAATTAGAAGTTTACGGGCCTATATTAAATTAAGAAGAAAATTAAGCCTATATACTTCTAAGCTCAAACTACTAACTAAAATAAAAATATATCTAATGTTTTACGTAAGCTTGCTGTAACCTTTAAAAGATAAACCTATAACTTGTAAAGTGCCGCTACTACCTTCTATAATTATTAACAATGGTAATAATTCTTACTTTATTAACTTAATTAATAATATACAATAAAAAAATATAATCTATATAATTTAAACTTCTTATTAAGTGGAAAGGATATAAAATATAACCTAGAAAACCTATAACTAAATTAAGGCTAACGCGCCTTCTTTAGTAAAAGAATTCCATAAGGACTATCCTTCGCGGCCAATTTAGCTAAATAGACACGATATAAAGGCAAATAACTACTACCTAATATAAAATATATAAAATACGATAGCAGGAAGCTCAAATTTAAAAAAAACTTAAAATATATTATTACGTTTATAACACGGTTATATAATACGTAACCACTAGTTAAAGTTATCTAATTAGTTAGATTTACCTTGCTAAGACCGCCACTTAACGCTAAAATATAACACGTAATAAAATGATAAATTGTTTTAAACCTTTAGCTAAAGGGAGGGGTACTATAATGGGACTAGCCTAGTTATAGTAGGAATATCTTAGTAAAATACTTAACAGACGAATTCTAAAGCTTTAACCAAATTCTGCCGAATTCTGCTAGCTTAATTAACTTTTACTAAGTTCTACTAGATTAAATCAAATTTTACTAAAGTCTGTTAAAGACCGCGTGCGTATATACGTATATATTGACTACTAAGACCCCTAACTATTTAATTACGTAATTCTCTTATTATTCCTTTCTCTTCTTTACGCAACGTCTTGTACTCTGCAAGAGCTATATACCCTTAGATTTAGATAGAATTTATATTATTCCTTTACATCTTCCCTAAAGCCTCTTCGCGCCATTATAATAGGGGCCTTTATATTGGAACCTTTTCAATATTTTTAGATCTGGCCTCGTGTATTCCTTTAGTTTCTAGTTTTAGTATTTTTATAACATTTGCTTCCTATTAATTGCGCGCTGGGCGTAAATAGGTGCTAGGCCAACCTATATAGCCTTTAACCTAGCTTACACGACCACCTAGCGAGCTTATAGCTCGACGTAGTCCGTAAAAAACTCGGCGTAGTCTAAAAGTTTAACATGGTCCGAACTTCCAATTTAGCTTTAGACTACGCTTAGCTTTAGACCACGCTTAGCTTTATACATATACAGCGCATATACAAATTTTATTTTATTTTAAAATTTAAAGTATTTAATAAATAAAAAAGACTCTAAGTTATATGTGGAGTATATGCTAGGCATATAATATCCCTTATAATGTTAAAATGGACCCTGCGGTTATTAATAAGGGACTAGCTAATCGGAGAGCCTGGTTTAATACAAGTGCCTAGTTAGATCCAGTAGCGAACTCTTTAAGGACCCCAACGTTGTAAGGGATATGTATGCTATATATTAATTGTAATATATATATAACCTATATATGCCGTATATACTTACTCTATACTTTACTAGTTTTATTATTGCCTTAAAAAGACCTTATTTTTTTTTATAAATTATTTATACTACCTTTTAAAGCATCATTTTATATTTTATATAAGGTATGCTATATATACTTGGCATATGCTAAGCATATACACCATTAATATAATATATATTTACTAAAAGAGCTATCTAACTACTATAATATAATCTTATAAGTGTATATATACTATTAATATAATATATATTTACTAAAAAGCTGTCTAATTACTATAATATATTCTTATAGGTGTATATATACTTAACATATATAATATATACACTGTTTTATAGAGATAGGATATACTATATTGTCTATAACTATATACTTAGCATATACTTAGCATATATATCTACTAATAAGCCATTTAATATAGGTATTTTGTGGTTATATATGTGCATATACTTAGTATATACACTATATATTTAATGCAGATAGTTACTAAAGGCAAATTATGGCTACTGATGCGTGTTATATATAGGTAAAAGTTAAGTACCGCCGACCTTTTGCCGGCGCTCCATCGGCGACCACGCTTAACTTTCGTGGGGGTGCAGCTGAGCGTAGTCCGGAAAAAGTTGAACGTGGTCGCCGATGGGGGTCGGCGAAAGCTAAGCGTAGTCACTAATAGTGCCACCGGAAAAAGGTCGGCGGTACCCAACTTTTACCCATACAGAACGCGCATCGGTAGCCATAATTTACCTTAGCAACTATATGCACTAAATATGCAGTGCATATACTAAGTATATATACGTACTAGTATAAAGCAAACAAGAATATATCGCGGTAGTTAAACGGCTTATTATTAGGTGTATATGCCCTGTATATGCCTAGCATATACAAAGTATATACGCTGCATATGCTAAGCATATACTATAGTATATCTTATTATAGAATGGCAAGTATATACGCTGTATATACTAAGTATATATAATAGTATAACCTACTCTATAAAATAGTAAGTATATTATAAGAGTATATATATTAGGTCCCGCCGTAGTTATAATATTTATATAATAGCTGCTATTTTTTTGGCTATATAATAATATAAGGCATATAGTATATACTTTGTATATGCAGCGAATATACTTTGCATATGCTAAGCATATACTTACTATTCTATAAGTAGGCGTTAATTAAAGGGCGCTAGGTCAGACCACTTTACTTATACGATTATTTAGCTTATAAGATCCCCTAACTCCCACAAGCCCCTAGCTCTTACGACCTTCTAGCTTATAGGATTAAAGCCGCAACTAGATATTATATATAGCCATAAGAAGTATAAATGGGGTTATGCTATAATAGGGACAATAAGGTCTAAGAATAGGTATAAAAGTGATAATATTAACAGTAGTGAAAAGGGGAATTTAACGCTATATTATTTAATTAAGATTAGTAGAATACCTAATATATACTACCTGTATAGTTTTAGAGATCTTACTACTTTATTTAAAGATAGGAAACTAAAGGAGTGTTAGGGTCTTATGTATATTATAAGCGTAACATAGAATATATAAGTCATTCTCAAGGGTTACCTTATAGTTTAAATAGCTATACTTAATTAATTATTTCTTTTTAAGTTAATTAAGTGTAACGTGGCCCGCCTCCACGTCGCCATACGGCCAAAAAGACTGAGAGTGCTTGCGAACTTGTCGTAAGCGCGGCGGGACCTAATATATATACTCTTACAATTGCCCTTTCCTCTACGCGCTCGTCCCCGAGCGCTCGCAGGGATTTCTCTGTACACCTATTCCGGGCCACAGGGATTAAACGCTAAGAGTATTACTATATTAGTTAGTCCTTAGTAATATAAGCGATTGGATTTAACTAACCCGCCTTATTACACGGATATATATTAGACTATACTAGAGTAAAGTAACTAATGGGGATTAAACCTATAATACCTGGCCCTAGTAAGTTCGCAAGTACAATTATAACGTAGCCCGCCTCCACGTCACCATACGGCTAAAAAGACTAAGAGTGCTTACGAACTTATTGTAAGCGCGGCGGGACCTAATATATATACTCTTACATTAAGGCGCTTATAGTAGAGATATCTTTTTAAAATGGCCTAGCTGTAGAACTGGTATATATATTCTTATATTAGCTTTACTTTATCTTTAAAATAAAATACTTAAAGCCTAAAATCTCTTTAGGGAAATGTAAATGTGTTTAACCTCTATTATTACTATTAAAGTTTTTTTAGCGTTTGTATAAAATAGCCTATTTTATAAAATATAAAAGAAAATTTCTAAGACTACTTGCTGTAATTAATTCTTAATATTAAAACTAAAATTGCACTATTTATAAAGTAAATTTATATTTTAAATAGTTGCAGTGCTTTATAAGACTGTACTATATATATTCTTAGCATATTATTATAAATGCATTTTATGCGCCAAAACAACCTAACAAAGGTTGCATTAAATCTTTTTCTTTTCCCTAATATTCGCAAGGTGCTTTCGCTTAAAGTATTTACTCAAATTACCTAGGGTATAAAATGAATATATACGCTGTTTAATTGATAGGTTTTTATTACCTAGATAAAAGAAATATATTTTTAGCCTATTTTCACTATATATTAATACTTTGGCTGCTTTTAAGGCTTTAACTTAAGAGTTAATCTTGACCTTATTTATTATCTTAACTAGTATTATATAACTACTAAATTGTTCGCAAAGTGTAAAAGCGATAGGATATATTTTACCTTCCTTAACCTTGCAGTATTGCATAATTATACAAATGGCCCTATTGTATTAATTAATTTCCTTTTTAAATATAGTACCTAGTAGGCTAACAACTGCATTAACTAATTCCTTTTATTTTAATAACATGCCCTTATAGGGATTTATTATCACCTTAGCCTCTACTTTAACTTAAACGCTAATAAGCTGCAGTTTAATATTATATACTAGTTACTTCTGTTTTTAGGTCTCCTTAATATTTTTAAAAAATATATTCTGCTAGAATTGCCTTTCCCTATTAATTTCGCCATTAAGCGCCTTATACTTTAGATATTTTATAGCTTTACCCTTAAAATAGCATTTAAATTGCTCTTTTTACTTAAGCAAAAAATTGATAGTAGGATAATTGTTAACTAATAAAAATTGTTTTGTTATAAGCTGCTACAGTTATTAAAAATTAATTAAACGGTCCATATTAATGCATTTTGGGGCTAAAGGCCTTAAATAATCGCCTATATATTTACTGTAATATATTACAACAAATAATACCTTAAGAATGTTTATATATCGGTATACTGCATTATTAGGTTTTGCATAACCTTGCTAACATTGCCTATATTTCTTTTTAGTACTTTTAATAGAAAGTCCAGTTATAATAAAGCTTATTATTTTTATTAAATGCCTTTTAAGCACTATATCTAATTAAATATAGGCGAGAGACCTAAGTAAAGCTAGTAATCTATTTAAACCCTTTAGTTTAAAATGCAGGGGTAAAGTATAGAAAAGGTTTATTAAGAGAAATAGTCTAACTATTTAGAGTCTTTACTAACTGGCTATTACGGAGTAAGTATAAGCGACGATAATATATAGCAAGGTAGATATTATTAAGCTATATATATAAACTGTATAAAGAGGTCAAGACGTTGCGTAAAGAAAGAAGGTAGGGAAACGGGAAGAAATGGCATATATAGTTAACTTAGTTGCTTAGTTAATACGTATATAGGGTAAAATAGAGTTTAGGTCGTAGTCCTAGCGGAATTTAGTAAAATTTAATAGAACTTAGTAGAATATAGCAGAATGCCGTAAATTGCTATTAAATTGCCATTAGATTGCTATTAGATTGCTATTTTACGGTTAGTCTCTAATTACTAAGTTAGTAGAAACAGGTAGACGTATATAAGGTGTTATAGGGGTATCCTATAATAGTACCCCCCCTTTAAACTCGAGCTTCTGCGAGATAGGGCTGTGGTAGTTTTAGGTAAAGTTTATAAAAGTCTTTTGCGGCTTATATAAGTCCTATAGAGTTAATTAGTTCCTATAAGGGCTTAGTAAAGCCTCTCCATTTTATAAGATATATATACTAGCGTTTCCGTTTATTATACTTAATATCGTTAATTCTTTTAACAAAGTACTTATTCTTACCATCTACTTTAACTAGTAGGGGAAGGTCTTATATCTATCCGGATAGGGCGTCTAATATAGGAGTAGTAGGGTAGAGGACTACTCCTTACCAAAGTCCTATAGACCTATCTCCTTATTAAACTGCCTAGGAAAAACCCTAGAGAAGATCTTCGCTACTAGATTAGGATATCTAGCTAGTACTACTAGCTTACTTTAAGATTCGCAACTAGGAGGAAGAAGATAGCGGTCCGTAATAGACGCAGTCCTACTACTTCTAAACAATATCTAATCTAAAAATAGTAGGAAAAAAGCTAGATAAAGGATAGCTACTACGTTATTCCTAGACGTAAAAGGGGCCTTTAACCATATCTCTAAAAACCAGCTTCTATCTATCTGTAAGGAACTAGGACTACCTATAGCGCTTATATAATAGGTAGCCACCTTCCTTAGCAATAGAAAGCTACAACTTTCCTTTAATGGGCAAATATAAGAAAAAGTAGAACTAGAAACAGGGATACCATAGGGATCGCCTATATCCCCTATTTTATTTCTACTATATATACGCAATATCTGCAGCATACAGACAGAAGGAGCCTATTCTCTTAGCTACATAGACGATTTTGCAATTACGGTTACTTTAAATTTAGCTAAATCTAATTGTAAAAAGCTAGAGAGAATAGCGCTAGAGCTAATATCTAAAGCCAAAGAAGCTGCTATTAGTTTTGACGTTAGTAAAACAGAGCTTATACACTTCCATAGTAAACGTACCACTATAGAAGAAGGGTTAAAGCTAGGAGACGTAGAAATATCCCCTAAACCCCTAGTTAGGTGGTTAGGGGTATTCCTAGACTCTAAGCTTACTTTTAAACAATATATAGAAATACAAATCTCTAAAGTAAAGGCATCCTTCTATTTAATTAGAAGACTAGGTAATACATAAAGAGGTCTATCTCTATAAGCCCTACGACAGCTCTATATAGCTTGCGTTACTACTATAGCAGACTACAGAGTATAATACTGGTGGAAAAGTAAATCTAGAGACTACCTATTGCAATAACTACGCAATAAGAATCCTAAAATTTAAGGAAAACCACGCAATTAAGAAGGTCTATATAGAAGAGATCAACAAAGATAGGGACGAATTAGCAGCTAGTTTTAGCTCTAGTTCCGGCCCTAAAAACTCTACTATAAAGCACCTCTTACAGCCAAAGACACAGCTACTATCTCTAGCCTCTAGAGTTTAGCAGCTAATTCAAAACTGGAAAATAGAGAGAATTTTTCTAGATTGGCAAAAACCGTAGTCTCCTCCTATTTCCGCATCCTTTTCTATCTTAAAAGGTAGTAAGGAAGAAGCTACACAAGAATATCCAAGACTAGTAGAAAATCTATAAGAATCCCTAGAGTGGGACCTAGTAGATATATATTATATAGATGGGTCTAAAGACAATAAATTAAATGTAGCTGCTATATGTAAAATAGGGGAGAGAAATAGGATTAAATATGCAATAAACTGGAATTTAGGACCCTATATGGAAATTATAAACGCAGAGCTTTATGCAGTCTATAGGGCCCTAAAACACCTAAAATAATAAAAACTAAAAGAGAAACAAGTCTATATCTTTATAGATAGCCAAGCAGCTATTAAAAGATTATAGCTTAAATCTCTTACGGGAGGGCAAGAACTAGTCTTTAAAATTACGCAAAGCTGTTCCTATTTAGCTAGTAAAGGGATCTCTATTAACTTTTACTGGTTCCTAGCCATCTAGGAATCTATAGAAACGAAATAGCAGATAAGCTAGCTAAAAAGAGCCTTTTTAAAAGAAAACTATAATCTTCTTATACCTCCCTAGCCTATATAGGGAGAGCAGCAAGAGAAAAGATACTAGAATANTNGNAAAANAANTNGNANNAGAATAAGAATAANGGAAAACACTATACTAGGATCTATAAAGGAAGTTATTCCTTTTCTCTTAAAGCCCCTAAGGATAAATATCCTAAAAGGCTATTTTAAATCCTTCTCTAAAGTAATAGGGGGGGAGGATGAAGACGGTAGATGCTTTAGAGAATGTAGAGTACTATAAACCCCTAGGCACCTACTACTAGACTGCAACCTATATAGAGAAGAAAGAAGAGAAATTCAAAAGAAACTAGGCTCTTCTCTCTCTTTAAAGAAGCTATTTTGTATACAAAAAGGAAGAGAGGCGCTTTTCCTATTTCTAAGTAGGATAGGGATAGCTACTAAAAAGTAGCTAATAACGGTAGGATCTATAGAAGGAGGTAACTCCTACTATGTTACGGCTCGTACAAATGCCTCTGAACCGAAGCTTGTAGAATGCTGTATTACGAAGATACTAAGCTAAAGAGAAGGAAAAGGGGTCGCCAGGACCGATGTAAACAAATATATAGGGTGAGCCGCCAAGGCGCTAGCTTTAGGCGGGCCAATTGCAGGTCGGCAGAATATGGCAGAATTTGGCAGGTAACGTGCGATAGCGCCGTTATATCACCCCCCTCTTTAAAAGAAAGCCTGCCCTTAGGCTTAGTTAGAAAAAAATAAGGTAGCACTAGGCTTATAAACGTAGGATTATAAAAATATAAGATAAGGAGATAAAGGGGATACAAGTCCGTCCTAACTAAGTACAAAGGGCGATTATAGGCTAAGTGGAAGCACTAGGCCAGAAAGAGTAGCCGCTAAAAGTCTTAGCACGGATCTAACTAATCAGACAACTTTAACCGGCGGTTAAAGTTCCTAGACATCTGAAATTTTACGGTACTGGCAGAAAACGGCAGAATTTGGCAGAATTTGGTAGACAGCTGTATTAGGGCTTTAGGGCGTTTTTATCCCTATGTTCTTCCGGTAACTTATTATCTTTATTATATTAGCATTCTATCTATTCGTCTAGGTACTTCGGGGGTTTAGGCGTATTAGGGTATTAGTTATAGAATTCTTTAAGCTTCTAGGGGCAGCTTATAAAGTTCCACGCAGGGTACCAGGTTAGGTTAGGATTGTAGCCCTTCCATTAGATACAGTATTTTAGCGCTCCCCGTACTATCTTGCAGGCTAGTATTTTATTAACCTCCCATTTGTTATCACCATTTACTTAAACTAGTAGGGGAGGCTCATTCTTTTGTCCAGGCAATAGGTCGTTCATAGCTTTCCGTAACTTATCTAGCAAAAAGATAGGGTAAACCCTAATTAAGTCTGGGAGCTTTATCTTATACAAGTTGCCTATCTTCTTAAGAACCTTATACGGTCCTGCCATCTAGTAGTCCAGCTTATAGCTGGGTCGTTCGGTCCTCTAATTCCTTATTATAACCTAAACTATATCGCCAGGGGCAAAATCGGGCTCTCGACGGTATTTATTCGCCTGCTGTTCCATTGACCTCTAAGCTTTTTCCAGGTTCTCGCGGGCTACCATCCAGGCCTCCTCCAATCGTTTGGCGTACTGTTAGGCCTCTACATAAAATAGCTTCTCTTATACAGTCTAGGGTTCTTCTGGCCTTTTCTAGTTAAAGCTTGTGTGGGGTAAGTATCCCATTTCCAGCTAAATCGGGGTAAACCCTGTGAAGTTATGGGGTAGGGTTGCTTGCGCGTAGTCTATCAAGGGTAGTAGTTCAGACCAGTTATTTTAGAAATAGTTAACGAAGGGCCTAAGCCTCTGGTCCAGGTACTAATTTATAATCTTTATCTGACCGTCTGTCTGGGGGTAATAAGCCGTAGAAAGCTTTAGCTTAATGCCTAGGATTTGGGTAAACTTATTCCAGAAGGCCGATATAAACTATGGCCTATAATCAGATACAATAGTATCTGGTAGTCCGTAGATTCGGTAGACGTAATAGATATATAGCCAGGCTGCCTCTTTGGCATTAATATTCTTATAACATAGAATTAAGAACGGGCGTTTACTAAAGCGGTTAACTATAACCATAACCATATCGTATCCGTCACGGTCCCTAGGTAGTTCGTGGAAGTCTATAAAGATATACTACTAAGGGCGCTCTGGTATTAGGAGTGGCTTAAGTAGTCCTAGGGTCTTATCCTGTGGGATTATAGCTCTCTAGCAGTCTTCGCAGTTCCGTATATATTGATTAATATCCACAACTATTCTCAGCTAGTAGTAGTGGCAGTTAATGATTTTACGGGTTTTATTCTTACTAAGGTATACCGTAGAGACTTAACAATGAGCTTCGCGGATTAGTTTAGTCTATAGATTGTCGACGTTAGGGACTATAAGCCGCTCCTAGTATAGGAGTAATCCTTCCTCCGTCTTAAAATTGGGGTTTTTTTTCACGGCTTATTCGCGGAGGGCCCTTAGGGCGTCAGCTATGCGGTTTATAGTTAGGAGGCGGTTAATTAGCCCTATTAGCTTATCTAAGGACTCCTCCATTAGTGCTAGCTTATTTTACTAGGAGTCTAGCTCCTTAAGGATCCGCGGGTTAAGCTATTCTAAATAGAGGAGGGTACGCGTCTAATATTGGGTCTTTAGCTTATCCTAGGGTCCTACATCTTATTCTCTTTAGGTTAGGGCATTAGCCTTAGAGTTTTACTTACTAGAACGATACATAATCGTAAAGAAGAATTAGGAGAGTATTTCGGCCTACTAGGCTTATCGCCCTATAAGCTGCTTTATAGTTATAAAGTACTCTAGGGCTTTATAATCTGTATATATCTTAATCTAGGAGTTTATACCTTCGAGCTTTGCGCGCCATTAGGAGAGTAATCGAATAATAGCTAGCATTTCTTTATTATATACTTTATAGTTACACTTAGCCGGGTCTATTATCTTTAAAAAAAAAAGCTATAGGGTACTATTTACCGTCTAGATATAACTATAATAGGATTTCCGCTACGACCCTATTAAAGGCGTCTGTTTCTAGCATTAATTTAAGGTCCGGGTTATAGTGACAAAGGATTAGGGAAGAAATAAGCCGATTTTTTACCTCTTTAAAGGCCTCTATATAGCTATTATTAAAGACAAAAGGCGTATCCTTCCTAGTTAGTCGTATAAGAGGTTTTACCATAATTCCGTAGTTACGGATGAACCGGCGGTAGAAATTACAAAAACTAAGGAAGGACTAGATTCCTTTTATTATATAAGGGGGCTTCTAGTTACGGATTACCTCTACCTTCTTAGGGTTGACCTTAATTCCTTCTATAGTTACGATAAACCCGAGGTATTTTGTACGTTTTACCCTAAACTTACATTTCTTGATATTAACTTATAAGCCCGCGTTTTGTAGTCTTTTTAGGACCTTCTTAACATAAACTTAATACTTAAGTTTGTTATCTAAGTATATAAGAATGTTGTCTAGGTATACCGTGCAGAATTCGTCAAGGTAATTAAAAAGAACGTTATTTATATACCTTTGGTATATAGCCGGTCCGTTTATTAGTCTAAAAGGAAGAACTTTATATTTATAGGAACCATAGTGGGTACGGAATGTTGTTAAATCTTCAAATACAGGGTCTATCCTAATTCGGTAGAAAGCTTAGCAGATATTAAGTTTAATAAAGATCTTTACCTAGCTTAGATATACAAGGGTCTCGTTAATTAAAGGAATAGGATACCGGTCCTTTTAAGTAATAGCGTTTAGCTTCTAATAGTCAATACAAAAATAAAGGCCTCTATTAGGCTTTTTTATAAATAGGATAGGGGAAGCAAAAGGGGCTTAACTTGGCTTAATAAACCCTTTATCTAGGTTATCAATTAAGTACTGCTTTATTACTTTTAGCTTATCCGTCAATTAATAGTAAAGGGGGCTATAGCCTAGCGAGTTATTGGCCTTTAATTAAATCTTATAATTGTATGTCTGGTAGGGGGGTAACTTATTTAAGGCCGCCTTTAAGAATACATCCTTGTAGCCTATATAAATGGTAGGAAGGAGGCGTTCGACTAGTTCCTTATCAGTTTCTTTATCTAGCCTTTCCTCTCTATTATTAATAATTTAGTTAATCTTATATAGGCTCATTATAAAGACCTTATTATCCTTCTGGTATATATTAAAGTAGAACGCTATAGCGCTAATTGCGGCAATGTCTACGGTAGGGGGGTTGACTAACAATAGGGGCGTATATAACTTTAGGGACTTCTAGGGTACTGGCGTTATTATTACTCCTTTTAGCTCCTGTTACATCTTTTAGAGGTTATCCCTTATATCCTATTAATACGTTCTTTTCTATAACGGTTAGATCTATGTAATTTAGATATTATCTATATTATTATCTGTCCCGCTTCCGTACGTAGAGTCCTCTTTAAACGTAGCGCTTTAGGAGAGTATCTTTATTAGTACGAAGTTCTTTCTAGCTTCGCGGCGGGCGTCCTCTTGGGTAAAGGCTAGGTCACAGGCCCGGACATTCTGCTAGTAGGTAGGGTTAGCCCTTACGGCTAGTGTCTTGTAGTCGGTTTGGATCTCCCTAATAAAGGAGGGCAATCTTAGTTTATCCTCCGGCTAGACGAACCGTCTTTTTCGCACGTTTAACCAAATATTAAAATAGGACATCCATTTTCGTCCAAGGATTATATCGTGGGACCCTAGGTCTAGGATGCAAAAGGGGATACCGTATTGGCGTCGCCCGTTAAGAGCGATATATAACTTTAAGACGTGGGTAACGGGCCGACCGGCTTAGCCGTTATAGCCCTTTACCTAGACAGGCTTCTCTAATTAGATGGCTTCTGTATTTAGAAACTTGGTAATATCATTTACACAGGCAGTATTTATAAAGGCGAAGCTATTTGCTCTAGTGTTAATAAGGGCGGTTATATTAACTCCATATCCATTTTAAGATACTATATATAAAACCGTGAAATACTTTCCACCCATTAACTAACTAAGATTAATCTCTTTAAGATCAATAGGGTACCCTAGGGGGGAGTCTTTCCCTAGGGTTCTTCTTTTCCCGACTTATTAGACGTTTCTCCTTCCTCCATCTCCTTAATATCGCCTATATCCTTTAGCTCCGGGCAGGACAAGGTAAAGTAACCTTACTTATTGTAGTTAAAGCACGTGGCCGAGGCAGGGTTAATTAGAGTATTACGGCAAATACTAGTTAATGGCGTAGTACGTAGCTGGTTAGGCAAGGCTCGCTAGTACATAGTTATAACCGCCTTTAGTATAAGAGCAGTCGTAACTTATCTTCCTGCTCTAGCTCCTATAGGTATAGCTAGCAAGTTCCAATTATTACGGAGTCGCTTCTACCAATTAGGGCGGGCGTCGATCCGCTTTAATTTTAAGTTTAATAATAGGCAACAAGCTATAAGTTTTTCGTGGGTTAGTAGGTCATCTAAGGTTATAGCGATCTTTTCTTATAGCCGGATTATTAGCTTATCATATAGGTCTAATCGGTAGTTCTTAAGGGGAACCTGGCCTTCTCCTATAAGGTATAGGAATTGAGTCTGGAATTCGGCAAAGGGTTGGTTCGGTTTTATTATCAGGTAATTATAGTTATAATAGGCATCCCATACTTTGTTCGGGTTAACATAGATAGCCGCTAGGTGCCGTATTATCTCGTTAACAGATGTAAATCAGACAGGGAAGTCGTCCTTAAACTTAGCTTAAAGGTGCTATTAGGCGTCCCTAGTAGTTTGACTAAAGAGGTAGAGCATTTTGGCTTCTTTGGAAAGGAAATGGTTATAGTTAACGCGGAGCTTTCCTCATACTTAAATCCTCTAATTTTTAAAGGTAGGGTCTATCCCGTTAGATAGTAGTGGGGGGTTAGGGAGCTTAACGGACTTTAATTACTTCGTCATTATATCCATACTCCCTAGTGTATCGCATTTAGTAGAGTGAATAGGTCGGCTAAGGCTTTAAGAAGGGGAAGCCGGGCTATTTTATAGGGCCGTAAGGCTTTTTAGGATCTCTTATAGGGTCTCTTGTATATTTCTCACTTTAAGATAATCGGCTTCCTGGCTGGCTGCGAGGGCGCGAATCTGCTCGCGTATGTCTACGACATCATCATTATCTTCAATTTCTAATCCCAATTAGATCTTAGGTTCCTCTTGGGTAGAGGCAGCTCTCTTAAATAAGCTTGCTTTAGGTGCTATCATTGGCTTCCTAAGGTTCGTCAGTATCGTACACTTTAGTTTTAATTCTAGGGGTACAGGTCCAGTCCTGTCTAGCTTATAAGGTGGGATATTATCTAGGCCTTCCCAGGTAATATAGAGTTGTTTTAGTATCTAAGTATAGCGTGTCGATGCGTCGTTGCAGACGAAGTTTCTTTGGGGTGGGATATTATTAAGGCCTTCCTAGGCAAGGTAGGGAGAGCTTAGTATAATGTTACGGCTTGTATAAATGCCTCTAAACCGAAGCTTGTAGAATGCTGTATTACGAAGATACTAAGCTAAAGAGAAGGAAAAGGGGTTGCTAGGACCGATGTAAATAAATATATAGGGTAAGCCGCCAAGGCGCTAGCTTTAGGCGGGCCAATCGCAGGTCGGCAGAATATAGCAGAATTTGGTAGGTAACGTGCGATAGCGCTGTTATATATTAGGCTTTTAGTAAAGAGATATTAGTAAGCAAAAGGATAGGGATAGGCGTTAGGATTTCTTATTTCTTATAGTTTTCTACCGTTTTCTCATTACCTAGTAGTTGCTTGTAACTTAGTATTTTATTAAAGAACTATAAACCCCTAGTTTAGGGGCTTATAAACTACTAGGACATAGTTACTAGTATATATTAAGCTGCCCTAAGGGATTTATATATATAGGACTATAGCGCTATAGCCTAGAGGCTGCATGTGTAGTATTGTACGTAGTATAATACAACGGATATAAAATAAAAAAAAGGATTCCCGCCATAATCCTATTAGAAGCATCTGTTTTTAGCATTAATTTAAAGTTTAGGTTATAGTAATAAAGGATTAAAGAAGAGATAAGCCGATTCTTTATCTCTTTAAAGGCTTTTATATAGTTATTATTAAAGATAAAAAGCGTGTCCTCCTAGTTAGTTATATAAGAGGTTTTACTATAACTTTATAGTTACGGATAAACTAATAGTAGAAGTTATAAAAACTAAGAAAGGATTAGATTCCTTTTACTATATAAGGGGGCTTCTAGTTATAGATTATTTTTACCTTCTTAGGGTTAACCTTAATTTCTTTTATAGTTATAATAAACCTGAGGTATTTTATACGTTTTACCCTAAACTTATATTTCTTAATATTAACTTATAAGCCTACGTTCCGTAGTTTCTCTAGGACCTTTTTAATATAAACTTAATGCTTAAGTTTATAGTCTAAGTATATAAGAATGCCGTCTAGGTATACCATGTAGAATTTATTAAGGTAATTAAAAAGAATGTTATTTATATACCTTTAGTACGTAGCCGGTCCGTTTATTAGTTTAAAGAGAAGAACTTTATATTTATAGGAACTATAATAGGTATAGAACGTTGTTAAATTTTTAGATATAGGGTTTATCCTAATTTAGTAAAAAGCTTAGCGGATATTAAGTTTAGTAAAGATCTTTACCTAGCTTAGACGTATAAAGGTCTTATTAATTAAAGGAATAAGATACTAGTCCTTTTAAGTAATAGCGTTTAGCTTTTAATAGTTAATATAAAAATTAAGGCCTTTATTAGGCTTTTTTATAAATAGAATAGGGAAAATAAAAGGGGTTTAACTTGGCTTAATAAACCCTTTATCTAGGTTATTAATTAAGTACTACTTTATTGCTTTTAGCTTATCCATTAATTATTAGTAGAGGGGGCTATAGCCTAGCGAGTTATTAACTTTTAATTAAATCTTATAATTATATATTTAGTAAGGGGGTAACTTATCTAAGACCGCTTTTAAGAATATATCCTTATAATCTGTATAAATAGTAAAAAGGAGGCGTTTAACTAGTTTCTTATTAGTTTCCTTAGCTAGCTTATCCTCCCTATTATTAATAATTTAGTTAATTTTATATAGGCTTGTTATAAAGACCTTATTATCCTTTTAATATATATTAAAGTGGAACACTATAGCGCTAATTACGGTAATATCTACTATAGGGGGGTTATATAACTTTAGGGGTTTCCAGGGTACTAGCATTATTATTACTCCTTTTAGCTCCTATCGCATCTTTTAGAGTTTATCCCTTATATCCTATAATATGTTCTTTTCTATACTAATTAAATCTGCGCAATTTAGACGTTATCTACGTTACTCTTTATCCCGCTTTTATATATAGAGTCCTCTTTAAATATAGCGCTTAAAGAAAGTATCTTTATTAGTATAGAGTTCTTTTTAGCTTTATAGCGGGCGTTTTCTTAGGTAAAGGCTAAGTTACGAACCTGGACATCCTACTAGTAGGTAGGGTTAGCCTTTACGGCTAGTGTCTTACGATTAGTTTAGATCTCCCTAATAAAGGAGGGTAGTTTTAGTTTATCCTCCGGCTAAATAAATTGTCTTTATTATATATTTAGCTAAATATTAAAATAGGATATCTATTTTTGGCTAAGGATTATATTATAAAACCCTAGGTCTAGGATATAGAAAGGGATACTATATTAGCGTTATCCGTTAAGAGTAATATATAACTTTAAAATGTAGGTAACTAGCTAGCCGGCTTAGCCGTTATAGCCTTTTACCTAAATAGGCTTCTCTAATTAGGTGGCTTTTATATTTAGAAATTTGGCAATATTATTTATATAGGCAGTATTTATAAAGGCGAAGCTATTTACTCTAGTATTAATAAGGGCGGTTATATTTACTCTATATCTATTTTAAGATACTATATATAAAATAGTAAAATACTTTTTACCTATTAACTAACTAGGATTAATCTCTTTAAGATTAATAGGGTACTCTAGGGGGGAGTCTTTCCCTAAGGTTCTTCTTTTCCCAACTTATTAAATATTTCTCCTTCCTCTATTTCCTTAATATTGCCTATACCCTTTAGCTTTAGGCAAAATAAAATAAAATAACCCTCCTTATTATAGTTGTAGCATATAGCCAAGGTAGGGTTAATTAGGGTATTGCGACAAGTACTGGTCGATAGTATAGTACGTAATTAGTTAGGTAAGACTCACTAGTATATAGATATAACCGCTTTTAGTATAAGAGCTATTATGGCTTATTTTCCTACTCTAGCTTCTATAGGTGTGGTTAACGAGTTTTAACTACTATAAGCCCTTTTTTATTACTTAGAACGGGTATTAATTCACTTTAGTTTTAAGTTAAGTAATGAATATTGAGCTGTAAGTTTTTAATAGGTTAGTAGGTTGTCTAAGGCTATCGCAATCTTCTCTTATAGTTAAACCGTTAGCTTATTATATAGATCCAAACAGTAGTTTTTAAGAAAAACCTAGCCTTTACCTACTAGGTATAAAAATTAAGTCTAAAACTTAGTAAAGGATTAGTTTAACTTTATTATTAAGCCATTATAGTTATAACGCGCGTCCTGTGCTTTATTTGGGTTTATATATATATAGCGGCTAAATACTATAGCATCTTACTAACAGATATAAAGCGGATAGGGAAGTTGTCCTCAAATTTGGCTTAAAGGTGACGTTAAGTATCTCCTATAGTTTAACTAAAGAGGTAAAGCATCTTGGCTTCTTTAAAGGGGAAGTAGTTATAGTTAACGCGGAGTTTTCCTCGTACTTAGATCCTCTAATTTTTAAAGGTAGGATTTATCCTATTAGATAGGGATTAGGGGTTAAGGAGCTTAATAAACTTTAATTACTTTATTATTATATCCGTACTCCCTAGTATATTATATTTAATAAAGTAAATAGGTTAGCTAGGGCTTTAAGAAGAGGAAGCTAGGCTATTTTATAGGGCCGTAAGGCTTTCTAGGATCTCTTATAGGGTCTTATATATATTTTTTGCTTTAGAATAACTGGCTTTTTAACTGGCCGTAAGGGCGCGAATCTGCTCGTGTATGTCTATAATGTTATTATTATCTTTAATTTCTAATCCTAATTGGATTTTAGGTTCCTCTTAGGTAGAGGCGGCTCTTTTAGATAAGCTTACTTTAGGTACCATTATTGCTTCCTAGGATTTATTAGTATTATACGCTTTAGTTTTAATTCTAGGGGTATAGGTCTGGTTCTATCTAGCTTATAAAGTAGGATATTATTAAGGCCTTCTTAGGCAGTGTAGAGTTATTTTGGTGTCTAAGTATAGTATATTAACGCGTCGTTGCAGACAAAGTTTCTTTTAGGGTAGGATATTATTAAGGCCTTCCTAAGTAGTATAGGGTAAGCTTAGTATAATATTATGGCTTATATAAATGCTTCTAAACTAAAGCTTATAGAATGCTGTATTACAAAGATACTAAGCTAGGGAGAAGGGAAAGGGGGTTGCTGGTATTACGGCGCTATTAGAAACTAGTGGAAACTAGTAAATTATAGCTAGTAGATATCAGTAGATTGTGGCGGACAATCGTAGACAGTTTTATATAGTTTTGGATAATTGCCGTTATATAACCAGAGGATTATATATAACGTTAAGCAGCGCTACCTTCCGTCTCCTTTCCTTTCTCTAGCTTTAGATCCTCGTTTATAGACTACTAATCGTATAGGCTTGCGCGTCCCTCTTGCTATACTCGTGCCTTAATTAACTAAGTCCCTAATAGCTAGGACCGATGTAAACAAATATATTAGGTAAGCCGCTAAGGCGCTAGCTCTAAGCGAGCCAATTATAGGTTAGTAGAATATGGCAGAATTTAGCAGGTAATATGCGATAGCGCCGTTATATTACGTGCTTAAGGTAATATTGCTACTATTTAAAGTAGTTAACTATAGCTAGTAGTTCCTTATTATGGGTATAATACCTAACTTAGGCCCCTAGAATTTTCTATTATAAAATATTACTAGTCTTTAGTAGAGCTAGGTAGCGTTTAGATCTCTATTAAGTTATAATAGGATATTAGTAGAGGTAAATTTTAATATATTAGTAATTATTATTAATAGCTAATCTAGGTTAAAATACCGCAGTAATAAAGCTTTTATAAACTTTACGCATAATTTTTAAAAAGCCTTTTAACCCTTTCCAGGCCATAACTATAGCTTATACTATTTAGTTAGTCCCTTTTTAGTTTTTTTTTCTTACCGCCTTTAAGCTTTTTACTCCCTAGGTTAGGTCTTAGGAAGCTTCTATAATATAGTTAAATAGATATTAGGGGACGTCTAAGTAGTTATAAATAAAGCGCCTATAGAAATTAGTAAAGCCTAAAAATACTTAAATATCTTAATAGCCCTCTAGCTCTAGTTACTTTTAAATTATCTATACCCGTACTAGGTCTATAACTACGCCTATAAATATTATAATATAACCTAGGAACTTAACCTGCTTAATATTAAAGATATACTTTAACGCCTTAACGTAGAGGCTCTAATTATCTAAACGTTCTAGTACTTTACAGGTATATTACTTGTATTAATTCCCATCTACTAAGTAGATTAAATATTATCTAAATAGATAATATATATACGGTTAACTAGCCCCCCTAAGGCTCTATAAATATACAATTAGAATATTATAGGCGTATTAGCTAGCCTAAAAGGCATTACTAGATACTTAAAGTGGCCGTATTAGGTCTTAAAAGCGGTCTTTTATTTATCCCCTTTTTTAATATAGAGTTTATAATAGGCATCTTATAGATTTAACTTTATAAAGATTTTCGCCCTAAATAGTCTATCTAGCATTTTACTAACTAGCAGTAGTAGGTAACAGTTTGTAATTATAATCTTATTAAGGCCGTAATAGTCTATATATAACCTTATAGTTCTATTTAGTTTTAAAATAAAATAAATTAGCACGCCTACTGGCGACTTACTAGGCTAAATCCATCTCTTTTTTTAGTAAACTATTAAAGTACTCCTATAGAATCTTAAGCTCCTTATAAGAGAGGTTATAAATAGAAAAGTTTAGCGGTTATTTATCTTCTTCTAAATTAATTATATAATTATATTCTAAGTTCTATAGTAGGACTTTAGCTTATCTACCTAAAAGTACCCTTAGTAAGCCCCTTAGGCCTAATAGAATATTTAATAAATTAGGGTTATATTTATCCTCTATATTATTATTAGGTAGATCCTAAAGCCCCCTTAAGATACTTATAGACAGCGTTACGCGCTATGGTAGTTATTTATATATAGTTACTACTATACATTAAACCGTTTTATACGGTAGCCAATAAAGGGGTAGAAGAATCCTTAATATAGCGTTTAAGGTGCTGTAGTATACTCTCCGCGTATTACTTAAGCTAGAGTAACCTATAGCGGTTAAAGTATCTTGTAAAATCCTTAAGATTGCCACCTTCCTATAATATCTCCGCGACCTATTTAGTAATTCCCTATAGGGTCTCCGTTATAGAGGGGTTATTACCTATACCAGGCTCTATACCTATCTTGCTATTAAATAGGGGTTAAATTTAATACTCCTTTAGGTTTAGAGCGTATACTATTTTATCTAGGGCTATATCCTTTAGGATATTCTTTAGGCTTATTAGTAATATATACCCTTCTAATTCTTTATTATTCTATTATTTAAAGGCTTCTATTTTAAAGCGTATTTTAAAATCTACTTTTATAAGCTAAGAGTATTTAAAAATAAGGTTATAACCTATAAAGTTAGCCGCCTAGAAGGGTTGCAGGCTAACTACCTTAGTACGGTTATATATATCGGCTACTAATACTATAAGCTTATAGGCACTATATAGTTTAATCTAAGACTTATCTAAAAAGCCTATAATAGGTTTCCGCTACCTTTATAATAGGATAAGTTTATACTCTTTTACTAAATTATATTATATAAGATTAATTTTAGCGCCGCTATTATATAGTACTTAGAACTATTATACCTCGCCTATAAAAAGTACCGTTTTTAACTTAATAGTAATATAGAGAGTTTCTTCTTTTATATCTTACCCTAGTTATAGCTAGAAAAAGTCCATGACTAAAGCTTTTTTAAAAAAATTATTAGTATAGTTATTACCCTATTTATTTTTCTAATAGAATCTGCCTCTAGAGTTTTCTTTTAACTTTTTAGAGTGCTTCCATAAAGGTATTAGATAGGTATTAAGTTAGCCCTAAAAGTCTTTCCTATTACTTAAGGCCCCTAACTTTAACCTTTTTTAAGTTCTTTTTAAGAACGGCTTCTTTAAAGGCTAGGTCTGCCTTATATTACTACTAGAGTACCTATACTATTAGTAACCCCCTAGCTTTTTACTAAAAAGAGGTTTAGTCCCTTACTATATCTTTAGCGTTTAAAACTACTTATTTAAAATCCGTATATATAGTAATCCGTAATAGGGCTTCTATGCGCTTTATTTTATTATAAATTACTAGCTTAATTTTAGCCTAAATAAACCCAATCTTTTCTTTTTATAGATACTACCATTCTAATTTTTAAAGGGCTTTAGATTTATCTATTAAGTATAAATTTTTATAAAGTTTATAAACTAGCGGAAGTTATAGCGGTTAAGCTATATCCTATTCTAAAATACCTTTATATTATTATATTATATAATATGCAAATCTTAAATCTATTTCTTTAAAAAGGTTTGCAGCTATAGCTATATAGTAATTTACTCTTTATTAAGCTAATTAAGTGCGATCTAGTTTAGTAATTGGTCTTTAATTTTACCAATAATCTAGCGTATACGCTCTTTGGTATTATTTTATATTATTAGTATTTTAAAGAAGTTATCTACCTTATAAACCTAATCGTCTAACTACTGGGCGTTAGGTCCATAGCGGAGTTCTAAACTATTAAAGGCCTTAGCTAGTTAGTTTATATCCTTTTTCCGTTTATAGCGCAAATACCTTTTTATGTAAGTACTAAATAGCCCCTAAAGGGCCCTTAGCCTTAGCTAGGTTATAAAAGGTTTTATCTAGCCTAGATTAAGCTCTACTAGATCTAAACCTACCCCTAAAGGTTTCTAATATATTTATTAGTGGCTTCTTCCCGTATAGCTTCTAAGAGCCTTATAATAGCTTCCTAATATCTATCTTAAAGACAATTAGTTTGGGGCTTTTAACTTTCTAACCTTAGCCTTAGGGAAGCTCTAGCTATAGAGGTAGTATTAATAGTAGTAGCTAGTATAGATTTCCCTATAAGGCTTAAGTCTTAAGTTAATAGTTAGTTTAAATTACCTAAAGGGGTAGGCCTATTTAACTTATAAGCAGTCTATATACTACCACTATACTAATTATAGGCTGGTAGTCTTCTAGGAGGGTTCTGGTTAGTTCTCTAGTTAAATATATTAGTATATTTCTTTAGCATTTTTAGCTTAGGGGAAGATTTTAAAATTACCTCTAGCGCTTAATCTTTTAATTAGTTTAGGTAGGGCTAAAGAGATTCTAGTTACTTTTTAGTAGCGTTATAACTATTATAGAGGGTGTCTATATTTTCCTTAGCAGTAACTATAGGTATATAAGAGTTTTTAAGCTCCTAAAGCATCTAGGTATTAGGGTTTATTTAGCCGTTTTACCTAGAGGGTTAATCTCTCGCTATTAGAGGAACCTTTTTACCTTAGCGTAACGGCTTTTTATAAGGTGCCCGTGGAGTTTCTATTTAGGTTATCGCGAGATTTTAAGGGAGGATAGTAGTTATAAATAAAAGATATAAATAAATAATCTAGTCCTTAAAGCTAACTACCTTTTTAAAAAGGAGTAAGAAGGATTTTAATATAAGGGAACTTTATAGACAGGGGGCTATAAGGACACGATTGTAGAATAGATTAGATTAGTAAGAGAGATAAATCTTTAAGGAGGTAAGGCCTTTAGAATTATAGAGACTATATACTATAGATATATGCCTTTAGTATAGAACCGGCAACTATCTAAGGGGCGTCTGGGGGTTGTCCTAAGGGCAACCTAAGGTGTCTGTAATAATATCCCTTATATATAGCCAGGCTCTTATAAGTTAGTATCTATTATTAAGACGATTTACGCCAATAACTCTCTACTACCTACCTTCTTAATTTAGAAGGTGCAAACCTACCTAAAAGGATAGTATTAAATTAGTAAGTAAAATAAGGGCCATTGCGGATATATATATGCCACTTCCTCTAATAGGTAAACGGATAACTCCTTAGATCTATATTATAATAAATATTATAATAAATATACAAGATACCTTATAGAAGATTCTAACGGTAAAATGCAGTAATATTGCCTACTTTTAATAGATAATTATTTAAGCCATCTTACCTAGTAATTTATTAAGTATGCGCTTATATATAAGATCGTCCTAGTAGCCCTACTACCTTATTTAACTTATAAGCTTTAATTACTAAATATAGGTTGTTTTAGGCTACTTTCTTACTATTATAAAAAATAAGTAGATAACTTCTATTAATATAGCCACTTAGGTGTTAATAAGGAATATTTTTTAAAGCTCTACCTAAAGGCGCGTATATAGGCATTTATCTATAATACGATCTATAGCGCCTAGAAAGCTACAGGCCTTCTACCTTATAATCCTACTACTATCTTAAAGACTTTTACCTGTATAGAGCCTTCTAAAAGCTAGGATATAGAGGAATTAAATATAGCTACTACTTTACGTACTCTAAAGACGCTAAGAACTATAAGGGAAATTAAATCTCTATACAATTAAATTAACGAATTAACGACCGCGCAACCTAACGGCCTACTTAAGACTCTAACTTAACAACGTCTTAAAAAGTTATTTAAAGCTTTAATAGGCTTCGCGACCAACTCCTATATCTAAAGGGAAGAAAATAAGAAATATTAAAGCTTTTATATTATTAAGAAGTTAAGCAGGCAACTCCTTAGTAAGGGCAGAGCCCTTAGTTAGGAAGACGTTAATTAATTAAAATTTAAAGATCTATAGAAGCAGGAGACCTCCGCATAAAAGTTAACTTAAAGGGAGTATAAGGAAGGAACAACTCTACCGGAGCTTAACGTTGCTATATTAAGTAGAGCCGTTCTAAACCCCAGTAAATATAATTAGGATTAGGCCCACCTCTCTTATATATTTAGGTGCGATCCACAGCCTATAAATAAGTGGATTAATAGGTCGTTGATCTGGAATAGTAGCTCTAATATTGCGATGTACTATATAGGGTAGATCTTTATTTTAGCTAGTAGGTTTAACTTAAATATAACTAGTAAAATCCTCTATATAATTTTAAAAGGTCCTAGTTTAACATAGTCTAACTTCTTACTTAGTTATTAACTCTTAAAATTTTTGTGTAGTAGCTATACTTTGTCCCCCTCCTTAAGATCTAGTCCTTTAGATCTTTTAGTGTTATAGTACTTTTTTATTCTCTTTTATACCTTTTTTACTAATTCTATAAGGTTTATATAAAGATTTATTAACGTCTTTATTCTTTCTTTAGCTGTACTACTCGTTTTCTTTACTTATTATAGTAATATGCCTATTTCTTCTTATAGTGTTATATTATATACAAACTATATAACTAGTAATAATAATATCCAATTATTCTATGCATAATTAATATAATGCCTTAGATACTATTCTAGCGTCTAATTTAATCTTTTTATTTATTTATCTATCTGCGGATAATATATAGTAGAAGTTACTGCTTTAACTCCTTATTCCGCTAAGAATACCTCCTAAAATACTGCTATAAATCTTAGATCTCTATCCAATATAATCTTATTTAGTGCTTTATATCTTATAAACACTTCTTTAATATAGATTTTAGTAATATCTTCCGCTAAGATTTCTTCTATATATACTATAAAGTAGCCCTATTTAGTTAACTTATCCAATATTATTAATAATAGATTCAATTTACCGTCCGACCTGGTCCCCCTAATGGGTCCACACAGACTAATTCCTATGGGAAAAAACCTCCTTATCTGAGAAAAACCCCATTTTTTAGGTGTATAAAAAACCTCTAGGGGAAACATGAGAGGTAATACTTCCAGATAGCATCCGTACTACATTAATGAGAGGAAAAACACCGTCAGGTTGCTGCTTTAAGACTCCGTAGGAGTGTCCAAAATGCCTGTCTTACCCCGTCTGCTATTTAAACCATTTTTGCCACGTCTGTGTATTGCCTATATAAAGTCGTGTGCCTATCCCTAGCTCCTTTTCCAAGTCTCCTGTAAATATCTCCTAATAATAATAACGCTTTTGCGTTCCGCCCGGGCCTGCATACTAAGGTCTCTTATCCATTCCTTTATTAAAGGGTTTCTACAATGGGGTGTATATAACTTGGTATTGCTTTTGCCCTAAGGCCCAAACCTAGGCCCTTACACCTATTCGTGAGGTATAGGAGGACACTTTAGTATTTTGGGGGGACCAGTCCCTATTAACTAGATACCTAGGTTGCCAGGTAATATTAAAATAGGGGGCCTCTGCTACGCTTAGGGCGCGGATTGCATGCGTATATGTGCGGGTGCTATACGGTGTTTATAGTATTTGTAGGAGGAAGGGGGTGCGCCGGAGGATAATGCTTGTCGATTTGACTAACCGAACGTGTACGTTAGAGACGTGGTAGCTGTGTTTAAACTTTTGCTGGGGCTCACCCCCCAGTAAAAATTTTTCACACCACTACCACTACGTCGCTGCGCAGGCGCTGCGCAGCCGTACACACGTCTCTGCGTTTGCTCTGGTAGTCTATTGACACGATCCAAATAGAACATCAATAGTAGCTGCCAGGTTCCCGGGCTTCACCGCGTGGAGGTACAGAGGCCGATTTCATCGAGCCCATCCACTATTATTAGGATTATATTATACTCCTATCTAGTAATAGGATCTCTTAACTTTAGTAACTGTTGGGAATAAAGGTAAGTGGTCACTACATGAGGCACATTGCCATTACGTGTGGCAAGTTGCCGTTACGTGCGGCAAGTTGCCGTTACGTGCCGCCGTGGCACTAGCGTAGTAAGGAACCTTAAGTTCCTCACCCCTTTCTTTAAGAAGAAAAAAGAATAATAATTATTATACTATCTATAAACCGTAGCTACGTGATATTACCTTATATAACTAATACTAATTAGTAGTTAACTTTACTGTTATACTATAAAGCAGCTAGGTATTCCACTAAGAAGAAATAAGCCACTATACCAGTGCTACTTGTGCTAAAGGAAGCTGTCTTTTAAGGTTAGAACTAGTCCTAAACCTTAAATAGAACTCTTCTACGAATCTAAGGATCTAAAGGCTAGAACTAGTCCTAAGCCTTTCCCAGATTATGGATTCTTGCGTTTATTATATAGAATAATACGCTTTATAAGTCTTTGCGATTTAAGGCTAGAACTAGTCCTAAGCCCTATAATCGCAAATATATATTACGAACGCGTACTAAACAACAAATGTATATTAAATGATAAATATATATTACAAACGCGTACTAAACGACAATCCCTACGCCAATAATACTTCTCTCCCTCCGAAAACATAGCTACGCCTACCTTAAACGACTAGAAAGACTCCTTACTACTAGGGGTAGCTTCGTACATAAAACTTATTAATAAAAATTGGGATAAATTTACCTTTAATATAACAACTTATACCGTAAAATAAGTTAATAGCTTTCTTCTATACTATATTATATTCTACTAAAGTAGATACTACGCTAATATATAGCTATGGGAATATTTTAGGGAGAATTTTATAGGATAGACTATTAATACCTAGGCACTTGGTAATGTTAATATTATTTAGGATTTTTAAGACTTTCTTTATAAAAATAGGGTATATATTACTAAAAACGGTAACCTAATTGCTAGTAATATTTAGGCCGTTATTACTAATATAGAAGAACTAGTATAGACAGAAGCTAAGATTATATATTAACTACGGAAACCTAAAACCAACCTATATTCTTTAAAAGGCAACTTTAATTTAGAACGAAACCCCTAGAACGCTACTCTCCTACCTAAAGGTACTCTCCTACCTAGAGGTACTCGTCCTCTACCTCTACCGCCTCTAGCTTCTCTACTTTAGCTAACCGGTAACCCTTTACTTTAAGAAATTACAAATCTAATAAAGGTATATTTAGATAAAGAGAAGAAGTTTAAAGGAGAATTATATAATATACTTAGAGCAAAACTATAGGTTTTCTATAACTGTTATAATAAGATTAGAATTTAATGCTACTAGTACTACCATACTTTCTCTATTATATTAAAGGGACTAGTAGTAATATTTTATTATAACTATATTACGGGTAAAAACTATAGCTTTAATATAATGCTTTAGCTTACTAGAGCTTACTTTAAGACTAATAAAAATTGCCAACTTTATATATCCAAATGGCGAGAGACTATATTTTAAGAGTTATTGCTTCTAATCTAATAAAGACTTATTTAAAGTGCCTTTAACTACTCTTTAATAAACTCTAGAAAATCTAACGTGGCCTTACCGAAACTTACTAAAATAAGAACAGCCTAAGGGACTAGGTTATCTTAGCATGCTATAGCGTTCCTAAGTGCAACTTAGCGCTATATAAACCTGCGGATACGTTTAAAGGAGTATATACTAAGCTATGCTCTGTTATAGATACTATAATATAAATATAAGAATCTTAATAGTTTTATACCAAAAACCCTACCTAACTAAGTATTCCTAACTAATATAATTATAACTGGACTAATTAAATATATGGTGGCCGTAGTAGGGAATACGGAAAAGGGTATAATTAATATTAACTATAAGGTAATTATAGAGGTCCTTGTGGAGGTTTATTTTAAAGTAATTACTAGAAAAAGTGCTATATTTATAAGAAGCTAAATTGCTAGTTAACTAGACACTCCCTTAATAAGCGAAAAGAGGTATATAATAAGTTCCGTTAAAGTATAAGAAATATTAGAAATTACAAAGTTACTACGGCCTACTTTTAAAGCTTCCTAGTTTAATATAAAGGCGTAGAAGATCTTAAAGGTAAGGTTAATAAGGTCGAACAGCTCCTTATAGATATAGAAATTAAGGACTACTCCCCTAACTAATACTTCACTAAGTATAGTAAGGTAGATGGTATATAAACCGTTACTATTCTTAATAATTAATCTACGCTCCATTCTATTACAAAATTAGATATCTTTAATAAGCTAAAGGAGAGTTCCGCGTTTTCCTTTAACGATAGATACTTAGCGTACGTTTTTTATAGTATTATACCGGATATAGGAGCCGCAGGAGTATCTATAGTAGGAGAACCTTAAGTTTAAGCTCTTTAGTAGCTTAATAGCTCTATTTAAATTAACTAATTAACGGTAGGCTAATATACAATTCGCTTTAGTAAAGGTACTATAATCTCTCTTAGCATAATTAAGGTCTAAACCCCTTTAGAATATATTACTTTCTATATTATTCCTATAAACACTCTATTTCTATTTTACATTAAAGATATAAATAAGTTAGGCGTTAGGCTTAATAACCTTAAGAATATACTTATTTAGGGAGATAATTAGGTGCCCGTTATACGTAAGTAGGGTTACCCTTAGTTGCTCCTTTATTAACTAGAAAAAAGTGTTACTTAAAGCCACCTAACTAAGTTAGAGTTACGTTAACTATACCGTCGTTTTAGCCACCTATCCGTTTATTAATTGCTTAGGGTTCTTTAGCGAGTAGGCTATAAAGTCAAGGTTAAGGCAATTAAGTATCTTATAAAGTACTGCTATTACTACTAAATAAACTAGAAGTCCCCTAGCCGATTTAAGTTTACCCTTAAGAATAACTACAACTTTAACTTCTATATTATTATTAACGTTATATATCTTAGCGGCAAGCTAGTGCTTTAAGTTGTTAACTTCTTAACCTCCTTCTAAGCCGCGCGTTTCTTAAAAGATATATTAGCTAGAAATGCATAGGATACCCTTTAGTTATACTAGATTAATATCTATTTAGGACCCCCTAATTAAATTATCTATAACGTAGGAAAGAACTTCTTATCTATAGAGTTCCGATAATAAATAAAGGCAATAGCAATTAAGGTTAAGGAAGTCCCTATTAAAGCATAAAATAGTATTAAAAAAGTAGAGTAATATTACGCGCTATTACGCCGCGTATATAAGATTATTTCTTTAAAACTAAAGGATACTAGCGAAGAACTTACCTTACAAATAGCTGTTAAAGCTATTAATAATTCCGCTAGCCTAGATAGACTTATACCTATATTACTAATCTTTAGTGCCTACCCTTAAATAACTAACAATTCTCTACTATCTCCCTCTATTATATAATAAGCTAAGGCTATTTATAAGGCAATAAAGGAGGTACGACGTCTTTATGCTATACGCTAGGTTAATAATATACTAGAAATAAGAAATGGCCTAAATACCTTAACTACGCTTAATCTGCTACTCCAGTCTAAAGTATACGTATAGCGTAAAAAGGGAGGATAGTTAGGCCTACACCAACTTATTATAATTAATAGTTAAACTTATACTATTTAGATGCCTTACGGACCCACTTAATTCCGTTTAACTGTTATTAAGCCTTACTATAAGGATAATAATTCTAAGCCTTTATAGGATACCCTAGAAGATACCCTAAAGGAAAACTATAATTAACGTGCTCTAAAAGGCGACTACAATCCTAATATAATTATAGTAGATATGCTATAACTATAACGCGGTAGAGGTTGCCCGAAGGGATTATAAAATCGCTAATATTTTATTAATTTTAAAGAACAATTTGTTGCCGCTATTAAGAATGGAGTTAAGTTATTAATGGCCTTTATAATAGCTAAAGAGAAGGCTAACTTTAAGCTCGTAAAACAGCTCTAAAAGGAAGGTCGTATTATAACCCTAGGAGCCTCTTTCTAAGCATCCGACAAGCAGAAGATCGACGGTCTTATTATAAGAGGAGTCTTTAAATTTAAGAAGTATAACCCTACTAAGTTTAATAAAGTTTGTATTTTTAAGTTAAGGATAGTTAATAAAATTAAGGGCAAAGCTACTAATACCCTATTTAAGAAATTAAGGCTTATTATCTAAAGTTATAACAATAATAGTAAGGAGATAATTCTTATATAATCTCCTATAATTTAACGAGCTAGTTAATAAGTTATTATTATATTAGCTTCCTCCTTAATAAAGAATAGAATGGCGGTCTATTTACGAGATATTACCTAGGCCTATACCTAATTAGAGACGCACCTTTAGCGCTTAATATTAGCACACCTTCTAGAGTAAATTCGCCACTAATATCCTAAAGATACGATTATGGTTATGCTTAAGCCACTATATGGAATCACAGAGGTAGGAACTTATTAGTAGGCTACCTATAGTAAACACCATAAAGAGAAGCTTTTAATAACTATATCTATATTCGATCCCTGCTTCCTTATTATAACCACAAAAACTCCGTTCAGAATCGTCGGTATATAAACTAATAATATAATTATCTTAGGAGACGACCAATTCTTAGCTCTTAAAGAGGATAAGCTAGTAAAGGCAAATCTTATAGCAAAGCTAAAGGAAAAGCTTAATTTAACAACACTATTACTCTTTAATAGATGCATCCTCTCCCTAAACGAGGATTCCATTGCTTTACGCTAGAAGGGTTAAGGTAAGAAGATTAAAGCTATTAACGTTAATTCCCTAAAGTAAGGATATGTAGAGCAACGCGCTTACGGAGCTTATATTGCTTCTATCTATTAACCTAAGGCTTTATTCAATCTCTCCATTGCCGCCTAATACTAGGAACCAACTAAGGATAACATTCTTGCCCTAAATAAATGTCTTTTCTAGTAAATAAACTATCTTAATTAGGGACTACTCTACGTGCCTATTAATCTTCCTACCGCTAAGCTCTTTATATTTATTAATAGATTATTTATAAATAATAAAGATTTTAGCTCCTAGTTAGGATATAAAATTATTATCGCGAACGAATTTACTAGAGAAAATAACTTTATAATCTATAGTAATCTTATCTATTAGAGCTTAACTAAGAGTAAGCGCGTTACCTAAAGTATTTTAGTATTAGAGATATATAGAATGGTTAGCGGAGTTAATATGGTAATTGTAATTAGAACTACCCTAAAGATAATTATAGATTAACTTGAACTTTCCGTTATCCCTATAATTGTATACACCAACTTATATTCCCTCTATAAGTGTTTAGTTAAGCTTAGTACCATAAAGGAGAAGCGCCTTATAATTAATATTATAGCACTTTAGTAATCCTATAAGCGTTAAAAACTCTTTAAGATTTAATAAATTAATAGCTAAAATAACCCGGCAGATGTAATAATAAAGGCGAACCTAAATAAGGCACTAGAGACGTTTATTAATATAAATACTCTATATATACGAGTTAAAGGTTAGGTTAAAAGGGAGTCTCTAGAAATTTCTTAGTTACGTAAGGTCTTAAGATATCTAGGAACTTTAACCAGCGGTTAAAGTTGTCTAATTAGTTAGATTTTGTAGACTCTGACTTAACCTAGCTAATTAGGATTTTCTATCCCTAGGATAAAAAATCGCTATTAGCTCGTTTACTACTAGCGCCTTAGCGGCCCTTTAAACACAATATCTACCTATAACTCCTAAGTAAGAAAGCACTACGTGCTAAGAGGCAAATTTTAGGACAGCGAGACTTATATTATAATGGCGATAGTAAGTAAGTATAAGAGTATATATATTAGGTCCCGCCGCGCTTATAATAAGTTCGCAAGCACTCTTAGTCTTTTTGGCCGTATAGTGATGTAGAGGCGGGCTACGTTACAATTGTGCTTGTGAACTTACTGGGGCCAGGTGTTATAGGTTTAATCCCTATTAGTTACTTCGCTCTAGTACAGTCTAACGCGCATCCGTGCAATAAGGTGTTAGTAGAGATTCCAATCGCTTACGTTACTAGGGACTAACTAATATAGTAATACTCTTGGCGTTTAATCCCTATGGCGCGAACGGGCGCACAGAGGAATCCCTGCGAGCGCTTGAGGACGAGCGCGTAGAGGAGAGGGTAATTGTAAGAGTATATATATTAGGTCCCGCCGCGCTTATAATAAGTTCGCAAGCACTCTTAGTCTTTTTGGCCGTATGGCGACGTGGAGGCGGGCCACGTTATAGTAAGGAGGATTAATATTTGTTACGCTAGTCAAGCGGTATATATATATAGATAGCAACTATAAAAAAAGAGTTGCTAGTGTTAGGAATAAAGGTAAGTAGTTACTATATAAGGCATATTGCCATTACGTATAGCAAGTTGCCGTTACGTGCAGCAAGTTGCCATCACGTGCCGCCGCGGCACTAGCGTGGTGAGGAACCTTAAGTTCCTCACCCCTTTCTTTAAGAAGAAAAAAGAATAACAATTATTATACTATCTACGAACCGTAGCTACGTGATATTACCTTATGTGACTAATAATAACTTAATAATAAAGTCCTATAATATAACCTCCTATAGTCTCTCTAGTATTTTAATAGGTTATAGCCCTCCATATAGCTTATACCTTATTAGTTTATTCCTTTAGTAATTTAAATACTCTTATTATAGTGCTGTAATAAAGTAGACTAAATAACTACGTTATGGTATAAAGAGGAGAAGAAGGTAAAAGGGGGTATTATATATAAATAGTAAGGCCAGCCGCCAAGGCGCTAGTGGTGGGCTAGCTAATAGTAGGAAATAGTATAAGACAGTACGAGACAGTATAAAATAGTATGCGTTAGGTTAGTGCCGTAACAGTACTCCCCTCCCTAGGAGGTTTGGTCCTTAAACCAAATAAATAACTTGTTTTTACTATAAAGATATTACTTCCGCTTACCACTCTTAACTAAGCTAATAGCAATTTTCTATACTAGGCATAGAAAATCCTAATTAGTTAGTTTAATAAATAAAGTTAGTAGAACTCCACACCGCTACCATATAGCGCTTCTTAGCAAAAAAAACTAACTAATTAGATAACTTTAACCGGCGGTTAAAGTTCTATAAGATTTTAACTACTATAAATTATCTTTATAGTCGGCCACGGTTTTAGCATAACTTTTCTTTATTTTATACCTAGTCTGGGGGTCCTAGCTTCTTAGGGTATTGTTTATAAAACTTTAGTAGTGCGCGCTTGCACCCTTTAGGGATTTCTTAGGTTCCTAGGTTTCTTTATTATAATACTTCCACTTAATATAATATATTAAGCCGTACTTATCTATTTATTTATTATATATATTAAGGATCTTTTTAAATTCCCACTTATCTGTAATATTGCCGTTATTATCCCTTTTAGCTATCCTATCTATAATATTATAACGTTCCTCTTTATTAATATATACTTAACTAAAGATCTCTTTAGGGAACTAGAGGCGGACTTTTAAAGTATAAAAAGATATATTAATACAGATATAGTTTAAAAGGTTAACTATAACTGCTCCTTTATAGGCAGCTAGGACGGGCTAGGGTCCGTCCTAGTTATTATCCTACTTCCTCTTAAGCCAGTTAGTCTTTATATTTTTAAAGCTAACTATAACTATATTAACCTTTTTAAATATTATACCCTCGTCTTATTTTATATTAGTATTATCTTTATAGTATTACTAGGAGATATAAGCTAGGACTTTAAGCTAGGTTAGGATGCGCTTAAAGCAATTAGCGATAGTATTAGCTTATAGGTACTCCTTCTTTATATATATAGACAGGGCTAATAGCTAGGGGCCTGCTAGTTTAATACCTAGATATAGGTTATAGCTATAGTTGGTAAAGAATAGTGAGATTCCCGTAGTCTTATTAACCTAATTATTTGTAGTAAACTTAGTAAGGGGGGGCCAATCTATCCAGTCGTCTTAGGTGAAGCTCATAAAGGCGCGTAGGTACTTATTTATTACTATGTTAACAATCTTAGTTTAACTATCTATTTTAGGGTGCTATACGGAGCTAGGGCTTAGGGTTACCTTTAGGCGCTAATTTAGGCGATATTAGAAATTCAAAACGAATAAAGAGCCTTTATTAAAAATAATAGTATTTAGAGCGCCGTATAACTTATAGACAGTATAAATAAATACTTTAATAAGCTCCTTAGTATCTAGGCTAGTAACGGAAATAAAGTGTCTTATCTTTATTAGGCGGTTAATAACAATAAAGATATATTTATATATTTTGCCATTACAAAGGCACTTAGGTAGGTTAATAACGTAGTTAATAGAGATATTAGTTTATGGGCGGACTAGTAGTTCTAGTGGTTTTAGAAAACCGGGTAGTACTAAGCGTAGGGACTTTATGCGGAAGTAGAGAGCGCAGTCTCTTATAAAGGTAGCCGTAAACTATAAAATACCTAGCCACCAATACGTTTAATTAAAGAGGTTTAGTGTCTTAACGCGGCTTAGGTAACCTATAGGGCCCAAACTATATATGCGGTATATAACTTCTAGTTAGAGTTTAGGTAAATTAAGGACAAATACTTAATTCCTATAGTAAATTAGGCCGTTAATAATTAAATATTCGGATTTATTATAGTGGAGCAGCTTCCTAATCTACTTAGGCCAACGGCGTACTTTATAGTCTTCCCGTTTACGTAGTGCAGCTAACATATTCTTAGCAAGTTTATTCTCTATATAGGCATTCTTATAAGCTCCTTAAGGGGTTTTTTCTTAGGCTTTAGGTCCATTACTATAATAAAGTCTTTAATGTTCTGGTCTTAAGATTCGCTTAGTAGCTCCTCTAGGATAGTAGGGTTAACTTTCTTTAGTAGTAAGATAACACGGTCTCAGTATTATAGACATTTGTTATTAGTATCAGTAGGTATAACGCCTAAAAGGCGGCTAAGAGCATCTAGGATTGTAGCTTTAGTGCTAGGCCTATAGGTAATAATAAAGTTAAATTAGGAAAGGAACTCAGCCCAGCAGACTTAGCGCTAGTTTAATTATTTCGTTATTATAAAGGTCTAGAGGTTCTTATAGTCCATAATAATTTCAAACAGCTACTTAGTTTCTTATAGTTTGGGGCGCTATTTTTTTAGTACCTTAATAATTGTTAGGAGCTCCTTATTATATATTTTATAGTTATATTTAGGGGCTAAGTGCTTAGCAGAGAAGAATACGACTAGCTTAAGCTTATTACTTTCATTAGCTTAATAGAGCACTCCACCTAAAGCCTAGTTTAAGGCGTCTGTCTTTACCACAGTCTTCTTTATATAGTTGTAATACGCTATTTTTAGGGTTTAGAACGCCTATGTTTAGTTAGGGCCCTATAACTAGCTAGTGCTCTTCTTTAATAGCCTAGTTATGGGCTTAACTACCTTAGAGTAGCCTTGGATAAATCGTTAGTAGAAGTTTATAAAGCTAAGAAATTACTATAGTTCCTTAACTAATGTTAGGTCCTTCTATTCCTATAAGGCCTATACCTTCTTAGGGTCCATTGTTATGCTATTAGCTAAGATAATTAAGCTAAGGTATTTTATTTTAGTAGCATAAAACTTAGACTTATTAATATTAATCTGGAGTCCAGCATTACTAAGTCTTTAGATAATTTTATTTATATATTTTATATACTTAGCGCGTATTTTTAAGAAGATAAGGATATTATTAAGATACGCAGTATAGTAGTTATTAAGGGCGTTATATAGAATATAGTTAATATAGTTTTAAAATATAGCGGGTGCGTTATAAAGACTAAACGGTATAACTAATATTTTATAAAGCCTAAACCGGGTAATAAATACTATAAGCTACTTATGGCCTTCCATAATCTAAATTTAGTTAAACACAGCAATTATATTAAGCTTAGTAAAGTACTTAGCACTATAAAGTATATTAAGTGTCTTATAGACTAGTAGCAATAGATACTAATTCTTAATAGTAACTATATTTAGGCCTTAGTAGTTATAGTAGATTCGTATACTGCTACTAGATTTTATAGCAAAAAGAAGTAATACGGCGGCTAGTAAGATTAATTTGTGGATAAAACCCTTATCTAGTATCTTGTTAATCCACTTCTTTATATAACTAAGTTTAGTAGGTAAAAGTAGTCTATTTTTATAATACAGGGCTTGCTTTCCGGGTATAATCTCAATTTTATAGTCCTATAGTCGGTAAAGGGGCAGCTTATTTACGTTCTTAGGAAGGAAGTGTTTAATATATTTACGAAACTCTTTTAGTAAGCGTTATAAAATATCTTCGCGGGTTAATCCTAGTTTGCCTTTTAGAAATTTCTTAATATTAGTATCGACTATCTTTTGGCGTAGAGACTTAGACTTTATTTTTAGGTTTATCTTAAAGAAGTTATAAAAATAAGGGGGTAGCGCTTTATAGGCTTCGTCTATTATATAGTCACCTTCTACTAACTAGTAGAAAGACCTTTCTAATAGGTTTAGTACTTCTATTAGGCCTATAGGCAGCTCCTTAAGCAGCTATTAATACTCTTCTTATTTAACCAGTTCTACTAGCTCCGCTATATAGATCCTTATCACCTTTATATCTTTTTGTTTATAAAACTAGGTAAAATTAACGGCATAAGTGTATCTAATATCGTCCAGGTTAGGGCGTGTTTGGTTCTCTAGTACTACGGCTAGGCTAGCACGGCTTAGTTAGCCTAGAGGAGCGAAAACAAGGCGGCAGCCCTATATAGTATACGTATAGTAAATAACTTAGGGTTAGGTGTCTTATTAGCTAACCTAGGTTAAGCGGGTGTATATAGGGGACTTATAGTTCTAGCAGTGTTTATTTTTTAGGGGATAGGGTAGTAGTCCAGTCTTCTAGAATCTCTACTTGGTTTACTGCGTGTATTAGCTTACTAGTATTAGGTACCTCTTTTACTATCAGCTAATAGTATCTAAGCGTTAGCCGTGTGATGCGTCTATATAGTGCTACTTAGTTATAGTTAGGAATATACTATAGGAGGCAGTTATAGGTACAGTAATTAGAGTTAAAGTTAAGCTCTAGGGCGGGGAAGTCTGCCCTTAGGTTATGCTTTTTAAGCTAGGGCATTTTAAGAATTACTAGTATAGAGGGTAATAATTTTATAACGTAGAAGAGTATAAATTCTATATAGTAGCCAATTATTATTATTGCTATAAAGTAGTAGGTAATAAACCTAGATAGGAGTCCATTAGTAAGGCGGGGTAGTTTTAGGACTAAAAGTCTTTTTATTATAATATTATACTTTTTTATAAGCGAGTCTTCATCTATAAACGCTAGTGCTATACTGCTAGTATTAATAAGGCTTACTATTTTAATAAGAACTTATAGGAGTAGGTTACATAGTAAGGAGAGGCAGGTCTAAATAAGGATGGCATTCCTATCGCTATTTACTATTCTAAGGTTAAGTAATAGTTGGCTTAAAATAAGGTCTAACTAATCTAGTAGTATAGATCTAATCCTTTTATCCTCCTCCCCGTATAGTTCTAACCCTTAAAGGCGACTTAGTTTAAGGGTTAGCCTTTTAATAGCCGAATTATAGGGCTTAGCTAGTGGCTTTGGTCTTAGCTAATATGTCCTAATATATTAGTCTCTAACGGTATATATATGCTAGAGGGTACTTTACTAATAATATAGCCGGTCTTATAATTGGTAGTAGCATAAAGCACTTATCTATAGTTTGCGTATAGGACTATTGGCTAAGGCTATATTAGGGAAGGGAATTATAGGGGTAGGTCTCTGTGTCCGAACCTACGTCCTTATCTATAGTTACTGCCTTAATTACTATCCCCTCTATTAAAGAATCCGCCGTGGCTAGAAGGGGGTTAGCGCGGTAGTATTAGAAGGGGATTTAGGTTCTTCTAAGGATTATAAGTATCTTTTTAGTAACTAGGTTAACCACACGCTATATAAAGTCTATTATCCGTATAATATCTTTAGATATTATTAGAGAGACTATTACTACTACTACTAAACTTAACGGCGTTAAGGTTTATTAGGTTATTCTACAGTAATATAGGTCGATAGCCGCTAGCGGTACTTAGCTTAGCGGTATTTAGCTTAGTATAGTAGGTATAGTTCTATAGGTTATAAGCGAATATATCTATCTACTCGCTTTAGCCTTTATAGTTAGCATTACCAATTTTATAGCTAAGGGTAAGGGCTAGGTCCTTTATCTTAGAGGAAATATTCTTCTTAAGTAGATCTACTTTTTGTTTCTTAGTCTTATTTGCTTTAATTATTAACTTATTAAGCTCTGCTTTCTAGGACTAATAGTTATACTTACCTTAGCTTAAGGTATCTAGCTTATTTTTTACTGCTTAGGTTATATTTATAGTCTTATAGTACTTCCTTATATACATAAATATAGACTCTTAATTAGAGAAGGTCCATTTACTTAAGTTGTTTAGGTATATACGTAGCATATTAAGGCCATACTAATATAGTTATAAGCTTTATTTGTTAGCATATCTAACATATAGAGGACTTCGTCTATTAGGGTCTTAAAGCACTTTATATCCCTCTAGAAAACGCCTTAGATCTTTATTTCCTATATTTTAAATTTTTCTTATTTTTTAGTTGGTAATCCCTTACTATTAAATAGAGTTAAATCTTTTGCTTTACGCTTTTTTCTATAGGGCTTAGTCAGAAAAGGAGAGCTAGTAGCGATATTCTTATTAGTAATAGTCTAGGTAAGTATAGTAATCTAAAGGCATAAGCTTTATATAGTTTAAGTATTTATAAAGGCTTACTGTTTGTATTGTTATATACATAGTTTAAGTGTCTTAAGGGAGTTAATTCTATGCTAAGCTTCTTTAAGTTAGGACTTTATAGTTCGGCCTTTATTATAAACGGCTTAGAGACTATTCTTAACGCTAGTTAGGAAAGTTATACATATAGAGAGGTACTAAAAGGTTCCTACTACGTTAAGGTCCTTAGGGTACTTTAGGTTACTCCTAATTGCCCAGGTAATATAGGTATAGGAGGTATTAAAAAGGTAGGCAAGTGCTTCGCGTATATTCGCTGACGGGGTATTATCTATATTATAGTCGCCCATTTTAAGGGATCTATATAAGGCAATTAAAGTCTATAAGGCTAGCTGTGGTATTAAGATTGTTTATAACTGTGCTAGGGTTATCTAGGACTTATAGTATGGTGTTATTAATTACGCCGGGTTGTAATTATACAGGGAAAATGGAAATAATAGACTAAGAAAAAACAAAGGTTGTAATAGGGCGTAATTAGAGATACTATAAACTATTACGGTGCTATAATAAAGTAGACTAAATAACTACGTTATAGTATAAAGAGGAGAAGAAGGTAAAAGGGGGTATTGTATATAAATAGTAGGGCCAGCCACCAAGGCGCTAGTGGTGGGCTAGCTAATAGTAGGAAATAGTATAAGACAGTACGAGACAGTATAAAACAGTATACGTTAGGTCAGTGCCGTAATAACTCTTTTATTACTTTTCTAGCTATGCCCTAGATTCTGTTAATAATATATTCCTCTTAAAGTCTTAATATTAAGCCTATTGCTTTATTATGCCCATAAGTTATTCCTTTATAAAAATCTTCTATAAAATGCTCTGCTATACTCTTTAGGATATACTCCGCTTCTTAATTCTTATATATATCTATCTATAGATCTTCTAGCTATTTTTTTAGAAATCTTTATATATAAAAGCTCTCTAGTGTCTTATAGACTCTTTCTAGTTTATTATCCTCTTAAGTTACTGCTAGTTTAGGGTAATTATACCTAATTAATCCGTCCTTATCTCTGCGTAGCATTACTCCTAATAGTTTCTTATTATTTTATAGTTTAGCCTTTCTACTAAGTACGTCTACTCTTATATTCTTAGTCCCTTTAGTATACTAAATCTTAAAATAGTATTCTATAAGCATCTCTACCTATCTAACTTATCTATAATTAAGTTCTTTTGTTATTAGGAATCCTATTGGGTTTTTATAATCCGTCTTAACTATAAATAGTTTTTCTACGCCTTATAATAATGCTCTCTATTCCTTAAGTACTATAACTATACCTAATAACTCCATATTATAGATATTATAGTTTAACTCTAGTAGTGTTATCTTCTAACTATAATATGCTACTAGATGCTATATACTCCTATACTTCTATAGCAAATATACTTCTAGTATAAAGTCTAATACGCCCGTTTCCACAACCATATCTAGTCCTAGTTAGTAGATTTTAAGGATTGGCTCNTAGNTAAATAACTCCTTAAGTTCNTNNAANANCTTTNTNTACTNNTCTCCCTATACCTATAGTTNCTCTTTCTTTATANGNCTNGTAAATAGTTTAATATTCTTTAACTACTATACTATAAACCTTCTATAGTAGTTACAAACCCCTAAAAATAACCTTAACTGTATTATATTTTCTAGTTCTTACTAACTTACTCTAGCTTTAATCTTCTTTAGGTCTATACTAATATAACCTAGTTTAATAATAAATCCTATAAAATTGGTCTTCCTAGTAAAGAACTTATATTTCTTAATTGCTACTAGCATCTATTCTTTTTATAGTCTTGTTAAGACCTATTTAATATGTTCCCTATATTCTTCCTTAGTTATTAAGTAGATAATAATATCGTTAAGATATACTATAATAAANTNATNNANGTNTTCTNNTAATANNNTNTTAATNNNNTTCTANAANNTTACTAGTGCNTTTATNANCCNNAATTNTATNACTAATAGTTTATATAGTCCTTCCTTTAACCTAAAAGCTGCCTTTTATTTATTACCTTCCTTAATTATAATCTAATGGTATACCTATCTTAGATCTATCTTTGTAAAGATTTACGCATTACTTATCCTATTTTAGATTTCGCTAATTAAGGGTAAAGGATACCTATCCTTTTAAGTAATGCTATTTAACTATCTATAGTTAATATATAGCCTAAGTTTTCCGTTCTTCTTTAGTACGAATAATACTAAATAACTTACTAATAACTGTAATAGTCTAATATATCCCTTTTATAAGTTTTCCTAAACAAACTCTTTAAGTGCTCTTAACTCCTCCTAAGTAAGCTTATAGGTTAGAAAAAACTTTAGACTTATTTCTAGTTTTAATTCTATCTTATAGTCCTATACTATATAATCTGCTAGCTTTTTACTTTCTAGGCTCTATAGTTTCTTGCTATACTTATAGCATCTCTTTAGTATATAACTTAAGCCTTACTTAGTCTCTTTATATATTACTCTAACTTAGTATTATACTAACTTAGTTTACTTTTACATTTTATAGCATTAAGTATCTCTAATATTAACTTAACCTATAATCCAATTAATCTTTAGATTGTATTCCTATAATTAAGGCATACCTAATAATGCCTTATCCCGTCCTAATAGTAGGATATTAAAAGACATCTTAATTTATCTCCCTTTAATGGTTATCTAAATAGGTCCTATTTTAAGGTTAATAATACCTCCTCTGTAGGCTATTAGATCTCCTAAAATTATAACTAATAGGTAGGGTTATTCCTTCTATCTATAAGGTAATTCTATTCTTTTAACTACTACTAGTAAGATATAGTTCCGTATTACTCCACTATCTATTAATACCTTAAACTGCTAATCTTACTAATTAACTTATAAATTTAGGTATTATCCTTAAATTTCTTTAAGGGTCTAAGGCTCTACTACTAGCTCCCTTTAGTCCTATAGGCCTCTACTTTTCCTAACTATTAGCTGTTTAATCCCTATATACTTAGCTTACTCTTTAGCTAATGCCTAGTTTACTTTTTATCCTCTATATACTATAGACACGTATTCTTTAGGTATTCCTATTACTATTATCTATTTAAGTATTCTTCCGTAAGGAATCTTCCTAATTAAAGTATTAAGTCTCCTAACTTTTAAACTTTTACTAGATACCAGCTATATATATATTTAGTATTTCTATACTATTGCTTATCTAGCACCTAATATATCCTTATAAAGTACTTCCGATTCTTTTCTTTTAGATTCTTGTGCATTTTATATATATTATCCATATATATAATCTATAATAGCGTATAATACACTAGGTGCTTTAGGTTAACTCTTAACTTATTTTTATTCTTAAGTTTAAACCTTTACCGTATTAATCTAAACGTTATAACTTTATTTACTGGTATTAAGATGCGTTTCTTACTTCTCTAGTCCTCTAATTATTCCTCTAGATCTTTTAATATTATAATTAAGGCTCCCTTAATATAAGTTATAGCCTTTTTTATAATTAGGTGGTCCTAGATAACTTACTTATCTAACTATATATAGAAATCTTCCTACTTATTATTATGTTGTTGCCTATATCACTTTTAGTATAGCTGCTAGAGTATATACGGCTTATCCGTAAGAAAGTATCTTTTTATTACTACGTTATAACAGCCTTTTATATATTATTTCTTAAACTTAGTAAGGATTCCTAGATTCTCTTTATCTTCCAGTTTAGTAAGCCACCATCAGCATTTTGTTGGGGTGCCAAGATCCTGGAGGCCTCCTGACAGGATTTTGACTTTCCTGGAGGTCCTNATCGTCCTGGTAGGCTCCTGGCAGGCTCCTGGCAGGATTTTGATTTTCCTGATCGTCCTGGTCGTCCTGACAGGCTCCTGGCAGGATCTTTGATTTCCTGATCGTCCTCTTACGGTCCTGTCAGGGTCCTGACAGGAAACTAGTATTTCCTGATCGTTCCTGACAGGCTCCTGGCAGGATCTTAATTTTCCTGATCGTCCTGTCAGGTTCCTGACAGGATACCCCTAAGCGACACCCCTCCCACCCCCCCCAAAGTGACACCTCCTATGCACACCCCTTAAGACACCCCCCAATGCGACACCCTCCCCACTGTGATACCCCCCCCAATGGGATACGTACCTCCCCCCTAATGCGACACGACCCTATGTGCGCGTGCGCGCGACACACAGTGCTATCGGGTCCCGCTATATTCCCGATAGCCTACACGTGCCTCTGCCAAGTTACCCCCTTTGCAGTCACCCCATTCTTTACCCTTCCTTACATCCTCCCTTAGGAGGCACTAGAACGGCAGCCAGCAGAGGACCGTCGCCAAAACCAGACGACCGTTACAAGAACTAGACGACAACCTTTCGAACAACCAGCTAGCGAAGACCACGAACGATTCAATTGATCGATTAATCGAATTTGATATTGGCCCATTACCGAATCGTATCAGGGCCTCCTAGGGAGGCACCCTAGACGACTACCGTTCGAATGTACAGCTAGCGAACGGCCATAGAGAACGACCTGGATNAATTAGAGCCTTCGATCGGGCCGACCTCTCCCCCGAATTAAATNAGATACTGACACAGGCAGGCAGGTAGGTAGGTAGGTAGGTAGGTAGGTAGGTAGGTAAGTAGGTAGGTAGGCAGGCAGGTAGGCAGGCAAGTAGGAGAGGACCGTCGTCAGAACCAGACGATAATCGTTNGAACGACCAGCCAGCGAACACCACGATCGATTCGATCGATCGATCGAATCGAACCAGAGCCNCGATATNAGCCTATTACCGAATCAAATCGAATCAAGGCCTCCTAGGGAGGCACCCCAGACGACCACCGTTCAAACGTACAGCCAACGAACGCCCATGGAGAACGATTCGAATTAATACAATCAATCGCAATCGAATCAAGCAGAGCCTTCGATCGGGCCGACCTCTCCCCCGAATTACAGATACAGACAGGTAGGCATAGACAGGTAGGCACGACAGGCACAGGCAGGCACAGACAGGTAGGACAGGCAGACAGGCAGGCAGGCAGGCACTAGGCCTAATTAGGAAATCAGCACACGGCCAGCGGATCATCGGGAACACCGCCGATCGACGATTTGGAGCCTCCGCGAGAGGCTCCTCAGTCGATCACCCGAGCGATCGTAGAGCTCTATGACAGACACAGGCGGTAGACAGGAGAGATTGATTTGGATTATTTAGATTATATATAATTAAATTAATTTTGTATTTTTTGACTAGCTGCAAATACTGGAGTGTTAATATACCTTATTTTTAAATCTAGAATTTTTATTGTTGTCCTGATGGTCCTGATGGTCCTGGAGGTCCTGGAGGTCCTGGTGGTCCGGGCGACCTCCTGACAGGTTCCTGACAGGATGCCGAGTGTGAGTGTCTCCTGGAGCTCCTGACAGCCCTAACAGGAGCTGTCAGGAGCTGTTAGTACTGTCAGGAGGCATAAACATTTTGCTGATGACTTAGCTCTTAGCGTACCTGCCCTAAGCCTATTAGTAATTCTTTATATAGGTGCTCTATCCCTTATATAGCCTAGTATACTAGTCCTTTAATCTAACTTTTACTCTTACTATATAAGGATTCTCTATCTAAACTCCTCCATATTTTCTTTTAGTCTTCGCCTTATAAGTGGATTTTCAAAGTCTTCTTACTTCTTAATTTTAGTTTGTTTAATAGTCCTTATTTATATTTAGAAGTCTTAGTCCTATAGGATTCTTAACCCTAAGCTTACTTCTATCTTAAGCTTAGCTCTAGCCTTAGTCTAACTAGGCTTTTATAGTATTCTTATCTTATCTTAAGAGTCTTAAATCTTACTTATTTTATCTTAAGAGTCTTATACTTTTAGGAAACTTAGTCCTAAGCTTATTTATATATTACTAAACTAAGCTATTACTCTGCTCTATCGGTTATCGTAGATAGATTGGCTAGTGCTGTTGTATGCGCTTAACGTTAAATTTGTTTAGATCCTTCTGGTAGGATAAGGTCGGTAAAAGGTTTAGCTAAGACTTTATTAGCTTATAGAGCTGTATTAATTACTCTATTAGATAGTTCTGGTGAGCTTAGCTAGGTAGGGGCTTCTTTAATTATATCTAAGATATTGTCTTAAAGTCCTCTCAGTGTAGTATTTATTTTTAGTAGATCTGGAGATACTGTTCTACTAGGAGTTAGTAACTACTTAGTATTCTTTATAGGAGGTTCTGCCGAATTATTCGATTTAGGTATAGTTGTTTAACCTATATCTAAGGTAGGCCTATATAGGATAGATTTATCCTTAGACTTATCCTCGTGGAGAGGTTCTAGTAGACTAATTGTCTAAAGGGTGTCTTCTAATACTTCCCTTAGTAGGTAGTTAATGTCTTAACCCTTAGGGTTATAGAATCAGGTCTTGTTAAATATAACGCCTCTAGTTTGGATAACCTTATAGAGACTTAAAATCTAAATACAATAGATATTAATTAAATTATAACCGACTAAGTGTTTAATTAATGTACGAGGAGCTAGCTTATCTCCCCTTTTAACTCTTTTATCTAGCGTATGGGTCTTATAACCATATGCGTATATATAGGTAAGAGATAGCGTCTTACTATAGGCGATCTTGTACGGAGTTTTCCACCCTAGTTGCTTATTTAGGGTTTAATTAAGTGCGTAGCTACTAGTAAGGAAGGCTTCTGGTCCTAGAGATGGGGGTAAGAACGCTTTTAGCCGTATAGCCCTTAATTGTTCTATAAGGGTTCGTCTAGATCGTTCAGCTCTACTATTTTATTCTTTAGTATACGGTGCTTAACATTTAAAGGTAATGCCTTTATCTGCGCACTATATCTATAAGGTATCTTCCATCTATCTAAAAGCTCATTCGTTATCGCTTTAGAAGAAGATAATATCTTAATAGAATTGTAATTTAATTAATTAATATATCTTACGAATAGTAGGTAGGATAGTAGCTTTATCCTTATTCTTAGATATAAAGATAAAATTAAATTTAGAATACGTGTAATAGAAATGTATAATATATCTATCGCCGTTATAGCCTGGTTCTCTAAGGCTAATAATATTAAATGCGAGCCGTTTAAATGGTTAAGCGGCTAGAAATTCGTATTCTCGTCTTTAAGAGATCTACTACATGTGCTTTGCTAATAAGCAAACGTTATATTTAACTTTAAGTGGTACTCGTTTATTAATTAGCTCTTTAAGCTCTGCGCTATTAACGTGCTTAGGAAGCTGCTTAATAGCGTTAGGTCCTATATAGCCAAGTATTTTATACCATTTTATAGCTGTGGCTCTAGCTAGTTTACGGGCTATTCTACTTAGTTAATGTCTTTTTATTAAGAAGGTTAATTGAATTATTAAATCTAGGGTAGGCTATCTATACATTAGTGCCTAGTGGCCCCCTAGTCGTTTTATATAGCAGACTGTTTCTCTAGTAACTAGACAGTATAGTAAATTTCGTCCTAAGTTAAAATAAATATCGTTATTAGTAGCTCTTAAGAGTGCTACAATATTTGTAAAAAAAGGTTAGCTTTATTTTTAACTTCCCAGTAGGTGTATTAATAGTAATACAGTAAAACCCCCTTATAACGATACGACTTATTTAGCCGACCGTATCGTAATACCAAGGGTATTGTTGTATTCAGTATTTATATGTAAAATGCACCCAAAATCAAAATTAGGTAATAATATTATATATCTACGCCCATAAAGTCGCAATTGAGCGATCGGCTACACTAAAATATGTCGTAATTAATTGCTATTTAGTGTTCTGACTTCGTCGATTTTAAAGTCGTCGCTTATACCTCAATAGAGTTGTAATTATGTCTCTATTATAATCTTCTTACTATTCCTTATAAAGATAAAGCTTTTGCAAGGCCTCAAGCGCCTTATTAAGCTTAATTTAAGGTTACTTAACGACTTCCTTATTTATCTCTGCATCGCAATCGGGCCCTACGTAGAGCTCTGCTATATACTTAATAAGATCCTCCGTTAAATCCTCTACTTCCTTACCTAGTAGCTTAATAAAATTCTAAATATTTATTACGGGACGGATTCTTCCTACTGCTTATAGTTCTTCTACTATCTTCTACAGCTTATTAACAATAGGAGGATCTATATAACCCTAAGGGCGAGGCCGTAGGCCTATACGAGAGCTAAATAATATAGATTTAATAAAGCAGTTCTTAATTGTCTATAGTGTAACTTCCTACTAAGCTACAATTATCTATTAAATTGCCTATAGGACATGCACACACTTAATTAGATCTTAGTTTTTAAGTAAATATTCTACTATAAACCGCATCTAATATCTCTAGTAGAAAAGCTTAAAGTTTGCAATTATTCCTTAGTTAAGAGGCTGGTATATAGAGGTATAATTTAGAGGAAGGAACTCGACGCGCGTATTCTTAAAAGAGCCGTTCTTAAGGATTATTTAAATAGCTGCTTTATAGGCGCTAAAGCCGTTAATTAAGAGGAGTACCTTCCTACTAAATATCCTTTTATTAAACTAGGTAAGCTAATTAAGTATAATAACCGTTATTATCTAGGCCTTCTTATTATACCTCCAGATAATATCCAATAAGGCTATATTAACTTTATTAGCCGCGAAGCAATGTGGCTATAGTACTAAGCCAATTATAAGAAGAGGAAGCTTATTAGAGCCATCTACATTTAAGTAATTGCCTAAAAAGATTCGTGCCTTCTGCATCTTTATTTCTAATTAAGCCTTAGTAGCTAATATAGTATCTAGTATAGCCTTCCAAAATAGCCCTGTCTTATCTATATTGTAGACATCCTTTAATAAATAAGGTATAATAATTGCTTAAAGCTCTATTATGCAATCCTCTGCCCCCTCTATATTAACTAAGGTAGCCTTACTATACTGCTTTCTTTTATAAATATTATTACGAGATTTAAAGTCTTCCAACCAGCCAATTAACTACTTTAGCTCCGTTGTCTTAGCTAATATAGGTATCCGTTACCATAACTAAGAGGCAGCGGCATATATAAGCTCGCCAGAAATAGGAATTTAAGAGTTCTATAGGTGTTAGTGCCACTTAAAGAGAGCTTCCTCTAAAAGAGGCTGTTTAGCGTCCCTCTTACCCTCTCGCCTACCTTACCCGCGTGGCAATTTAGCTATATTAAGGTGCTTAAACTTATCGCTAAGTATTTCTAATATTAAGGGTTAATTAATTCTATAACGGAAGAAGTTAGTAGCCTATTAAGTAAGCTGGTTTTGTAATAGGTAGAGGTAATTTAGGTAGTAGGCGCGTATATTTTGGCGTTAAGGTTAGAAAATCCATAACGGCGTTGCCTTTTAGGATTTTAATATCTTGTTATAATAAATAAGGTAGAATTAAGTATAGAGAGTAAGATCTAAGGGTTATTTTAATAGATTTAAATTGTTATGCGGTGGGTATTAATAGCTAAATATACGGTAAGCAAGCGTTAAATCCAACAAATTAAAATCTGCTTATACCGATATTGGTGAGATACCTTAACGATATCACCAAAAGCCAGAATATCGTAATATTACACCAAAAAAAAGGGTTGATTAAGGGTGTAGATTATAATATAGAAGATATCGTTATATACCCCATATCGTTATAAGGGGGTTTTACTGTAGTTACTATTCCATATGCTTAAATCTTTTTAAAATTTCCGCTAGCAATTAGGTAGTCGTCTTCTGCTACTAGGGATAAGAAGGTAAAGTCTTCCTCATTATTGCAGACGTGTGTATTTATGCTAGGGTTAAGCATCCAGGTGTTCTAGAGTTTAAATAATATTTAACTAGTACTAAACATGGTAGTATGGCTAGTCGGTGTTATAAAAGGTAGGGTTTTGGAGTTAAAATTAATTGTAGATTCTATATTCTTCCTTACTCCCTATTCTTCTTTTATACCTTTTTAGATTTAATTAATGATGCATTTAATCTAAGGTGTAGATAAGATCTTTTTATCTACTTCCTTCTGGACGTCTAGGTTTGGCTTTTATTCTTAAGGGCGCTTCTACTTAATAATATAATAGTAGTCGCCGAATTAATATACGAGGCCGTATACGCATTCCTTATGCCATTTTAAATTGGAATTGGAATTAACGTTAGAATTTAAATCTAAATTAGAATTAGAGTTGCCTTATAGGGTTATAAATATAGAGCTATTGGCAGTAGAGGTAGAGGATGCTTGCTATATATGGTAGTGCTCCTTAAATTCCTTAATAAGATTGATAATAGATAGGGCGTCTTTGTCCTTCCGTTTTTTCCTAATAAGGTCTACTTTTAGTACTCCTGCGAAACTAGAAGAGATAGGTTTAATTGCTTAAACAAAATTATAGTGTAGCCTAAATCCCTATATATCCGGTAGCTCTAATTACTCCGTAGGCTTATAGACGTTCCGCTAGCTGTTTAACCATTTATTAATGCTCTGCTTTTTATTATAGGCTCTTAAAGCCGTATATTAATTAAGGACGTCGTACTTTCAACCTAAGGAGGTAGGGGTAAGTGCAGTCTTTAATATTAAAGCCGTTTATATACCGTGTTAAGGCCGTTAATAAGTAGAAGGTAGGCTACCGATGTTAATCGGACGATATAGTTACTAATATCTCTTATAGCCTGTTTTTGTTTCTAATATACTTAGAAGTCGTCCTTATATTTAGTATAGAGCTAATTATAGGCAGTGAGCTTAATTTGGTCCAGTTAAGCTATTAATATAGCATTAAGAAGTACGTCCGCTGGTATAGGTTAATGCAGTAGTTCTAGCTTTAGAAGCTTGTCTTTTTTTTTAGATGGGTCGACATACTGCCATACCTCGTTAGTTTTAGCTGTGTCTTAGATAATAAAGAACTATTAAATCCAATTAAATGGCTAGTTAAGGATAACGTTAATTTTTAATTCATTAGTAGTCGTTATTTTTAGAATTTGTAGGGTCAGGCAGGGTCCAATTAGTGGCTTAACAAAACCCTTATTTTGACGTTCCAAACTCTTGATTTAATTCGTCCGTTCGTTTATTAGTCGGTTATATAGTCGTCAACTAGGGTTAATTATCCGTTCGTTTAATAGGTAAAGAAGCTTAAGACACTTGTAAAGGTAATAGAAGTAGTGACTTCTTAAATAAGGTAATAGATTAATTGCTTAGGAGGTAGTGCGATACGGGCTTATAACTGTAAGCTTTGCAGTGTAGGAGAATTAAGTAAACGATTTAATTCTAAATCTATAGAAATTAGGTAAAATATATACACAAATGTAGAGTCTTAACTGTAGGGTCTATAACTTAATCTCTAACTCATTTAAGTTATATATAAGGTATACAAGATATATAAGGATAGTGCTAATAATGTCTTAGAGCCTTCCAGGCTACAGTCTTATATCTCAGCACAGTACTAGTAGTCGGTTACATTTAATATAGATTTTAGCGACATCTTTCTCTAAAATTTCTTCCGTGCATGCTATAAAGTAGCCCTATTTAGTTAACTTATCTAATATTATAAGAATTACATTATAATCCTATCCAGTAATAGGGTCTTTTAACTTTAGCAACTTTACAATAAAGTTTTATAATATAACTTTCTATAGTCTTTCTAGTGTCTTAATAGGCTATAGCTTCTTATACAGCTTATACCTCGTTAGCTTACTTTTCTAGTAATTTAGATACTCCTTTATAACTTTTCTTACTAAGCCCTAGATTCTATAAATAATATACTCCTCTTAGAGTCTTAATACTAAGCCTATAGCTCTATTATATCCTTATATTATTCCCTTATAAAAATCTTTAATAAATTCCTTTACTATTCCCCTTAGGATATATATATTTATTTTCTACTCGTACTAGTCCATTTCTAGGTCCTTAAATTACACCTCTTAAATCCTTCTTATCTAATTACTTTCCAGTAACTCGTATTCTTAAGTTATTATAATTTTAGAATAATTGTACATAATTAATCTATTACTATCTCTATGTAGTATTACTCCTAATAGCTTCTTATTATTCTATAATTCAGCTTTTCTACTTAATATATTTACCCTTATATTCTTAGTGCCCTTAATATACTAAATTTCGAAGTGGTATTCCGTAAGCATTTCTACCTATTTAACTTATCTTTAGTTAAGTTCTTTTATTATTAGGAACCCTATTAGATTTTTATAATCCGTTTTAACTATAAATAGTTTCTTTATATCTTATAAAAATACTCTCTATTTTTTAAGTACTGTAACTATACCTAATAACTTCTTATTATAGATGTCGTAGTTTAACTCTAGTGGTATTATCTTTCGACTATAATATACTACTAGGTGCTATATATTTGTAAGAGTATATATATTAGGTCCCGCCGCGCTTATAACAAGTTCACAAGCACTCTTAGTCTTTTTAGCCGTATGGCGACGTGGAGGCGGGCTACGTTATAATTGTGCTTGCGAACTTACTGGGGCTAGGTATTATAGGTTTAATCCCTATTAGTTACTTCGCTCTAGTACAGTCTAATACATATCCGTATAATAAGGTAGGTTAGCTAAGTTCAATTACTTACGTTACTAGGGACTAACTAATATGGTAATACTCTTGGCGTTTAATCCCTATAGCCTAGAATAAGTGCATAGAGGAATCCCTATGAGCGCTCGGGGACGAGCGCGTAGAGGAGAGGGCAATTGTAAGAGTATATATATTAGGTCCCGCCGCGCTTACAACAAGTTCGCAAGCACTCTTAGTCTTTTTAGCCGTATGGCGACGTGGAGGCGGGCCACGTTATAATATTCTTGTACTTTTATAGTAAATATACTCCTAGTATAAAGTCTAATGCATCTATTTCTATAACCGTCTCTAATTCTAATTAGTAGATTTTAAGGACTAGTTTCTAGGCAAATAACTCCTTAAGTTCTTTAAACAACTTTTTACTTATTTCCCTAAATCTACGGTTCCTCTTTCTTTATAAGCCTAGTAAAGGGTTTAATATTCTTTAACTACTATACTATAAACCTTCTATAGTAGTTATAAAACCTTAAAAATAACCTTAACTGCGTTACATTCTCTAGTTCTTGCCAATATACTATAGCTTTAATTTTCTTTAAGTCTATACTAATATGGCCTAGTTTAATAATAAATCTAATAAAATCGGTCTTCCTTATAAAGGACTTGCGTTTTTTAATTACTACTAGCATCTATTCTTCTTATAATCTCTTTAAAACCTATTTAATATATTCTTCGTGTTCTTCATATTCTTCCTTAGTTATTAAGTAGATAATAATATTATCGAGATATACTATAACAAACTTATTAAGGTGTTCTCCTAATATACTATTAATTCGTTTTTAGAATATTACTAATGCGTTTATAAGTCCAAATTATATAACTAATGGTTTATATAGTCCTTTCTTTAACCTAAAGGCTGCCTTCTATTTATTGCCTTCCTTAATTTTAATCTAATAGTATACCCATCTTAGATTTATCTTTATAAAGATTTACGTATTACCTATCTAATTCTAGATTTTACTAATTAAGGGTAAATAATATCTATCCTTCCTAGTAATGCTATTTAATTATCTATAGTTAATATATAGTCTAAGTTTTCCGTTTTTCTTTAGTATAAATAATACTAGATATCCTACTAATAACTATAATAGTCTAATATATTCCTTCCGTAGGTTCTCTTAAACAAACTTTTTAAGTACTTTTAACTTTTTTTTAGTTAGCTTATAAATTAGAAAGAACTTTAGACTTATTTCTAGTTCTATTTCTATCTTATAGTCCTATACTATATATTTTAATAGCTTTTTACTTTCTAGGCTCCATAGTTTTTTGCTATATTTATAGTATCTCTTTAGTATATATAATAACCCCTTCTTAGTTTCCTTGTATATTGCTCTAACTTAATACTATACTATCTTAGTTGCTATACGCCTCTTACATTATTAAGTATCTTTAATATTAACCTAACCTATAACCCAATTAATCTTTAGATTATATTTCTAATACTGCCTTATCCTGTCCTAATAGTAGGATATTAAAAAATATTTTAATTTGTCTTCCTTTAATGGTTATCTAAATAGGTCTTATTTTAAGGTTAATAATACCTCCTCTATAGGCTATTAGATCTCCTAAAATTGTAACTAATAGATAAGGGTGCTCCTTTTATCTATAAGGTAGTCCTATTCGCTTAACTACTGCTAGTAATATATAGTTTTTCGTTACTTTACTATCTATTAGTGCTTTAAACTACTAATCTTACTAATTAATTTATAAATTTAGGTGCTGTTTTTAAATTCCTTTAAGGGTCTAAGGCTTTACTACTAGCTCCCTTTAGTCCCGTAGGCCTCTACTTTTTCTAACTATTAGCTGTTTAATCCTTATATACTTAGCTTATTCTTTAGCTAATACCTAGTTCGCTCTTTATCTTTAATATACTATAGATATATATTCTCTAGGCATTCCTACTACTATTATCTATTTAAGTATTCTTCCGTAAGGAATCTTTTTAGTTAAAGTATTAAGTCTCCTAACCCCTAAACTTTTACTAAATACTATCTATATATATACTTAACATTTCTATATTATTGCTTATCTAACGCCTAATATATCCTTATAGGGTACTTCTAATTCTTTTCTTTTAGATTGTTATATATATTATCTATATTATCTATATATACAATTTATACCAAGATGCTTTAGGTTAACTCTTAGCTTATCTTTATCTATAAGTTTAAACCTCTATCTAACTAATCTAAACACTAATTTCTTATTTATAGGTACTATAATTTACCTCTCACTTCTTTAGTTCTCTAATCTTTCTTCTAGATTCTATAATGTTATAATTAATACTCTTTTAATATAACTTATACGTTTCTCCGTAATTACTTAGTCTTAAATAACTTTCTTATCTAACTATATATAAAAGTCTTCCTACTTATTATTATATCGCTATCTATACTACTTTTAATATAGCTCCATAAGCGTATATAATCTATTTATAAGTGTTGGGAATAAAGGCAAATAGTCACTATATAAGGCATATTGCCGTCACGTATAGCAAGTTGCCGTTACATACGGCAAGTTGCCATCACGTGCCGCCGCGGCACTAGCGTAGTAAGGAACCTTAAGTTCCTTACCCCTTTCTTTAAGAAGAGAATAGAACCATCATCATACTATCTACGAACCGTAGCTATATAATATCCCCTTATATAACCAACACTAATTAGTGGTTAACTTCACTATTATATTATAGAACAGCAAGGTATTCCACCAAGAAGAGACAAGCCACTATACTAGTGCTACTCGTGCTAGAGGAAGCTATCTTTTAAGGTTAGAACTAGTCCTAAACCTTAAATAGAACTCTTCCACAAATCTAAGGATCTAAAGGCTAGAACTAGTCCTAAGCCTTTTTAAGATTACAGATTCTTGCGTCCATTACGCAAAATAACATACTTTACAAGTCTTCGCGATTTAAGGCCAGAACTGGTCCTAAGCCCTATAATTGCAAATATACGTCATAAACGCGTACCAAACAATAAATATATATTACGAACGCGTACTAAACAATAATCCCTATACTAATAACACTTCCCTCCCTTCAAAAATATAGCTACGCCTACTTTAAATAACTAGAAAGACTCCTTACTACTAGGGGTAGCTAAGCACGCAAAACTTATTAATAAAGACTAGGACGAATTCGCCTTTAATATAATAACTTATACCATAAAATAAGTCAACGGCTTTCTCCTATACTATATTATATTCTACCAAAATAGATACTACGCCGACTCATAACTATAGGAGTATTTTAGGAAGGATTTTATAGGATAGACTGCTAATACCTAGGCACTTAGCAACGTTAATATTATTTAGGATTTTTGAAACTTCCTTTATAGAAATAGGGTATATATTACTAAGAACGGTAATCCAATTACTAGCAATATTTAGGCCGTTATTACTAGTATAGATAAACTAATATAGACGGAAGCTAAAATTATATATTAACTACGGAAACCTAAAAATAACCTATATTCTTTAAAAGGCAACTTTAATTCATATTAAAACCCCTAAAACGCTGACCCCCTACCTAGAGCTACTCCCCTACCTAGAGGTGCTCTCCCACTTAGAGTTACTCCGCCTCCACCTTCTCTACTCTAGCTAACCGGTAAGCCTCTACTATAAGAAGTTACGAATCTAATAAAGGTATATTTAGACGAAGAGAAAAAGTTTAAAGGAGAACTATACAATATACTTGGAGCAAAACTATAGGTCTTCTATAACTATTACAATAAAGTTAGAATTTAACACCACTAGTACTACCACGCTTTCTCCATCATGTTAAAGGGACGGGCAGTAATATTCTATTACAACTATATTATAGGTAAAAACTATAGCTTTAATATAATGCTTTAGCTTACTAGAGCCCACTTTAAGACTAATAAGAATTACCAGCTTTATATATCTAAATGGCGGAAGATTATATTCTAAAGAGTTATCACTTCTAACCCAATAAAGACTCGTTTAAAGTACCTTTAACTACTCTTTAATAAACTCTAGAAAATCTAATATAGCCTTACTAAAACTTACCAAAATAAGAACAGCCTAAGGGACTAGGTTATCTTAGCATGCCATAGCGTTCCTAAGTATAACTTAGCGCTATATAAACCTGTGGATACGTTTAAAGGAGTATATACTAAGCTACGCTCTGCTATAGGTACTGTAATGCGAATATAAGAATCTTAACAGTTCTATACCGAAAACCCTACCTAACTAAGTATTCCCGACTAACATAATTATAACTAAACTAATTAAATATATGGTGGCCGTAGTAGGGAATATAAAAGAGGGTATAATTAACGTCAACTATAAGGCAACCGTAGAGGTCCCGGTAGAGGTTCATTTTAAAGTAATCGCTAAAAAAAGTGCTACGTTTATAAGAAGCCAAATTACTAGTTAACTAGACACTTCCTTAATAAGCGAAAAGAGGTATATAATAAGTTCCGTCAGAGTATAAGAAACGTTAAAAATTATAAGGTTACTACAGCTTACTTTTAAAGCTTCCTAGTTTAATATAAAGGCGTAGAAGACCTTAAGGGTAAGGTTAATAAGACTAAATAGCTCCTTATAGATATAGAAATTAAGAACTACTTACCTAACCAATACTTTACTAAGTATGGTGAGGTAAATAGCACATAAACTGTCGCTATTCTTAATAACTAATCTACGCTCCATTTTATTACAAAGTTAGATATCTTTAATAAGCTAAAGGAGAGCTCCGCGTTTTCCTTTAATAATAGATACTTAGCAAACGTCTTTTATAGTATTATGCTGGATACTAGAGCCGCAGGAGTATCTATAGCAGGAGAACCTTAAGTTTAAGCCCTTTAGCAGCTTAATAGCTCTGTTTAGATTAACTATTTAACGGCAGGCCAACACACGATTTATTTTGGCAAAGGTACTATAATCTCTCTCGGCATAATTAGGGTTTAAACCCCCTTAGGGTACATCACTTTTTATATTGTTCCCACAAACACCCCGTTTTTATTTTACATTAGAGATATAAATAAACTAGGCGTTAAGCTTAATAACCTTAAGAATATACTTATATAGGGAGATAATTAGGTGCCTATTATACGTAAGTAGGGTCACCCTTAGCTGCTCCTTTAATAACTAGAAAAGAGTGTTGCTTAAAGCCATTTAACTAAGTAGAGTTACGCCAACTACACTATTATTTTAGTCACCTATTAGTTTACTAATTGCTTAGGGTTCTTTAGTAAGTAGGCTATAAAGTTAAGGTTAAGGCAATTAAGCATCTTATAAAATACTATTACCACTACTAAATAAACCAAAGGTCCCCTAGCCGATTTAAGTTTACCCTTAAAGATAACTACGACTTCAACTTCTATATTATTGTTGACGTTATATATCTTAGCGGCAAGCTAGTACTCCAAGTTATTAATTTCTTAACCTCCTTCTAAGCCGCATAATTCTTAAAGGATATATCAGCTAGGAACGCATAGGATACCCTTTAGTTATGCTAGATTAATATCTACCTAGGACCCCCTAATTAAATCGTCCATAATATAGGAAAGAACTTCTTATCTATAGAGTTCCGATAATAAACAAAGGTAATAGTAATTAAGGTTAAGGAAGTCCCTATTAAGGCATATAATAGTATTAGAAAAGTAAAGCGATATTACGCGCCATTACGCCGCGTATATAAGATTATCTCTTTAGAACTAAAGGACGCTAGCGAAGAACTTACCTTATAAATGGCTGTTAAAGCTATTAATAATTCCGCTAGCCCGGATAGACTCGTACCTATATTACTAGTCTTTAGCGCCTACCTATAAATAACTAACGATTCTTTACTATCTCCCTCTATTATATAATAAGCTAAGGCAATTTATAAGGTAATAAAGAAGGTGTAATGCCTCTATGCTATACACTAGGTTAATAACGCACTAGGAATAAGAAATAGCCTAAACACCTTAACTGCGCTTAATCTGCCACTCCAGTCTAAAGTACGCGTATAGCGTAAAAGGGGAGGATAGTTAGGCCTATATTAACTCATTATAATTAATAGTTAAACTTATACTACTTAGATGCCTTACGGACCCACCCAATTCCATTTAACTGTTATTAAGCCTTACTATAAAGATAATAATTCCAAGCCTTTACAGCATGCCCTAGAAGATACCCTAAAAGAGAACCACAATTAATATACTTTAAAAGGCGACGATCCCAATATAATTATAGTAAATACGCCACAACTATAACGTAGTAGAGGTCGCCCGAAGGGATTACAAAATCACTAATACCTTATTAATTTTAAAGAACAATTTATTGCCGCTATTAAGAATAAAGTCGAGTTATTAATAGCCTTTATAATAGCTAAAGAGAAGACTAACTTTAAGCTCGCAAAACAGCTCTAAAAGAAAGGTCGTATTATAACCCTAGGAGCTCCTTTCTAAGCATCCAATAAGTAGGAGATCGACGGTCTTATCACAAGAGGAGTCTTTAAATTCGAGAAATATGACCCTACTAAGTTTAATAGAGTTCGCATTTTTAAGTTAAGAATGGTTAATAAGATTAAGGGCAAAGCTACTAACGCCCCATTTAAGAAATTAAGGCTTATTATTTAAGGTTACAACAATAATAGCAAAGAGATAATTCTTATATAATCTCCTATAATTCAACGAGCTAGTTAGCGAGTTATTATTATATTAGCTCCCTCCTTAATAAAGAATAGAATGGCAGTTTATTTATAAGATATTACTTAAGCCTATACCTAATTAGAGACGCACCTTCAGCGCTTAATATTAGTATACCTTCTAGAGCAAATTCGCTACTAGTATCCTAAAGACACGATTATAGTTATGCTTAAGCCATTATATAGAATTACAGAGGTAGGAACTTACTAGTAGGCTACCTATAGCAAGCACCATAAAGAGAAGCTTTTAATAACTACTTCTACATTTAATCTCTACTTCCTTATTATAACTACGGGAACCCTATTTAGAATTGTTGGTATATAAACTAATAATATAATTATCTTAGGAGACGACCAATTCTTAGCTCTTAAAGAGGATAAGCTAATAAAGGCAAATCTTATAGTAAAGCTAAAGAAAAAGCTTAACTTAATAACACTATTACTCTTTAATAGATATATCCTTTCCCTAAACGAGGATTCTATTGCTTTACGCCAGAAGGGTTAAGATAAGAAGATTAATATTATTAACATTAATTCTCTAAAGTAAGGATATATAGAGTAACGTGCTTATAGAGCTTATGTTGCTTCTATCTATTAACCTAAGGCTTTATTTAATCTCTCTATTACGGCTTAACACCAGAAACTAATTAAGGATGATATTCTTACCCTAAATAAGCGTCTTTTCTAGTAAATAAACCATCTTAATTAGGGACTACTCTACGTGCCTATTAATCTTCCTACTGCTAAGCTCTTTATATTTGTTAATAGATCGTTTATAAATAATAAAGATTTTAGCTCCCAGTTAGGATATAAGATTATTATCGCAAATAAATTTACTAGAGAGAATAACTTTATAATCTATAGCAATCTTATCTATTAGAGCTTAACTAAAAGTAAGCGCGTTACCTAAAGTATTTTAGCGTTAGAGATATATAAAATAGTTAGCGGAGTTAATATAGCAATTATAATTGGAACTACCCTAAAGATAATTATAGATTAACTTAAATTTCCTATTATCCCTATAATCGTATATACTAATTCATTTTCCCTCTATAAGTATTTAGTTAAGCTCGGTACTATAAAGAAGAAGCGCCTTATAATTAATATTATAGCACTTCAGCAATCCTATAAGCGTTAAAAACTCTTTAAGATTTAATAGATTAATGGCTAAGATAACCTAGTAGATATAATAATAAAGGCGAACCCAAATAAGGCACTAAAGACGTTTGTTAATATAAATACTCTATATATATAAGTTAAAGGTTAGGTTAAAAGGGAGTCCCTAGAAATTTCTTAGGTATATAAGGTCTTAAGATATCTAGGAACTTTAACCGGCGGTTAAAGTTGTCTAATTAGTTAGATTCTACAGACCCTAACTTAAACCAGCTAATTAGGATTTTCTATCCCCGGGATAGAAAATTGCTATTAGCTCGCTTACTGCTAGCGCCTTAGCGGCCCTACTAATAAGATACCTACTTATAACTTATAAGTAAGAAAGCACTATATACTAAGAGGCAAATTTTAGGATAGCGAGACTTATATTACAATGGCAATAGTAAGTAAGAAGGATTAATTTTTATTCCGCTAGTTAAGCGGTATATATATATAGATGGTAACTACAAAAGAAGAGTTGCCAGTGTTGGGAATAAAGGCAAATAGTCACCATATAAGGTATATTGCCGTCATGTATAGCAAGTTACCATTACGTACGGCAAGTTGCCATCACGTGCCGCCGCGGCACTAGCGTGGTAAGGAACCTTAAGTTCCTTACCCCTTTCTTTAAGAAGAGGATAGAACAATCATTATACTATCTACGAACCGTAGCTACGTAATATCCCCTTATGTAACCAACAATAAGAAAATATCTTATTATTACTACACTATTGTAACCTTTAGTGTGCCGTTCTTTAAATCTGGTTAAAACCCCTAGGTTCTCTTCTTATTTTAGTTCTTTAAGCTATTTTACTCTTAGCGTGCCTGCTTTAAGCCTATTAATAATTTTTATATAGGTACTCTAACCCTTAGTCTGCCTAATGTTCTTAACCCTTAGTAGCCTCTTTATTCTTACCACGCTTTAATTTAGTTCTTAAATCCTTTTTAGTCTTCTTTTAGTTTGCGTCTAGCTATAAAATTCTCTAAATTTACAAACTTTATAATTTTAGTATTAACTATCTAACCCTAAGGCTAAAAACTTTATTTACTACTATAGGATTCTTTCCCTTTATTACGGAAGTCTCTCCTTCCTAATTGTCTGCCTTAATCTATCCTCGTAAATAACTAGCCTATACTCTTATCCTTTCTTTAAATTCTTAAGCCTTTAGCCTTTTACCTTTATTAAGTGCCGAAGTAGTTCGCTGTTCTACTTCTCTTACGTCTTATAAAGTAATAGACATTATATCTAATAGAGTCTCAATCCCCATTACTAATCCCTCCTCTATAGTAAATTTAACTTCTACCTCTATTATAATATCTCTAAGGTCTATATACTTCTAGTAAGCTGCCTTTATTACCTTATTATTACTAAATATTTCACTTATATTAAATTTATCATCCTTAATATCCAATCTGCGAGATGGTTTGTTAGTTTCTTTAAACTTTAATAATTTTAGCTTCTATAGCCAATAGCTTACGCTATACTTAGCGTCTTTATAAATTTAGTATATATTGTTATAATAAACGCAAAACTCTTAATTAATCCCTTTTTGTTCCTTATAGTACACTATTATCCCTTTATATATATGTGTTGTTTACTAGTCTAGTTCCCTTTACTACGTAGTTACTCTAACTACCTTTATAGTCTCTAGTAAAGTAACCCTATTTTCTATAATTTATATAAGCTCCTTTTTTAAACAATTTTTCTTATTATAAAGTCCGCCTAACGTCTTCTACTACTAAGATCCTTAGTTTAGCCTCTACTCCTTAGACCTTTAATTACTTAATCCTTATCCTCTAGGTTTCTATAGTTGTTTACTCCTATACTTTTTAGTATTACTTAAGTCTATTAGCTCTAGTCTACTATTCTATAGTTTCTAACTTGGTTAATATATACTCTACGCCTTATATAACTATAGAACTCTATCTTAATTTTTCTTAGCCTATTCTTATTAGTAGTGTAGGAGGGTACGACCTCTCTAAGATATGAAAGTCACAGTGCTGTCAGTCAGTCTGTTAGTCAGTCTGTCGGTCGGTCTATCGGTCGGTCACAATCAGTTAGAATTAAGCAGTAAGAAGAGAAAGAAAAGAGTGTATTTAAGGAAAGTTGTGTATCTGTCGGTGTTACCTAAGTTATTAAAGACTCTAAGGGCTCTAGACCGATCTATATAACTTATAGAAGGCCTAGGCTCTTCTAAAGCTATGCCTAATCTAGATGTTAAATCCAGGGGCCAAATCACACCACTATATACCTCCCCTACCTAAGTCGTTGTCCCCTAACAACTTCTAAAACTCTAAAACTCCTTATCTTTAAAACGAAGACGCGGCAGGTAATTGTATGCGTTCCTTGCCCTTACTATAAACTTAAGATAGTAAACGAGGAGACTCTGTTCTGGTTAAATAAGACTATTCTCGTCTACTTGGCTAAGTAGTAAGAGAGACCTTAGACTAGCGGCTCTTAGATAATATGGCTCTTTCGCGCCCTTCTATTTGCTTAGTTCTGTTCTATAATTCTTTAGGTAACTCCGTATAACTCTATCCTTCTATAATAACTGGGGGCACTCTACTTGGATTTACCGTAACAGCTAAAGGATTAATTTTATTATTAATGTAGTAGAAGTAAGAGCGGTTATTAAAGCGTTCTATCTTAGTTATACGTATTAGCCTAAACGTATCTTTATAATTCTTAACGGCCCTAAGACGGTAGGAATATATCCATTTCCCAACTTCGTTCCTGTTGCCATTAAGAAGAAGGTTATAATCTTAAATTACTACTAGAGAATCCTATTATCGTTTACTAAGAAGGGCGTTAAATAGAGCGCTGGCAGCTATAAGCTTAACTGCTGTAGGGAAGCGATATAGAATTGCGCTATAGAGATTGGTATATCCAGACGGCGTATAGGGCGGCGCTCTTAAGTCTTAGTGCGTATCTGCTAACTCTGCCTAAGTACCTCCTTTAGTAACCTTAAGGTTATTATAATTGTCCTAAATATTAATGAACTATAGCAGTATTATTCGCCGGGTTCTAGTTAAAGGTCCTTTCACTCTATAAGGAAGGTGAGGCATAGTTATACGTATATCTCCTTTCTTATATAGCTAAGCTACCTAGTCGGTCGCATACTTTTCTACGTCTTTAGTGGTCTAGTCTTAGTTAGAGATCTTATAAATAAATCCGTTACCCTTAGTTAATTCTTACGCCTTAAGATCCTCCTACTATAATTCTAGGTGGTAATGTATGCTAGGTAGGATAATTGTGCAGTTATCCTTAGTCTTATTATCCAGAGAAACGCTCCCTTAGATTATGTTAGCACTGCGTCTACTTTTAAAGAGCGAGGGAATATTAACGTTAATATAACGGAAAGCTGTAGAGTCTCCTTTAACCGCGAATTTTGCATAATAAGGGTAGGAAATAAGTTGCCACTAGCTATTAGGCCTAAGAGTGCAATAGAGACGATAATACTAAGGGTCTTATCTTATTAGCTGTTGGCAGAAACCGTAGACTATTATTCTTAACTAGCCATAATTTAGCCGCCTATTAATTAGACGCTAATAGTGGCGGTATATATATATTTCCTTATTAATTATTGCTAAGATACTAAAATCCCACTACTATCTAAACACGTTTAAAATTATAGATTCTTCTTACTACTACACTTTTTGGTCTTCCGGTAACATTATCTAATTAAGTAAAGCCTCTCTATCGTATAAAAACCTTAGTGTTAAGTTATAAATAAACTTATACGGTCCTAAGGAATTAGATAGAACTAGAGGTTTATAAGCTTTTCTAAACTAAGAGTACGTAGTAGAATTAGTCTTTATAGTGCTAAAGTAGTTATAAGCGTGATATATTAAACGGAGTTTATAATATAGTGCGGTATAGTTTAGACCCTTTATCGCTAAACCTATATATCCTCCTATAGCTTATGTATATATTTAGCAGACCTTATATATCTCTGGATTAGAACCAGCTGCCCTATACTAACTACGCAAGAGCTTTATAACCTTAGTTGGTTTAATTTTAGTAGTTTGGTTTAGGGACGCCTTAAGATAAGCGGGTATATTATTCTTATAGTTATACCCTCGTTTTACATGGAGTACCGCTATAGTATCTATAGCCTCCTTAATATACTCCTTATTATCTCCTAGCTCAATAACGTTCTTATTAAACATTAATGCCACCCCTAGCCCTCCTACTTCTGGGTAAGTAATTATCAGCCCTTTTCTTAGATTCCTCCTAGATAAAGATACTGGTAGTTATAGGGGCGAGCTAATAGGCGTTCTAGCTGTAAGAATACTCTCGTTTATAGATAATAATGGCGAGTTAACTAATATAGGTAATCCTTGTTGGGACGGGCTTGGCATAATGCTAACGCCTCCTCCTTAAACAGGTGTTGATGGCTAAAAAGCTAAGGGATTTATTATGTTAGAAGTATATCGTAAATATATTTACAGTATAAGAGCTAAGCTCTCTCCTGCTTATCTAATTCTAATATTAGTGACCTCTGGTCCCACGGTAGTTAGTTTCCTACTTCTTAGCGGCAGGTCCTTATTTAGAATAAGAAAACCAGTTAAGTGTCTTCCTAAGCTATAATTATTCACTACCTGGTCTAATACCGCCCTTCCTAGCATCTTTAGCGCGAGCGTAAAATTAGTCGGCTATAGTTAAGTAGTATTCTTAATGCCGCGCCCTAGATATTTAAGCCTATTAATTAGGGCCTTATTAACTCATACCGTTACTTTATAAAGTAGGTGGACGGTAAGCTTTTGGGTGGTAGAAAGGAAGTGGTAGAAGACCGCGTATTTAAGTAGACTGTTAAAAACACCTTGTCCCTAGGACTTTCAGATAGTTTCTCTGGCTTTATTATACTAATTTCTTTAATCTTTTGCTATTTTACTAACGTTAGAGATATCCTTAAAGATTAATAAGAACGCGTCCCTTTTTAAAGATGCTTATAGCTTATTATCCTAGTTAACAAAATTAACTACCATACTAGCAGCATCTGCGTAGTTTTCTTAAGAGAGCAGAATCTCGTTATAGATTTAAAGGAGCACTACCTAACGTTAATTAACTGCGAAGCCTCTAACTTCTATAAGGACGTCACTAATTTATTACTTAGCTTTTTTATATAGTACTAGAGGTCTGTTAAATAAAGACATAATAAACGTGCTATTATTAATTCTGTTTAATTTATGACTTTAACTAATCGCGGCTGTGTTTAAGGTTTATTAAGGGTAAAAAGGTAAAGTTCTAAATAGGGTTTCCTAATCTAAATAGTCTACCGAATCTAGATAGCGGTGTAGAGTTCTATTGGCTCTAATCGTTAAATGGACTAATTATAATTTTCCATCCCTAGGATAGAAAATCGCTATTAGCTTAGTAAAGGCGGTAAGCGGAACTAATATCTTTGTAGTAAATAATACTAGATAGTTATACGCAAACATTCTTCTATTCTTACCTTATTGCCACCACATATTAAATTTCTATAACTAAAAAAAGTAAATAAAAAAGTGTAATAGAAAGAGCTTTAGAAAATATAGTAAATAAACGGATGGATTACACGGCTGTTATCTATATCCCCTCCCCCACCTTAGAACTTAACTGTCCCCTAGTTAAATATTTCGTACTTAGTTCTATTAAACAATCTTTCTAAAACGCGCACTTTTTAAACTACACGGCGTTATAATACTGGTGGATTTTATATAATATCCTCCTTAGGTTCTAGCTCTGCTGTTATTTCTTATAGCATAGTTCCGCCTAACTAGTTAAGCTAGTCTTCCTAGCGGACCTTAGATATCCGTTATTAATAGAACTTCTTTAATCTATTCCCTAGAGTTTAATTACGGAATAGCGTGCCGTTAAGATCCTTAATTAAGTACCATCCTTTATAAGGGTAACTCTTATATATGCGGAACGGGCCCAGCCATTTTAGATCTAACTTACGACTGCTAGAATAGTCTTACTTAAGCTGCGTGTTATAAAGCATAACTATATCTCTAACCTTAAATCCGTCCTAGCGAATATGGTAGGTGTTATTAAAGTACTCCTTATTTACTACCCTTAGTTGTCTTATACGCGCGATAGCCTCTTTTATATCTACGTTTTTTTAGTTAAACTACTTTATATGAAGTGCTAGTAGCTCTATAGTGGTCCAGACTATTTGCTAAGGTAGCGTCTACTAAGTAGGTATGTAGAGTTTAATAGGAAGAACATGCTTATATCCGCATATAACTCTTACCGGTGTTATTTCTATAAGCCGCTTAATAGTTGTCCTATCTACCTATAAAACAGTATAAAGATTATCTAGCTATAAGCCATCTATCTTCGCCAAAGCATCTATTATAGGTCTATGGCCTCGCTCTATAAAGCCTTACGCCTAAGCGTAGTAAGCGAAAGCTATAACCCTCTTAATATTATAGAGCTCTGCGAGTATAGCGGTAATATTAGTATTCTCTCCTCTACTATCTACAGAGAGCTGTCCAAATGCTCCCTATTGGCAGATAACATCTTTATAGAGGAACTTCGCTATACTTTTTATATCTTTATTTTAAAGGGCCCGAGCCTCTACCTATCCAAATATATATTTTTAAGCAATAGCTAGGTACCAGAATCTGAGATGGCTTGGAGGCATAAATGTAATGTCTACTACTACTTATTGCTATAAGGTAGACTCCTATATAGGGTATATTACTTCTTCTTCCTATCCTGGCTGTCGCTCCTAATATTACAGACATGACTTAATATGCTATAATATCTGATCCCATAGCCCTAGCCACTAATATTAATTTAAGACCCTCTAATACGTTCCCTCTTGTCCGCGATATCCGCTTTAATTATAAAGGCTTTTAATAATCTCCTACTAAGCGTCCTTATTATCAACTACCCTTTACATTAGTACATTTTTTAACTACTAGCGAAAGAGCTGTTGATTACGCACTAGGAACTTTAGCGTATATCATTTAAACTTTTTAAACTCCTTAGTATTTATCTCTTTTAGACGTTATAAGGTTACTAGCCACTTTATAATCTTCTAAGATTTCTTTAAATATAAGTCTTTTAATAGTAGACCCGCTTCTATTTTAAAAGGGGCAGCTATATATTCTAAGGCACTCAGTTTATAGTTAATAAACTCTTTAATATCCTTAGTCGGCTTATTAGGTCGTTTACTATTAGGTAGTTGTTACGAAAGTCCATTAGCTAGGCTATTCTTCTTCCCCGGCATATGTCTAATATTAAAGTCCCATAGCTGGATCTATACTAGCTATCTTGTCATTAAGGCTCTGGGTAAATTAGTGGCGGTACAATTTAATTATATAACTAGGGTATTTATGTCTATCTCCACTATAAAGTAAACGCCGTATAGGTATATACGACACTTCTTTAATATATACACTAATGCCCAATATTTAAGCTTTCCTAAGTTATATTTCTGCTCCGCCTAAAACTAGATGCCGCTTTTATATTAATATAGGTAACGACGACCTTGCACGTCCAGTTATATAAGGCCGTACCCCTATCTATTCTTGCATCCGTTAACGGTAAGAATAATTAGCCTAGCCCCTTTACTATAATCCAGCTGAACTAATGCGGGTATAGTAGTGACTGCATGCTTTAGAGTCTTTATAGCGGCTATCTACTCTATGCCCTATATAAACGGAACGTTTACTTATAGCAGTCGGAAGATTGGCTCTGCCTTAATTGCGAAGTCTTTTACCCATATTCGGTAATATATAACAACTCCTAAGAATACTCGGGCCGATATAATATCTTCGCAGTCTTTCTAGTAAATGATCTTTACGACCTTTAACTCTTCTAGATATTATTCTTTTCCATTACAGCGGTAACTAACTACTATAATCTCGTCTTTGTAGAAATGAGACTTTACGCCTAAGATTGTATACCTAGCTCGTTCTAAATCTATAAGTACCCCGTCTAGCTATATAATATATTCTAGAATATATCTACGCACACTTAGAAGGCTCTCCTCCCCATTATACACTGTCTGTGGGCCTTTTACTGTAATGTTATCCAGAAATAGCAGGGCATGGTGTGGGATGTGTCGTTCTAAGATCTTAGTAATTGTCCGCATAAACTAGGCTACGGAATTTATGCCTTTTATAGGTACCGTTATTTGTTATAGAAGTCCCAAAGGTATTACAAAAGCCATTAGGTTCCGGCTTTTTATATCCAGCTCTAATTAGTTATAGCCTAAGAAGAAGTCCACTAGAGATATAACCTTATACCCCACAAACTCCTTAGAAAATTCATCGGCATACGGCAGCAGATTTACGTCCCTAATAGTTACTCGGTTAATATTTATCGCCGCGTTAATTAGTTGGTACTTATTACGTTCCTTCTTGCTTATAAGAAACCATAGATTCCTATATAGGCTTTTATAATATTCTAGAGTCCCTTAAGCTAGTTATTCTCGTAATATATTTATCACTTCTCCTTATAGGGCCCTAGGTACTAGAAAGTTTGGTACTTACTATACTTTATATAGTACGGTTTTAATCTTTAGTAGTAGAGTTATATCTCTACTAACGCGACCCATCTCAGAGAACTCTTATACTAGAGCCTCTTCTTAGTTAAACAACATGGCCTTAAGGATCTCTTATTCTCTTGGCTAAATATCTCCTATAATTATACGCTCCAATTATTCTAGCTTTAGTCGTGCACCGCAGGCTAGCTTAGTGTATCGCGGCTTAAGAAAATAATTATACGGTCTAAGAGGCAATCCTCGGATAAACGCCTTCTGTCAACGTAAGGCCACCTCTCGCCATTCCACTATGCCTCCTATAACTGTTCTATCTAGTGCTAATGAATTAACTAGGTGGACCTTGTCTGCCTTCCGTTTATACGCGGTTGCTATATTTATAGCGCTTAGTTAGGCCTTACTTTAGCAGCTTTCTATTCGCATTATAAATAGATCCGTTGTCTTTAACATTCGATATATAAGGGATTTAGCTTTTGCTTTAAATACTAGCTTCTAATTCTTCCTTAAGTATTTCTTTAGAACTTCCTTTAATATTTTACTGTTAAGCTCTCTCCATCTAATGTTATACTCCTTTCCCTACTAATAGCTCTGTCTAGCGGATATCCAAAACGGTATATATCCGTATTAGAGCCGCACCTTATTTCCCTCCTCTTTATTCTTAATATTCTCCTTATCTTAATACGCTGGGTTATAAGTAACCCTGGATACGATCCTAGCGGTTGCACTAGCTATACGTTTCCTAAACTGTTTTCTATACTAATACCTTTATCTAGTTTAAAGAATATCGCATCCTCGTAGGACGTTAAGAACCTTATTTTAACTCTGCTATCTTCTAATTAAATAATATAAAATACCTGACCTATTGCAGTTCGTTTCGTTGCTAGTCTAGCCCTTACTAACCATGGCTTACTAAGTATCACCTTATATGATATTTCCCCTACAGCAATAAACGTTGTAGATATTAAGACGTTACCTATTACTATAGGGACCGCATGCACTAGCCTAATAAACTTAGACTAAGTTCTATTTGCAGACGTCAGACGCGCGCCTTGTAACTATAAAGGCAGACTTAATATTAGTAGGCCGTGTCATAGGGCTACGCTTTCCTTAATTAGGTTAAGCTCAGCTCCAGAGTTAATTAGGCATTTAGCCCTTCCGTCTCCTATCTACGCTTCTACCTTTAGGCATCGCCTTTAAAACCGGACAAATCCTACTTCTTGTTTAATCTAGTCTACTTCGGCAGTCGTTAGGCCGGCTTAATTAGCATAGAACGTTAGGTATACTAACAATACAGATGCCTTAACATTCTCCTACTTCTATTGGTAAGACTCCACAAGGGGTAGCGGGAGAGGCTTAAAGAATAGCCTTATAACTTTAGGCATGTACATAAGGCAGTCACCAATAGTAACTTTAATAGTTTTTAATAAGATCTTGTCCGCCATTATAGTTAGGCTCGGGACATTTCCTTTTAGTATATCTATTATCCTAACTGGCTTTAGTCGTAATGCTTTAACTATTGTTATTATATCCGCCATTTGCTCTGTCTATCCTGGCTATTTAGTATAATTTATTTTATTACCCCCATTACTGCTTAATAGTGGTAGAGGAGCCTGCTATTAGGGCCGTAGTGCAATTTAGATATGTCCTCCTGGTTATATATTTTAAACCATTGCCGGTCGCGGACTAAATGGTTTTAGAGGCTATTTTATTACCCTTACTTCCCCTTGCGGTCTCCTAAGATTATATACCCACAGCGTAGGCTATAACTGGGTTGCGGCCCCTACTAAATTAACGTATATTAACTCTACTTGGTATATATCTTCTTAGGACTTACTAAGTTCCTCTTTACTTTTAGCGTTACTACCCTCTATAAGCTCCACGGAAGTTGCCTTTAGTTAGACACCTATTACTAGCATATTAGGATTAATATTCGCGTTCTGCCTTAGCCAGTCTTTAAGGAACTAGATCTAATTATTACTTAGTAAATATAGAATTATATTTCCTAGGCGTTTATGTATTCTAGTGTATATTTGGTTATTTTCGTTTATATATAGGAAACTATAACGAACTAACTCTTTAAGCTCTAGACACTAATCAATAAAATGGTAAACACCCCTATATCTATAACACGTCTAATTTTATATCTAGTATACGCCAAAGTTCCCTAGCCCTCTATACCTTCCTAGGCCCGGCTTATATTGTTCTTATAGTGCTCCCTTATAGGGCGGCTGCGGTCTATTATTACCTAGTGCCAGTTATAGGTCCATTTGTTCTTAATACATTAACGCCCTATTTAGGAGCTGTGTGTACCATATTAGATCTTAGCGAATTCTATCTAGAAACGGCATTAAAGATATAACACCTACTAATTTAACCGTCCCAAGATTAAGCTTCCGAAGTTAATTAGTAAGTTTCTCCAGTTCGGGGTCTGTTTCCTAAGTCGTTTAACAGGTATTTGCCGACTTGCTTAGCTAAGAGACTATAGGTGGTCAAAGGGCAGCATCTCTTTAGTTTGTTATAGCTGGTTGCTAATTACGGAATTGTCCAACTAGCTAATAAAGGCCTTATTCCTTAGGATTCATTATTAACAACCAATTAGCGTCTTTATACGAATTAAGCCTATCTTCTACAGCTCTCCTTAGCAGGTGGAAGTTAAAAGACTCTCGCCTATTGGGGTCAGCTCCTATTTTAGTTATTATATATCTTCGGTATTTAAATAGGAGTCCTCTTATAAACCAGTACCCTCATTTACGGTTTTCCAAATTACTAGCCTCAGTAACCTTCTAGGAGATTAACGTAAACTACCTATAGTATTCGCGTATACTGCTAGGTAGAGTGTTCCTACACTACAGTATATAAGCTTCTAAGAATTCTACCGTTTCGACTTGTCAAAAATAGTTACTTCCTTAGTAGTCTGTCCTAAGCTTTCCTATAAGTTCCATCTAGTTACTAATAGTAAACTTAGGCAGACTTCTAATCTATATCCCTATCCAATAGTCGCAATACTCCAGAAGTCCTTAATACTTTTTGTTGTCTGTAACACAGTGCCGGATATATAGCCGCTTATACTACTTAATAAATTGCGACATATTTTATTCTATAAAGTAAGGGGTCCTAGGGGTTCCTAGAGCCGGTATAGGCTGGGCCATAATATATACCTTGTCTCGTTCTATTAGTAGTCTAGTAGGAGGTAGCGGACCTATAGTTTCTCTAGGGACAGGTAGGTGGACCTTATAACCCCTATCCTCTATCTATTAAGGGTTATTGGTCCCTAACATTGCGGGAGTTAGGGTTAGTATCGCATGCCCTAGTTTAGGAGAGCTTCGCGGTTTAATAGGCTGCTTACTTTCCTTTCCCTTTCTAGCGCCCTTACCGTCGTTATAAAATGGGCCTAACATTCCTAATAATCCCTTTGCTGGTACTGTCGCCATTATTATAAATTTAAAGGTAGCTCCAATAAATGCGAGAATAATAGTATAGACTATTGCAAATATAGTAAATAAAATGTAAAAGATTTTTCTCTGCCGTTCCTAGTATGCCATAGTTCTTCCTTTTATCCTTTATCTTACTATACTACGTACCCGCCTCCTTATTACTGCTTACCAACCACCATTCCCGCATAGAAAACTTAGTAAGTGTCGTCAGTTTATTCTTTATGGCGGTGGCTGCGCATAGGTCGCTGATATGCCCATACTTCTTAGTCTTGGTTATTTTATCGCAGTTCTAAATCGTTCCTATACGTCTTCTGTGTATAGAGCACCAGACTTCTAATCTAAAGAGCTTGCCGTTATCCCCACGTGGAATGCCATAAAATATATGGGAGGGTACGACCTCTCTAAGATATGAAAGTCATAGTGCTGTTAGTCAGTCTATTAGTTAGTCTGTCGGTTAGTCTATCAGTCAGTTATAATTAGTTAGAATTAAGCAGTAAAAAGAGAAAGAAAAGAGTATATTTAAGGAAAGTTGTATATCTATTAGTGTCGCCTAAGTTATTGAAGACTCTAAGGGCTTTAGACCGATCTATATAACTTATAGAAGGCCTGGGCTCTCCCGAAGCTATGCCCAATCTAGATATTGAATCTAGGGGCCAAATCACACCACCACAGTAGATCCTATTATTCATCTTAATTACTTAATCTATTAGTTCCCTAAGTGTGTCCGCATCTTCTATTAGGATAATTACGTCTTAGACTTTTACTTTAAGTCCCTATTTATACTATACCATAAACGCCCTATTATTATATTTAACCTATATAGCTAGCGTTTAAAACTGCGTTATATACTTAATTGTTAAGGTTTATTATACTAGGTTTTAGAGCTTTTATTCCGCTATAATAGTTGCTTTTAGGTCCCTAAATATCTATATAAGTTATTCCGCGAATCCTCCCTAGCTTAAGAATATAAACTTAACCTCTAGGTTTATAGTTATACTTCCGTTCTCCTATATCTTAGTAAGGTAAAGTTTAAACTACTTAAGTGCTCTTCCTATTAGAAACAATCCTATATAAACTACTTAGTCTATTAGTATAGCAAGCTTTATACCCTCCTGTATTACCTTAAAACGCATTTATACTAAAAACCCTTTAAGCTTTAACTTTTTCCCTAAGAATCGCTTAACTAATAGTAACTTAACCTTTGCTACTCTAATACCATTAATTTGTTCCTTAAGTATCCGGTTATTATCTATTAATTAATTAACTATTTCTTATAGTTAATCTACCGTAACTAGCTACGACTCCGTATACTATATACTAGTATTTCTACTTATTCTTAAAGTAGTTGCTACCGTTAATAGCGTTATAACTAGTGCTTTTAGTAGTATATTATTTAACTTTATTAATACCATAACTAGGTAGTAAATGTGTAACGAAGCCTTATAGTAAGAACTACGGTAAACTTATTAATAGGCTAGGTATATAAGTAAACAAGAAGTTAATACTATAATAATAACTAGTAGAGTGGTTATCTAATAGATTAACTCTAATTATATTCTAAGATTTACTATAAAGAAGAGAACTATCTAGGTAGGGACTATGGTCCTTTAAATATATAATACTGCGCATAAGAAATACTTCAGTATGTTAGTACGTTAAATAGTCTAAGTATATAACGTTCTAATAGGTCTTATAGATTCTATATTTTAAACTTATAACATAACTAACTACGTAACTTAGTTACTCCTTATCTTATAATTTAACTAGTTCTAGCACCTCCCGTACTTCCACCACTAGTCCGTTTATATCTCTCCTTAGTAGTCGCACTACTACTAATATAAGGTCCGTAACAAAACGGATAAAAGATTACTACGGCAAATAGTAAGGGCTCTCGGCCTTCATTTTATTAAAATATTTATTAATCATTTAGATAGCTATATTAACATCTAATTTAAGAAAGGGGTTACATTTAATTTTAAGGCTCTACTAAGTTCGCTAGAGGACTTAATAGAGGAGCTTTATATTAGTAATTAGCTCCTATAGAGTACTATATAAGCCTTTAATACTAGGACTATTAGCGTTACCTTTATACGCTTAGTAGCTAATATAAAAGGCTTTAGAATCTTAATAAGCTACTCTACCTAACGTGTTTTACCAGTCAGTGGGACACCCTAGTCAGTAGGACACCCCAAAAACCACCAAAAATCAGAAAATTAGTGCCTTAATCTCTTAACAATAGCTTAATAATAAATTACAAAATTTCACAGCTGGCTCCCCATACCTACCCCAAGACTCTTATTTAACCCTAAAGGTAATTTATTAAGTACTTTTAGAGATATAGGAATTCAGCTTAAAATCAGGGGCTAAAACTCGATATCTTAATAACGGCTATTAACGGCTAGGTTTATTACCCTAAAACTTTAATAAGAGTCCTAAAGTAGGTATAAAAGGCCAATTATAAAATTTTATAATTTATTATTAAGCTATTATTGAGATATTAAGGTACAGATTCTCTAATTTTTAGTGGTTTTTAAGGTATCCCACTGACTGGTAGAACACGTTACTGCTAATCTTTATTAGTAAGCGCGTCCTAAGATAGATTATAGCTACTATTAGCGGGCCTCCTTTAAGCTAGTAGATATTTATTAATCGCTTTATAAAGAAGCAATATACAGCAGAGCATAAAGTAGGTTAAATTCTACTAAATACCTTCGTCTTTAATAAGTAGAAGCTCTACTTAATTAAAAAGATTATCCTTAATATATACTTTAGCCTAATTTTAATAAAGTCCTTTTAGAGTCCTATTAATCGCATAATATATTTAATAATATTATAAATCTTGCCTATAAAGCCTTTCTCCTATATAAGGTTAAATTTAGCTTAATTGCTTATATTAATTAGTAAGCGTTTAAGCTTACCTACACCTTTGCCATATATTAGAGCTTTAATAATAAGTTTAATAATATAGCTAACGCACTAAAGCCGTTCCTTTTTGGCTACTAAAAGGCTTTATAAGAGGTAACTATAAAGCTTATTATTATTACTAGCGTTATTAATTATTAAGGAGCCAAGCTTATAATTAATTTAATACTCTTAAATTACCGTTATTAAAGCTGTTGCTGTATTCTTAGTAGTATATAATCCTCGCAGTTATAAAATGCCTAAAGGTACTAATTAAAGCTTACCATCTTTGATAATAAAATAAGCTACTATAGTAAGTAGCGATATTTCGTTTGTAGATGTCTAGATATTATAGCTAAGGTTAATCTTACTAAGTGTAGTAAGAGGGATGTCTTTAATACTAATGTATTGCTATTTAAATACGGCTTTAATCTAATTGATTAAGGATATAGACGCCTTTAGGAGACACTTCTAAATCTAAGAACAGTTAAATGTTAGTAAAGCGCGCGTATAAGGATTTATAGCTTAATAAAAGGTAATATTCTATAGAATTATCTAATTAATATAGGCTTAAATATAGCCAGCTGCCTAAAACGGCTAGCGTTTATAGCCGGTAGATAAAGTAGAAGCTTAATCGGCAGGTAGTTATATACTACTACTATAGCCTTTTAAGTTAATAATAAGGTTATACTTTAATTTTAAATAGCCTCTAATATAGTTATTGCTGTTTATTATAAGTAAAGCGCCTAGTCTTTAAGCTAAATGGCAGAGTTTATATAGCTAGAGCCTCTTTTTACCTAAAGAACCGTCCTAAAAAATATCTACTCTATACTTCTATATTAATAATATAGAGGCTTTACTTAATAGTTGTTAGTTACATAGGGTGACTTACCAATAACGACTACTTGAGTAGGTTATAGTAATGGTGGTTAATATGCTTATATTCATTAAAATAAAAAAGGGCGAGGAGCCTAAGACTCCTCGCTACGCTAGTGCCGCGGCGTTATATAACGACCGCTTACCTCATTCCTAACACTAGCAACTCTTCTTTTATAGTTACCATCTATATATAAATACTGCTTAACTAGCGTAACAAATATCAATCCTTCTTACTTATTATTGCCGTTATAATATAAGTCTCGCTATCCTAAAATTTGCCTCTTAGTATATAGTGCTTTCTTACTTAGAAGTCGTGGGTAAACATTATATCTAAGCCGCTAAGGCGCTAATTATAAGCGAGCTAATAGCGATTTTCTATCTTAGGGATAGAAAATCCTAATTAGCTAGTTAGAATCAGGGTCTGCAGATTATTATACTCCTACTCCCTTTTAATCTAACCTTTAACCTATATATATAGAGTGTTCGTATTAATAAACGTCTCTAGAGCTTTATTTAGGTTTATCTTTATTATTATATCTACTAGGTTATCTTAACCGTTAATCTATTAAATCTTAAAGAGTTCTTACCGTTTATAGGATTAACAAAGTGCTATAATATTAATTATAAGGCGCTTCTCCTTTATAGTACTAAGCTTAACTAAGCACTTATAGAGGGAGTATAAGTTGGTATATACGATTATAGGGATAACGAGAAGTTCGAGTTAATCTATAATTATTTTTAAGGTAGTTCCAATTGTAATTGCTATATTAACTCCGCTAACCATTCTATATATCTCTAACGCTAAAACGCTTTAAGTAATGCGCTTACTCTTAGTTAAGCTCTAATAGATAAGATTGCCGTAAATTATAAAGTTATTCTCTTTAGTAGATTTATTTATAATAATAATCTTATATTCTAACTAAGAGCTAAAGTCTTTATTATTTATAAACAACCTATTAATAAATATAAAGAGCTTAGCAGTAGGGAGATTAGTAGGTATATAGAGTAGTCCCTAATTAAGATGGTTTATTTACTAAAAAAGACGCTTATTTAGGGCAAGAATGTTATCCTTAGTTAGTTCCTAGTATTAAGCAGTAACAAAGAGATTAAATAAAGCCTTAGGTTAATAGATAAAAGTAATATAAGCTCTATAAACACGTTACTCCATATATCCTTACTTTAAAGAATTAGCGTTAATAACGTTAATCTTTTTACCTTAACCCTTCTGGCGTAAAGCAATAGAATCCTTATTTAGGGAGAGGATATATTTATTAAAGAGTAATAGTATTATTAAATTAAGCTTTTCCTTTAGCTTTACTATAATATTTATATTTACTAGCTTATCTTCTTTAAGAGCTAAGAACTGGTTATCTCCTAAGATAATTATATTATTAGTTTATATGCCGATAATTCTAAATAGAGTTTCTATAGTTATAATAAGGAAGTAGGGATTAAATATAAAAGTAGTTATTAAAAGCTTCTCTTTATGGTGCTTACTATAGATAGCCTACTAGTAAGTTCCTACCTCTGCAATTCTATATAATGGCTTAAGTATAACCATAATCGTATCTTTAGGATACTAGTAGCGAATTTACTCTAGAAGGTATACTAATATTAAGCACTAAAGGTGCGTCTCTAATTAAGTATAGGCTTAAGTAATATCTTATAAATAAACCGCTATTTTATTCTTTATTAAGAAGGGAGCTAATATAATAATAATTTGCTAACTAGCTCGTTAAATTATAGGAGATTATATAAGAATTACCTCCTTACTATTATTGTTATAACCTTAGATAATAAGCCTTAATTTTTTAAATGGGGCGTTANTAGCTTTACCTTTAATCTCGTTAACTATTCTTAACTTAAAGATGCGAACTTTATTAAACTTAGTAGGGTTATACTTCTTAAACTTAAAGACTCCTCTTATAATAAGACCATCGATCTCCTACTTATTAAATACTTAGAAAGGAGCTCTAAGAGTTATAATACAACCTTCCTTTTAGAGCTATTTTACGAGCATAAAGTTAGCCTTCTCCTTAGCTATTATAAAGGCCATTAATAACTTAACTTTATTCTTAATCGCGGCAATAAATTACTCTTTAAAATTAATAAGATATTAGCAATTTTATAATCCTTTTAGGTAACCTCTACTGCGTTATAGTTGCGGCACCTTTACTATAATTATATTAGAATTGTAGTCGCCTTCTAAAGCACGTTAATTGTAGTTCTCCTTTAGGGCATCCTATAAAGGCTTAAAACTGTTATCTTTATAATAAGGCTTAATAACAGTTAAATAGAATTAAGTAGGTCTGTAAGGCATCTAAATAGTATAAGTTTAACTATTAATTATAATAAGTTAATATAGGCCTAACCACCCTCCCTTTTTATACTATACGTATACCTTAGACTAGAGTAGCAGATTAAGTATAGTTAAGGTATTTAGGCCATTTCTTATTCCAAGTATATCGTTAACCTAGCATATAGTGTAGAGACGTTACACCTCCTTTATTACCTTATAAATAGCCTTAGCTTATTATATAATAAAGGGAGATAGTAAAGAATTATTAGTTATTTAAGGGTAGGCACTAAATACTAGTAATATAGGTATAAGTCCATCCGGGCCAGCAGAATTATTAATAGCTTTAACAGCTATTTATAAGGTAAGTTTTTTACTAATATCCTTTAATTCTAAAGAGATAATCTTATATACGCGGCGTAATGGTATATAATATCGCTCCACTTTTTTAATACTATTATGTGCCTTAATAGGGACTTCCTTAACCTTAATTGCTATTACCTTTATCTATTATTAAAACTCTATAAATAAGAATTTCTTTTTTATATTATAGACGATTTAATTAGGGGGTCCTAGGTAAATATTAATCTAGTATAATTATAGGGTATCCTATACATTCCTAGCTAATATATCCTTTAAGAAACGTGCGGCTTAAAAGGAGGTTAAGAAGTTAATAACTTAGAGTACTAGCTTACCGCTAAGATATATAACGTTAACAATAATATAAAAGTTAAAGTTATAGTTATCTTTAAGGGTAAACTTAAATCGGCTAGGGGACTTCTAGTTTATTTAGTAGTAATAGTAATACTTTATAAGATGCTTAGTTACCTTAACCTTAACTTTATAGCCTACTTATTAAAGAACCCTAAGCAATTAATAAACGGATAGGTGGCTAAAACGACGGTATAGTTAATATAACTCTAACTTAGTTAAGTGGCTCTAAGCAACACTCTTTTCTAGTTAATAAAGGAGCAATTAAAGGTAACCCTACTTATGTATAACGGGTACCCAATTATCTCCCTAAATAAGTACATTCTTAAGGCTATTAAGCTTAATACCTAATTTATTTATATCTCTAATACAAAATAGAAACGGGGTGTTTATAGAAATAACGTAAAAAGTAATATACCCTAAGGGGGTTTAGACCCTAATTGTGCCAAAAAAAGATTATAGTATCCTTGCTAAAACATATTATATATTAGCCTACCGTTAATTAGTTAATCTAGATAAAGGTATTAAGTTGTTAAAGGGCTTAAACTTAAGGTTCTCCTACTATAGATACTCCTACGGCTCTAGTATCTGGTATAATACTATAGAAGATATTCGCTAAGTATCTATTATTAAAGGAGAACGCGGAGCTCTCCTTTAGCTTATTAAAGATATCTAACCTTATAATAGAATAGAGCATAGATTGGTTATTAAGAATAGTAACGGTTTATATACCATCTACCTTACTATACTTAGTAAAGTATTAGTTAGGTAAATAGTCCTCAATTTCTATATCCATAAGGAGCTATTTAGCCTTATTAACCTTACCCTTAAGATTTTTTACGCCTTTATATTAAACCAGAAAGCTTTAAAAGTAGGCCGTAGTAACCTTATAATTTCTAACGTTTTTTATACTCTAGCAAAACCTCCTTTTACTTATTAAGAGAATACCTAGTTAACTAGTAATTCGGTTTCTTATAAACGTAATACTTCTTCTAGCAATTACTTTAAAATAAACCTCTATAAGGACCTCCACCTTTACCTTATAGTCGTTAATTATACCCTTTACCGTATTACCTACTACGGCTACTATATATTCGATTAATCTAGTTATAATTATATTAGTTAAGTAGGTCGATTAAAATAGGTTAGAGTTAGGCGTTAAATTACTATACTTCTTAAAAGCGTAGAGCGGTGCTAATAGAAGATCTTAATTAAGTATATATACCTTTATAAGTATTTACAGGATTAAAGAGAGTAAGGTTGCATTCTTTAATACCTTAGTATACGCTAATAACTTAATCACATAAGCTAAAATCCTCTTAATATAATTTAAATAAACTATACTAAATCGTCTAAAGTTAATTAAAGAGCTTTTAAAGATAATTAAGCCGAGGGATACCTGGGTTTATAGCAATAATCCTTAAAAAGGTAGTCTCTCTCCATTCTAATATATACTGCTACTTATTCTCTTCTATTTTAAAGTGGTATCTTAACTTATATATTATACGGTTAAAATTATATCCTTTTCCTACCAAACAATTATAATAGAAGGTATTAGCTTGGCCCTTAAGCATAACGGAATAGGTATTATAGTATTAATTAAACTCTATTTCTACCTTTTAGCAACAGTTATAGAAGATATATAGTTTTAAATTAAAAACATTATATAATTCCCCGCTAAACTTCTTCTCCTAATCTAAATAGAGCTTTACAAGCTCTATAAGCAATTTTAAACTGCCTCTAATTTAGAATTAAAATAGAGAAGGTGGGAGTTACATTATAAGCTGTAGTGGGGATTTAGGTTAAGTTAATAGAGTCTAAAGGTTATTAAATTATAAAGTAATAGGATCCTGTGCCTGCTCTTATTAGGGTATAGTATCCGAAGTTAAAGTTATAGGTTGGATTAGATATAGAGGAGTTAAAGGCGGAGGTAGATTCGTCTCTAAAGGTATATTACTTAGATTCTATTATAAGTTAAGCTTCCTTATAGTGCGTAGTTAGTGCTTAACCTCTTATTAAGTCTATTTATGCTTTTCTTTTACGTTAATAACCTACTCCTAAATATTATCTTTAATAGTACCCCCATTTATAGGTATAAACACTCTATACTCCCGTAAGAAGTTACGGAAGTCTTATATAATATCCTTCTTTATAGGAGTCTATATTCCCTTTATCCATCTAATAAAGTCCTCCCTTATATAGTACTATAGCATAGTATTATTATATTCGCTATCTTTATAGTATGCTATACGGTGTAATAGAAATTCGTTTAAGTCTTACTAATTAATATCTTTAAGGTTAGTTATATCGGTATTCTATATCTCTAGGTTAATATCTTTCTTATACTTCTTTAGGTAGGTTAACGCTATAATAGAATCTATAAAGATATATAGAGGGTATTAAGGTAGTGATTTAACACGTTTTAATAAAAAGATTAAGGAAAATAAGGGTTATTTAACGTGTAATTAGGTAGTAATTGTGATCCTATAGTCTATAAAGGTACATAGAGGGTATTAAGGTAGTTATTTTTAACGCGTTTCAGACGTTAACTTAGGACCCTAGGTTTAGTAATACTTCTAACCTAAAGTACTTAACTAAATCTTTATAAACGCGGTTGTTTTGCGTAATAGACGTAACTTAGTATCTCCTAGTACTTAGTAACACTTCTATTACTAGTTTTCCGTAAGTCTAAAGTAGTATAGTATCGCCGGGATCTATTCCATATAAGCGTATATAGCACCCCTATATAAGACTGTCTCTTCTATTTAAAAACCTAGCTACTCTATAATTAACTATGTATTTAACCACTTATTAGTGTTAGTTATATAGGGTAACTTACTAATAACGACTACTCAAGTAGGTTATAGTAATGGTGGTTAATATGCTTATATTTATTAAAATAAGGAAGGGCGAGGAGCCTAAGGCTCCTCGCCACGCTAGTGCCGCGGCGTCACGTGACGACCGCTTGCCTTATTCCCGACAATAGTAACCGCTTATTAATAACTTAGTATCTATATTTACCAGTAAGCTTGCTATATAATATTAGGTAGGGATTATTCTAATTAATAAGAAAAATATAGCCGTAGTTCTAATTAGCTAGAGGAAGCTCTCGCGATATAAAATTATCTTAATCGCCCGATTTGGTATCGTCGTTAGTTAAAAAAGGGGAGAAAGTAGTTAATTTACGAGGCCTATAAGGTACTAAAGTACGCTTAGATAAAGTTAATAAGGAAGAGGTAGAGGAAGAAGCTCTACTACCTTACTAGGGCGTAAAATATAATATACTTTGCATTTTGCATAGGTAATAAAAATATAGGGGACTAAGTTTACACGGGTAGTAAAAATATTAGGGGAAATGCTCTATTTACTATAGCTAAGCGAGAAATTCCTAAGGGTTTCCTATTACTTAGCTAACCGGATTTTAGCCAAAGATCCAAATTCTGCTAAAAGCTTTAAACTACTACTAAATCTTCCTTTTCTTACTACTAAGGCAGCGAGCTATTAGCTTACTGTAGTTTTATTACTAACTAACTATTAACTAACTATAATTACCCTATACGTAGACTAACTACTAGCTAACTGCTTATATTATTACTAGCTTCTTAGCAGCTACGCTTCTAGTGTTACTAGCTATTAAATATACTATTTCTAGATAGCTAGGGACCGAATAAAAGTTAATAGAGATACCCTTACTAGCTAAATAGGAATAGCTTTATATAATTTTAAAGATTAGTTCTTACCCCCCTATAAAAAAATTAAGTTGTAATATTTTAATAGCCGCTTAGCTATCTATAAAGATATAAACTTATTTCTCTTTTACTTTTATTATTTTAGGTATTCTAAGGCCCTATAGACTGCATAAAGCTCTGCGTTTATAATTTCTATATAGGGCCTTAGATTCCAGTTTATTGCATATTTAATTCTATTTCTCTCCCCTATTTTATATATAGCAGCTATATTTAATTTATTATCTTTAGAGCTATCTATATAGTATCTATTTACTAGGTCCTACTTTAGGAATTTTTATAGATTTTTTACTAGTCTTAAATATTCTTATATAGCTTCTTCCTTACTACCTTTTAAGATAGAAAAGGATACAGAAATAGAAGAAGACCACGGTTTTTGCCAATCTAGAGATATTCTCTCTATTTTCTAGTTTTAAATTAGCTACTAAACTCTAGAGGCTAGAGATAGTAGCTATAAGAGGTACTTTATAGTAGAGTTTTTAGGGCTAGAACCGGAGCTAGAACTAGCTGCTAATTTGTCCCTATCTTTATTAATCTCTTCTATATAGACCTTCTTAATTATATAGTTTTCCTTAAATTTTAGGATTTTTAATGCATAGCTATTGCAAAGCTTTTTTAATCTAATTCTGGGAGGAGGAATGGAGGTTTTAATCCCTATAGCTTAGCTAGGAGATTTTCTAAATACTCCTAGAACTAGTTTTAGGGCCTTATTTTATAGAGATTAGTACCTAGCTAAAAGGTAGTTTCTAGATTTGATTTTCCACTAGTATTATACTTTGTAGTCTGCTATAGTAGTAACATAAGCTATATAGGGCTGTTATAGGGCTTATAGAGATAGACCTTTTTATATATTACCTAGTCTTCTAATTAAATAGAAGGCTGCTTTTGCTTTAGAGATTTATATTTCTATATATTATTTAAAAGTAAGCTTAGGGTTTAGAAATATCCCTAACTACCTAACTAGGGGTTTAGGGGATATTTCTACATCTCCTAGCTTTAACCCTTTTTTTATAGTCGTATATTTACTATAAAAGTATATAAGCACTATTTTGCTAACGTTAAAACCAATAGCAGCTTCTTTAGCTTTAGATATTAGCTCTAGCTTTTTACAATTAGGTTTAGCTAAATTTAATATAACTATAATTATAAAATTGTTTATATAACTAAGGGAATAGGCTCCTTCCGTCTCTATGCTGTAGATATTATATATATATAGTAGAAATAAAATAGAGGATATAGGCGATCCCTATAGTATCCCTATTTCTAGTTTTACTTTTTCTTATATTTGCCTATTAACGGAGAGCTATAGCTTTCTATTGCTAAGGAAAGTAGCTACCTATTATATAAACGTTATAGGTAGTCCTAGTTTCTTATAGATAGATAAAAGCTAATTTTTAAAAATATAGTTAAAGGCCCCTTTTGCGTCTAGAAATAACGTAATAGCTATTCTTTATCTAGCTTTTTTCCTACTATTTTTAGATTGGATATTGTTTAGAAGTAGTAGGACTACGTCTATTACGGACCGCTATTTTCTTCCTCCTAATTTCGAATCTTAAAGTAAGCTAGTAGTACTAGCTAGATATCCTAATCTAGTAGTAAAGATTTTCTCTAAAGTCTTTCCTAGGCAGTTTAATAAGGAGATAGATCTATAAGACTTTAGTAAAAAATAGTCCTCCTTACTTGCTTTAGGGAGAATAACTCCTTAAGCTTCTCTTTAGGCTTTTAGTTAATAGCCTAGGGTAAATAAAATCCGGTAGATTCTATAACGTATTTTACTAGTCACTAGCGTATACTAGTTACCGGCGCACCCCAAAAACCTACTAAAAATTAGAAAAACTGCACTTTAATATCTTAACAATAGCTTAATTATAAATTCTAAAATTTTATAATCAGCCTTTTATACCTATATTAAAAGTTTTAATAAAGTTTTAGCGTAATAAGCCTAGCTATTATTAAAATATTAAGTTTTAGCCCCTAATTTTAACCTAAATCACAATATCTCTAAAGCTATTTAATAGATTACTTTTTAAATCTAATAAGAGGTCTAAAATAGATATAAAAAGCTAATTACAAAATTTCAGAATTTATTATTAAGCCGTTGTTAAGATATTAAAGTGCAGTTTTTCTAATTTTTGGTGGGTTTTTGGTGGGTTTTTAGAGTACGCCGGTGACTGGTATGCGCCGGTAACTGGTGAAACACGTTATAGAAGATCTTCTATCTTTTATAGAATTGCAAAGGATATTTTGTCTGGCCCTAGGGCTTTTTTATCGGAGCTAGAGAAGATTATATATTTGACTTCTATTTTCTCTAATTTTGGCTATTCCTATTTACTATCTATAGTATAGTCCTTCTACTCTATCCCTTACAACGTTAAGGTCCTACTAGAGGTGGTTTATATAGGAACACCAGAATTAAAACAGATTTATGGAGAATAAATTATCCTATCCGGTCGGGCGGATAATAGTCCTATCTAAGGATAGCCTGGATATCGGATAATATCCAGATAATATCTAGATATCCGCAAATTTTTAACTATAAACTAAACCTTTACCCCCTATTATACGACGCTATAAATATAGCTAGTACTAGTAAAATTCACTTTAAAAACTTTAATAATAATAATTCCTTTAAAGTTAATATACTTTCTACTCTTTTAAATAGCGTTAAAACTAAAGCTAATACCGGTTTAATCTTAACTACTTATATAACACAAACCTTAAGATAAATCTCCTTAATTTATAAATATACTCATACGGCAATAAAGAAAGAAAAATCTCTTATAAAGAAACGCTACTTTTGTAAATACTATCCTCCTTAAAACCTAAAAGGACACTATTCCTTAACCGTTAGATTATAAGGCTATTTTAGAAAATATAATATTAAATAGAGTTTAGTAGAGAATTAGGAGCGTATAATAGTAAAAGATTAGGGAGAGAGAACTCTTTTAGAACTATATTAAAAGCTTCTAGCAAAAGGAGAAGTTTAAGGTCTTAAGGGCGAGGTTTTAAAGCATATGGTATATTAAAATACTATAAAGCAAGCACTTCTAGATCTGATTATTGTATAATAGCTTCCCTTCTTATATATAAAATAGCTAAAGTTTTATACTTTTATAAAGGCATTAAATTAAGAAGCACCCTTAATTATCCCTATATACCACTTAATAATTACAACCTAGATTCTTAAACACTTTACTAAGAGTTAAGATACTATATAAAAAGTACTTTAATCTATAAAGATAAATATTTACCTTACTATAGACATTTAGACCTCTCTAAGTTATACCCTTCTTCTTAGAATCTATGCTAGCTTTATTAATATCTAGAACAAATATCGAAATACCTTAATTACCCTTTATATAGTATCTAGCTAGAGTAGTATAGATTAATAAGAGGCGCTTTATCCAGTTCTTATTAAGTATAGTATTAAAATAAAGATTAGAGCTCTTATTAGCGATAATACTAGATTAAATAATATCCTCTATTATATAATTAGCTAATAGCTTAGCCTTAAGTATAAAATTAACTGGATTATAATATATTAAAGAATTCGCTGTTAGGGGTATATTATTAATCTTATTATTTAGGCCTTTCTATTTAGTTTAAAGAAGAATAAGCGGCTTATAAACTTATATAATAAAGAGGATAAGGAATAAGATAAAGAAAAAGAAGAGGAAGAAGAAGAAGTTATATAATAAGCACCGCTACTAGTTAAAATAAAAAATAAGAGAAAAAAGAAGGATAAAGAATTAGAGCCAGCATTAAACAAAAATTATAAAAGAGGTAAAAATATTTGAAATATTATAGGGCCGATAAAAAAGCTTTATAACTATATTATTTATATCCATAGCTTAGCTAACTATATAATATAGTTTATTAAATATACTAGTAAAATAATTCCTCTTAATAATTATATAAGGTGGAATAGCTAGTTTCTTATATTATATATAGCTCTAGAGGATAAGGTAAAGGCTAGGCTTTAGCTCTACGTAGAGTACTATAAGAATAATTTCTTAGAAGATAATATTCTCTTAATAAGTAAATAGATATATCTTTATATAATTTATAATTTCCTTTAATCTTTCTATAAAGTAACTCTATTTCTTTAAGGAGATTATATAATACTAAAGAGGGTTCTAGAATTAGTTAATATTTTTAAGGATATAATATAAACTATATTAGTATATTATATAATACTCTTAACATTTCTTTAGCTAATTCTTTTCTACTAGGTAATAGCTACTAAGGCTAAGGACAAGTTTATGGCTCCTTAACTCTAATATACTAAGAAAAAGCTTATAAAGTATATTAAGAAGCTAGATAATTCTCCCTACTATCTAGCGGCATGGGTTCTTAACCTAGAGTATTATACGGCTTTCTTAAAAGATTAGAATAATTATATTACTATTAAAGGAGAAAAGAAGCTCTTTAGCGTATAAAAGCTCTAGGAGAGATTCTATAAGAAAGCAATACTTTTAGGTTTAACTATATTATACGCAACTAAGAAAACTTAAAAGTTACCTTTAGAGTCTAAAGAAAACCTCTATGCCTTCTATAAGGCTCGTTTTTAGTATTATTTAAAGTATACTCGTTTATAGAGTCTAAATAAGTTTAATAACTATTGGTCACACAGGGTGACTTACTAATAACGACTACTCGAGTAGGGTTACAGTGATGTTGGTTAATAAAGCTTTTTTGATTGGAATAAGGAAGGGCGAGGAGCTTAAGGCTCCTCGCCACGCTAGTGCCGCGGCAACACGTGATGGCAACTTGCCATCACGTGACGGCAAATTGCCTCATTCCCGACACTAGCAACTCTTCTTTTATAGTTGCCCTCTATATACAAATACTGCTTAACTATTATAACAAATATAGATCCTTCTTACTTACTATTGCTATTATAATATAAGTCTCGCTATCCTAAAATTTGCCTCTTAGCACGTAGTGCTTTCTTACTAAGGAGTCGTGGGTAGACATCGTATTAGGGCCGTTAGGGCCGCTAAGGCGCTAGCTATAAGCGAGCTAATAGCGATTTTCTATCCCGGGGATAGAAAATCCTAATTGGCGTTATCTACCTTACTAAGTTCCATAAGAAGCTTCTAGCAATTCTTTTTTTGTAGATATAGTGCTGCAGGAAGGCAGTAAGGTATTGGTTTAGCTGCAGGTAGAAGCAGTAAAAGTCTATTTAGGTAGTAGTACGGTACTAGCAGCGGTAGTAATAGTGGTTAAGTATAGAGCTTATCTATTAGTCGGTTGGTTAATTATAGGCGTATAGGCACGATTATTTGGTTGGTAGATCGCAGGCGTATTGACGCGATCAGTATCGTAATAGTAGGTATAGCGGCGCTATCAGTTTGTCGATAGTATATAGCAGTACGGTACTAGCGCAGGGTCGGTTCCGTAGGCAGATCAGCACGGAGTCTTGTTATAGGGTTAGTTCGTAATAGTAGGCGTATTAGCGCTATCGTTATCTAGTTTATGGTTCGTGTCGCGGGTATATTAGCACAAGGCTTATCGGGTTTATAGCTGCCGCAAATACTGGCAGTTCTTTCTTTATACTTTACCTACGTAACTATACCGTTCCAACCGCTCCCCCCCTCTACATTACTCTCTCTTCATGGCACCCTCTATAAGAACTTCCTATCTAGATCACGCTAGTAGCCACCTTTATAGCTACCTTGGGAACTATAGAAGTCTTAGAATTCCCCTCTACGCTAGATCTTCTAAAGCTTGTTAAATGTTTGTGGAGAAGTAGAGGCTTATTACGGAGATTGCTGCAGAGATTGCTGCGGAGATTACTAGTAGGACGGAGCTTGAGCGGACAGAGCTTATGTGGACGGAGCTTGTATAGACGGAGCTTGTATAGGCGGAGCTTGTGCGGACAGAGCTTATAGGGACGGAGCTTAAGGCATAAGTTGAGATACGACAGCTTAAGGAACTTAAGGTGTTTAATAGCCTAAGGTTATCTGTGGTGGTTTCTGCGGAGGCTACTACGGAGGTTACTAGTGAGGTTGCTGCGGAGGTTCTTACGGAGGTTCTTGTTGAGCTTACTAGCGGGACGGAGCTTGTGCGGACGGAGCTTATATAGACGGAGCTTGTATAGACGGAGCTTGTGGCTATCCGTTATTAGAATTCCCTTAAGAGTTAAACTTCTTTATAGCGCGTATTTAGTGCTCAATCTTAATCTCTTGTAGAGTCCATTTATGCTCTTCTTTTGCATTAATAATATACTCCTAAATATTGTCTCTAATAACGCCCCTGTCTATAGGGACGAATACTCCATACTCCCGTAAAAAGTTACGGAAGTTTTGTACGATATCCTTGTTCGCGGGAGCCCATATTTCCTTTGTCCATCTAATAAAGTCCTCCCTTATACATTCCTATAGCGCGGTATCATCGTATTTACTATCTTTATAGTGTGCCATACGGTATAATAAGAATCCGTTTAGGTCTTATGGTTTAGCGTTTGCAAGGTCAATGTCTCTATTCTATATCTTTAGGTTAATATCTTTCTTGTACTTCTTTAGGTAGGTTAACGCTATAGTAGGTATAAAATTGACGGGGTGTCGTACGTTAAAGGTAGATAGGATTTTCGGTTTTGTAGGATCTCGTAGGTTTGCTATTAAGAGGTAGGCAATTTAAGATATTATTCGACACGTTTTAGACGTTAACTTAGGACCTTAGGTTTAGTAATACTTCTAACCTAAAGTACTTAACTAAATCTTTGTAAACGCGGTTATTCTACATAATAGACGCAACTTAGTATCTCCTAGTACTTAGTAACACTTCTATTACTAGTTTTCCGCAAGTTTAAGGTAGCACAGTATCGCCGGGATCCATTCCATATAAGTATATATAGCACCCCTATATAAGACTGTCTCTTCTATTTAAAGACCTAGCTGCTCTATAGTTAACTGTATATTTAACCACTAATCAGTATTAGTTATATAGGGTGACTTACCAATAACGACTACTTGAGTAGGGTTACAGTGATGTTGGTTAATAAAGCTTTTTTAATTGGAATAAGGAAGGGCGAGGAGCTTAAGGCTCCTCGCCACGCTAGTGCCGCGGCGACACGTGATGGCAACTTGCCATCACGTGACGGCAGTTTGCCGTACGTGACGGCAAATTGCCTCATTCCCGACAATAACTATATTAATAAGAATCTAATTCCGCTTAATAGCCGTATAACAGCTATTTAATAGTAGAATTAGCCTCTTTAGCGTATAAGATTTCTATAACTCTTATAGCTTATAATTAAAGTTCTCTTAATACCTAGAATAAGTAATAAGCTAGAGAGAGTATTTTTAGGTTCTTAACGTCGCGTTCTATAGGATTATACAAAAACTACTCTATAAATACTTAAGGTATTAAAGTGCGTAAAGGACTAGGCAGCTTATAAGATTCCAAGTATTCTTTTATAGTTTTTTTATTATATAGTAGCTAAAGAGTTATATAAGGGAAGGTATATATTATATAATACTAAGCACTAAAGGGTATAAGATATATAAATAGAATAATCTTAGGTAAAAGGTAACTACTAAAGGCGTGTAGGTGGCGTAGGTAAATATATACTAACTTTAAACTAAATAGATTATAAGTTTAAATCCTACTAATATTATCCTTTATTAAGAATTAAAAAATATAATTATTTAGTATACTTCTCGTCCTATTATATAAGAGATTCTCCGGCAATATTACCATACTATAAATAACTCTCCTCTTTATATAATATACCTATATAACTAACTACTTCTAGAATAAGTAGAAGAGGGTAAAAGCTTTACTAGCAATTAATATAGAGGCTTAGGTAGAAGGGGTATTAGAGAAGTAGGTATAAATAGGGAGGCCCTTATATATAAATACGATTCTAATTTAGAGCTATAAATCTCTAAATATAATTATAAGTAACCTATATTACTTATATAAAGTAAAGAGCTAATTAACGCTAGCCCTATAAGGCTTATACAGCAACTCTACGTTATTTAGTAGGCCCTTACCCCTTTACTAAGTGTTAAAGTCTTCTAGGGTTCTATAGTGGGTGCTATAGAAATTATAAGTGGCAAGATTATAGAGGTTAATGTTTGTTATACGATAAAAATTCTTAGCCTATAGCGGCGGTAGTAGGAGCACTAGAGGGTAAGGATTGGATTATAGAACTAGAGGATAACAAGGAATAGATAAAAGTTACTAAAAACTGCTAAATCTCTCTCTTTTTTCCTATTTTTATTTTATTTTATAGTATTTTATATAAAGGGAAGTATAAATAAAAAGGTAGAAAGGAGATATCTAATTAGTAGGAAAGCTAAAGGTATTTACTAGAGCTTTGTATAGAGCTTTATACGGAGCCTCCGCAGGGCTTTATACAGAGCCTCCGCAGAGCTTCGCGCAGAGCCTCTATACGTAGAGCTTAGTGTAGCGCTTAATATAAAGCCTTTATACGCAGAGCTTCGTGCAGAGCCTCCGCAGAGCTTTATACAGAGCCTCCACAGAGCTTCGTGCAGAGCCTCCGCAAAGCTTCGTACAGAGCTTTTACTAAGCTTTAGTAGAGCTCCGTGTGGGGCTCCCCTTAAGCCTTATTCCGTAGAGCTCTTATAAGCTTTATATCTATATAATATTACTTATCCTTAAGATATTTAGATAAAAGTGGTACCATTTTAAAGCGCTTTGCAAGCTCTATAAATCTATATTAATAGAAAATTTATTTATTTAATATTAGGGGGTACATTATAAGTATAAGTATATTAAGGGGATTTTGCCAAGACTATCCGGAGACTATCCGGATAGTCTCCGGATACTATCAGCTAATAGGTCTATTATCCGAGAGGCCTATCCGGCCCTATCCTCCGCAAGTCTGAATCAAAAGTACGCGTATGGTCACGGAGCCTTGATCCTATTGATTCTATTGGCTAGCCCTTATCGATAATAATAGGGCACATTTCAACATTGCAAGGAATAGGGCTAGTAGAAGGGGGTTTAGGAAATAGAGTAGTTATAAAAGCTTTGCACTGATCCCCAAAGCTTTCTACTATATTAGTGCTGCGTGTTAGTAGAGCTTAGAGTGGAGTGGAGCGTAGAGCTTCGAGTAGAGCCTCGCGTAGAGCTTTTGAGCAGAGCTTAAGTAGAGCTCCGTGCAGAGCCTTGATAGAGCTTCGAGCAGAGCTTCAAGCGGAGCTTTGATAGGGCTTTGAGTAGAGCCTCGTGCAGAGCTTTGAGCAGAGCTTCAAGCAGGGTTTTAATAGCTTCGAGCAGAGCTTTGGTAGGACGCGTACGGTCGCAAAAATCTAACTACCCTTCTACTGCGCCACCATAAAGCTATTATATAACTAGCTACTTATAGATAACGTAGACAGCAGAGTAAAGAGGTTATATTAGAGATATAGAGCTTTAATTATATATGGTTGTGGTGCAGTTAGGGGTAGTTAATATTTTAATTAATTAATTTTAGTCAGTGTGGCCAAAAATTATGCGTTTTAAAACGATTACGATATCGTAAAATCCGATAAAATATCCGAATAAAATCCGATATCGGTTTTTTTTTGGAATATAGGTATTTAACTATTCCTAGCCCCTTTTAGAAAGAACTTCTAAGAATATTACTCCTAATCCAATCCTCTACACGAAGCTCTATACGAAGCTCTGCACGAAGCTCTATACGAAGCTCTGCGCGAAGCTCTGCGCGAAGCTCTCGCGAAGCTCTGCGCGAAGCTCTGCACGAGGCTCTACGCGAAGTTCTGCACGAAGCTTTACATAAAGCTCTGCGCGAAACTTTGTATAAAGCTCTACGGAAGCTCTATANAAAGCTTTACACAAAGCCCTATGCGAAACTCTGCACGAAGCTCTACGCGAAGCTCTGCACGAAGCTTTACACGAGGCTCTGCGCGAAACTCTGCACGAAGCTCTACGCGAAGCTCTGCACAAAGCTCTACACAAAGCTCTACACAAAGCTCTGTGCGAAACTCTGCACGACGCTCTGCACGAAGCTCTGCGCGAAGCTCTGCGCGAAGCTCTGCGCGAAGCTCTGCGCGAAGCTCTGCACGAAGCTCCGCGCAAAGCTCTGCGTACGGAGGCTCTGCACGAAGCTCTGCACGAAGCTCTGCCCGAAGCTCTGCCCGAAGCCCGAAGCTCTGCCCGAAGCTCTACCCGAAGCTCTACCCAAAGCTCTGCACGAAGCTCTACACGAAGCTCTGCGCGAAGCTCTGCACGAAGCTCTGCACGAAGCTCTGCACGAAGCTCTGCACGAAGCTCTGCACGAAGCTCTGCACGAAGCTCTGCACGAAGCTCTGCATAAAGCTCTGCGTACGGAGGCTCTGCGCGAAGCTCTGTACGAGGCTCTACACGAAGCTCTACACGAAGCTCTACAAGAAGCTCTGCATAAAGCTCTACGCAAAGCTCTGCGCGAAACTTTATAGGAGAGTCTCGCAAGGTATTAATTTTTAGTGTTCTATAGATATACGCACGTATAATATACGTATATTTTATAACTAATAAGAATATAAGGTTGCGCGTACGATAGACTAACTAAGCTAATAGCAGCTATATAATATCTACTTCCTGCTTTAATATCCTACTAGAGAGTAGAGGGTTAGAAGAGAAGACTTAAGATTAGTCTCCGAAGCCATAGTTACTAGAAGAATCTAGTATATAGTAGAGATTTTAAAGTGTGCGAAATTGAAATAAATTGATATCGGATATCGGATTATCAGATATCGATTTATTTCAATTCGCTTATCGTAATTTTTGGCCACACTGATTTTAGTAAGGGAGCGCGTGCTAAGACGTTTTACAGTATCCCTTGCATAGATAGGGCTATATTTTGTAGCCCGTGCGCGGGGTCAAGAACATCGACTTTTTGGTGTCTAAATATAAATAAATAACTTCCTCGTTAAATACACCACCAAGATAACGCGTAACTATATATCCAATAACATAGACTTTATGCAGCCCACTTAATATCCTATTTCCAAAAATCGGGTCGCGAAAAGGCCACCGCCAGAGCCCGAAGCACTACCTGCCTTTAAGCCTCTCCCTATACTTAATAAAAGCCAGTATGGCCAGCTAAAGCTTTTGGCGTATATCGACAATTAGGACCCTACGCAGCTATTTAGGCTATTTTAGACAGATGAATTAATAGATTAACTTGTGGAATATACGAACAAGAATACGGAGCTACACCTAATTGCGGAGGAGAACGACTTCCTGCGTCAATGGAAGCCTACATCTAGGCAGGAGCTCTATGTATATTTAGCGGTGCTAATTTATATAGGATTACACGGCGAAAGCACTATCGAGGACTATTAGCATAAAGACTTCCACCATAGCTTAAGGCATATTGTTCAGAAAAATACATTGGCGCCAATTATTGGCAGCAGATTAATCGCTACTTCTACTATACTAAGCCTAGATCCGAAGACGACGAAGCCTTTTAGAATATATTTAAGAGGATTAAGGACCTTAGTAAGGAGCTCCGCCTTACCTTAATAAGGTACTACAAGCCCGGAATATACCTTACCGTTAATAAGATAATTGAGCGCTTTACTAGCCGCGCCCCCAAAATTATTAATATACCAACCAAACCTACGCCTAAGGGCTTTAAGATCTGGGTTCTGGCTAACTAGGGCTATGTCCTTAATTGAATATTTTATATAAAAGGTAATAATAAGGGCCTGGTAGATTTGGATAAGTTCTAGGTAGAGGAAGGCTTTTTAAAGACGCAGGCAGTTATAATGGATTTTTTAACTTAAGAAGATCCGGAGACGGGCCAGCGTCTCTATTAGCTAAATATGCATACCGTCTAGCTAGATAACCTATTTACCTCTATTAAACTACTTTAGGAACTTCATAGGCTTAGAATTGTGGGGGTAGGAACTGTATAGATAACTAAAATAAAGCGTAAGGAACTGGATGAAAAAAAGGAATTAAAACAGGAGTAAAAGCAATTACTAATTAAGCAAATCGACCGGTAGCTTACTAACCTTAAATTACTCTACCAGAGCCAGATTTTATGGGGTATACTATATATAAGGCTTTTAGAAGACGAGACAGTTATAGAGTTTACCTAAAAGGACGCTAATATAGTCCTATTTATAAGTACTATCAGCGACGGTAAGTATTCTAATTTATATTAAGGCTCTGCGGCTAATAATGTTATATATCGCAGGTTTAGCCTTTATTGAACAAGAGTGACGACGACCTGCCGCTACCTCCAGCGGCGCCCGATAGACTCGTAAGGTATTTGGCAACGCAGCTAGGAAGTGGCTACCTATACTAGAGTTTATTAATATGTATAATTACTTTATAAATGGTGTTGACACCGCCAATTAAATAAGGTCGTATTATACCTCACTTAGGATCTACCACCGCACTTAGAAGCCTTTTTTCCACTTTCTCCTTAATATAATTGTTACCAACTGCTATAAGCTATCTTTCTATTCTACTAACGGCTGGCCAAAACATAGTGGCCATAAGAAGTTCCTTGAACGCCTTATAAACTCTCTATTTAAACTATCTACTTCTCTTCCTCGAACCGATCGCGCCTAAGTCTCTATGGATAATATATAGTGGTACCTAGTGGTTTATTATAGATACAAATTAGTTAAAATTGGCGAGAAGCAGAGGACTTGCTCTACATGTTTGGCAGCTAAAAGAAAGAGCCGTATTAAGAAGCTTTTAAATAGAAAGCCTCTATGCGAGCTTTCCGTTAATACAACAAAGAGGTCGCAAGATAGGAAGGATTTTAAGAGACCTTAAAAGTCACTAAGGACAATATACGGGTGTAGACTGTGTTAAATACCGTTATGTAAAGATGGCCCGTATTAGCAGGAGCACGTAGATAGACTTAACTCTAGAGAATAAGGCCCTATATACTATATACGCCAAAAATTTGATATATCTATGGCCTCATTTAAGAGTTTTGGTAATATGGCAGAACGACTTACCGCCCGTGCGTGCACCTCTTTGATTGGCGCGCACGGGCCACATTTTATAGAGCGTTATTATCTTGCAAGGGATAGTGTGCAAATACTTCTATACGCGAGAATATATTATAAAACTGATAATTTTTAAAATCTTGATTTTTAAAATAAGTATATTTCTACTATAGTAATTTTATCCAAACTATTGCTAATATTTAATATTAATACTGCAAATATTGACAAATGCCAAAATTTTATTGGCTGGAATTTCGCTTATTGAAAACCACGCTGCCCATGCTAGCAGTGACTTTAGATTCAATCTCAACTTGTACGAAATACCGCGTCATGACCCAGAACGGGACAGTTTGTGACGCCTGTCGTTTTCAGACTCTCCCTATCCACCGTCCGATTCCCGTTAAAGAAATCGGGCTTCTACTCTTGGCAGTTACTGATTAAGAGAAGGCCCTGGGACAACAGACCAGGTCGTCGCAGTAAATAATAACTTCCCTCTCGCTCTCATAACGTCAGGATCGACGTACACTCTGAAGCCAATGGACTCCTGATCCAAATTAAAAACACGGAAAATCACATAAATACAATCGGGGTGTTCAAGCCCAGATTCACCATTGGACATGTCCTGTATCTAAATACCGACATCAGCCAACGATAACAGGAAATAATATTAACATATGGATTTGATTTACCGTTTGATACTGGTTCTTGCTCATAAAGAATGGAGTCTCACAAGGCCCAGTCGTCGACTTTACTTCGATAAAGTATTTCGGCCTCCTCTCTGCCCACACCTCTGAGCTTAAGTACTCTTTATCGATAAACAGGGATGTCAGGACGCCATCACGGTCGTCGTATATAATATCTGTCGTTTCCTTTCCGTTCCAAGGATCCATATCGGAATATTCGTGGTGAGCAGTAACATATTTGCGGATAGTGCTTTGCCAATTCTGTCTAGAGAAACTTGGCAGACCAGGGTTCAAGTGAGATAAAACTTCGAACACCTACATTCCGACATTAGTCCTGTTTTTTTTAAGGCTAGGTTGGGGTTGCTTACAAACAATTCACCTGCCGCACCGACCCTCTTGTCCCGCTCAAGCTGGCTAGTAGAACGGAGTCCGAAAGATTCTACTATATTATCATAACGGGGTATATCATCTGGGAGAGAGGCGTTGAGTGCTGACATATCGAATGCTCCTCGACTTGGAAATGTGGCTCTCCTAGCGGCAGCGATGATCTTATTCAGTAGATCGCGATATTGCAAATTTGTCGTCTGCTCAACATGATCTGGACTAGGTAGTGGTGAAGCGTGAGACACTCGGTCTGCACGTGGCGGAGTGGCAACAAATGGATCGTTGGACCGCAAAGCCGTTCTCGAAGGGGCTTGTATGGCCCTCGCGTACAGGGAGGTGACTTCATCAACATCAACCTGACCGACAGGAGGCGTGCAGTTAAATGAGGCTGGAGTTTCTAAAACTAGAGTTTCACTGTCGCTGTCGATCTCGTTCGGCGTGACTGACGCAGAGATGTCGCGGCTGATACGTGTCGCGGCCGCCGAGGTGACCATTGCATCTGGGGCACTCAGAGGCAGCTCTAAGTCGTAATTATCCGGCGTTTCGATCGATACGATTCCTTCTCTATCCAGAATCTCCGAGACATACTTCCTCTGAGTCAGCAGAATCTTTTGTACGACATTCAGAGCCTTATCACTCAGTTCTCCCCAAATTTGGGTCGATGGCTCTGTCATAATCCACTCTAGCAGGCCCCTAGGTAGCCCGTCAAAGAAGCAGAGGTCTTGGGATCGTTCATTTCGAGGGACGTAGATCATGATCTCGGATCCGTTATCTCGGATGTGCAATTCGCTCCTCTCCACTTCAACCTTGAGGTCCTTACCCTCCTGACTTAGATGAAGCTCAGAGCATATTCCGTCCGTTTCATGAACCTTAGCATTTTGGAGAATCTTATAAAAAGCCTGTTGGTCGGTTTGAGCTCTAGGACTCCCGAAATGGACTGCAATTCTATGGCTTTAGTTAGCGTAACCTCATCTGGGCTGATACCTGACAGCATGGAACTCACCGAAGCAAGCCATGGGCCTTTCGGCTAACATCTCGATCTGGATGTGATATCAGTCTGTCCGGGTCACCGCGTAGCGTAGAAATTTCCTTGACAGAACGTGACAGATAACGATTCTCAAGGCCGGCCCACTTAAAAAAATGTTCCAGCCGGAGGATATCGTTCGTACTAAAGTCAAGAAACTCGGCCTGGTTGGAGAATGAATCATAAAGATGCTTGCGGTCCGCAATAGCGAAAGCTGTCGCTGACGTACGTAGCCCGACGCTGCCATCAGGGTACCTAACAGGGAAGACGCTGCTCTCTAGTATCGCCTTGGGGCTAGGATGTTCCTTTTCGCTCTGTAGCAAGGAGTTTAATACCCAGATGGTCTCCTTGACCTTTTCGATGGACGACTGCCCCGCTCCCTGTTCCTTCAACTTATCGAAGACCATCTGTAGATTTAAGGTTTTTACTCCCAGAAAATTTACGAAAAAGCCCTTCAGAGTATCGTAATGGTCATTAAGCGCAACCATCCCGCGAATCTGAGTAGCAGTAGACCAAAGGCACTGAGAAACTTTAAACCAGCCGCTAGCACCGTTGAGAACAACGTAGACGAGTGCCTCGTCCTCGAATGCTTTTCTTAGGGTCGTGAGACGAAACACTATTAACAGGGGATGACGAGTTCCTTACTTAAAGCTTGCAACAGTGGTGCTGGTCATTTCTGGCCGCATTCTATCAATTGACTCATATAGTCTGTTGATGTAGTCGAAATCGGTGCAATGTGACTTCAGAGTTTTCAGCTCCTCTAAGTAGTTATCCGCATTGACATCCGGTATTAAAAGGGTCTTTTTAAAGAACTCGGTAAGATAGGCCCGATCTGCATTGCCTTGGCTAAAGTAACCTTCATACAGTGATTGCAAGGGGTATTTAGTCTTCATATCTGGCGGCGCCTTCCATAAGCACTGGTGGAGCGGGGCCCAGGCGGCTTTTCGTCCTGTAGATGCTGGAATAAAGATACAAGGTCGTGACCCGAAAGTCATCCTATGCAACACGTCAGAAAACATTTGGGGAATAGGTGGGGGGGCCATGCCGAGTGTTCTCGAGGCAGTTGTGACGATCAACAGACCCATGGCAACTAGTTTGAATTTGAATGTTCTCATAGAGTTCGTAGACCCTGGTTACTCGCGTAAGGCTCACTGGAGACGGATTTGCATCCAGAATAAACCTCAGGATTGCAAGGTGAAAATCGAGGTTCGACTTAGGGTAGCCTATTCCCAACGATTTCGTTAAAGTCTCCCATTCGGGAGGCCGATCCTCATGACTAAGTGATGCCTCTAGTTTGAGCCATGGAAAAAACTCGTTATCTTCCAGGAATTTCAAAGAACTTCGCTGAAGTTCAGCCGTTGGTAAGTAGGCCTCGATAAGTGGGTGCATTCGATTGCCCCTGCAGAGGACCCTGGTTGCGAGCAAGTCTTGAAGCAGGCTTGGTCTGGCCGTTATCTTGCTGCCGTCAACTTCCCAATAAGTTGAAAGAAACCCTAAGAACTTTTCTGGACGGCGCTGGGCGATATAAATGCATTCGTCGCTCAAAACTAGTTCAGAGCGACTTTTGTCCATATGAGTTAAGCTCAGCTTCTCCCTAATAAATAAAGATGCCTTAAGCCACTCAAACCAAGGTTGAGCCTGTCCTTTTGGTAGCTCTAGAGTATTCTTTATGTATTCTTGATTGATAAAACATACATCAAGTCCTGTGGCTCCAGCACCGGGCTCACCCCCAGGGTTGGTGGACCTAAACAACTCTTGAGCGCCGTATGGATGATCACTGGGCATATAGAAGTGATGCACAGCTGGGTTTCGGAAACGGCCCTTGTGATCAAACATCCACAGGTTCGGGTTGGCGATGTGAAAGTCAGGCCGGGCATCCAAATGGGCGGTGAGGTAGAGAAATATTATATGGTTCTGAGATGTGCCCAAGTCGATATTAGCTGGAATCCCTGTGCACTTGTACTTCGTCATGATCAAGTCACGGACATGACGAGCCGAAAGCGCCTGGACCCCAAGATAATCGAAAAGCTGTTTTCGTTCTGCATTCGCCACTGCACGAGGATCCACCAAGAGCAGATTTAAATCTCCTGGAACTGGAACCCCGTTGATATGTGGATAGTAGACGGAGTAATCGCTAGTCGAAACCCACCATCCACTTGCCAAAGGAAGTAGACGAAGTAGTCTCACTTTCCCTATGGGTCCCAACCAATTTTTACAGAACGGGAGGCTCAGAAGTCTGGCGGCTCTTGAATGCCAGTCTTCATCGGTCTCAGGAGACTTCATCCTAGAAGAAGATAACTGGTTGAGATCTTTCTGAACCCTCGTGATGGCATCGTCAATGTTCAAATACCCAAGTCCGTATTCTTTGAGCCGGTCCAGGTCTTTGAACAAGTATTCAGAAGCAATATATTCCTCTGGATCCACGTCGTCGAAGAGAGGGTCGCCGTGTTTGTCAAGCAGGTCACCAGGGAAGCATCGCATATCTTGAATATAACGTAAGTTTCCGTGACTTCGAGGCCGCAGGACCATACTGCTTCGCAAACCGGATTTGATATTATCAATCAATCGCTTCCAGAAGGGATCCCATGAGTACTCATTTCCTTGGGGAAGATATCTCATCCACTGGTACTGGAGTGTCGAATGCCTGCAGAACTGCAACACCGCCTTAATGAAGGCATCTGCAATCCCATCGACTAATCCGGCATTTCTAGCCGAGGATGTCACAATGTCCTGTCGATTTGCCTGGGTAACGAAATCCGTCTGGATCAAGAACTAAGAGGACGTTAATTTCTTATCAGGTTCTCAGAATGAGCCACTTAACCGTGAATCCCGTGTGCCTGACTGGGAGGAAAGCAAACACATCCTGTGGCTCGATGACAGGAATTGAGTCATGGGTCAAAGGGAAAGCAAGGACAACTTCAGCCTCGGTATATGCTTCCGTGGCTTCCTCTTCTTCAGAATATGTTCGATTCTCGTTCTTGGAAAGACGTTCTGCCATATGTTTTGTGACATGATAGTATCTCCTATTATCCTGGGTCTGTCCGTTCTGGAGGATTATTTTTCTGAGAGACACTCGATCATTTGCTTCATGGTCCATTGAGAAGGTTGTTGTGGAAGTAATTTGGTCTTTTTCATCATGCATTATGATTTCAATTTTCTTGAGATTCTTCATGAAAAGCAGGATGGTGTCTTGGAGTTCTCGAAATTGTTGCAGTGTTGTCTCCCGCTGTTTCGTAAGGGTATCTTGATTTCCAGTCTCGTGAAGGAAAAGTGTAATCCGGGAGAGCGGGCCAGCCAGCTCTTCGTTGATATCTTCCCACACAGGAGATATCATTCCCATTCCCGAGTCCTCCCTCTTGTGTTGAAATGAAAACGAGAAATCACCTGACTGTATGTGGGCCTTCCAGGCCACCATGAACACCGACTTAAAACCAATGCATTTCTCCCCAATATATCCTTGGGCACTGGTCTTGGAGCTCTTCCCAACATTGCAGATAGCGGCGAGGTTTTCTCTCGTGAATCCATCTTCATTGCACTCCAGGACAACTCGGCCAGTATACACTCGAAAGGAAACAAACGGAACAGCCCCACACGCCTGGGCTTTAGTGTAGTGGTTATCGTCAGCGTTCTGTAGCAGCTCGAACACGAATCTGGCACTGCTGTTATAAAGATTCTTGGCCAGCCTGTTCCCAAGGATCGCGCGTCAGCTCTGAAATACGTAAAGTGGTTTGGACCGTCATTTCATACGTCATGACAGAAGAACCGGTTATCCCGTCCTTCTTCGCCAGCGCTCTCTCCACTCGTCGCCGGGCATTATCGGACATTTGACTCAAGACATCTTCACCAAGATAACCATGATCCTCAGCTATACTCTCAACTAGCTCACGGGCTCTTGTGCGAGCAAGAGATTCTATAATATGTGACATGCCCAGCATTCAGCATTAAGTCAAGTGGGCTTGCAATGCAGGAGAATTGTTCGTTGTGGTGCAGGGAAAAGGTAATTAAGAACCATGAAAATAGCACCGCCCTCAAAAGAATAGTCTTCAGCACCTGAGTGAGGCGCGGTAGGTAGGTGAGCTTTGTTAGATAAAGGACGGCAATAAAGGACGATAATAAGGGATAAGAATGCCGGATGGCCTTTAAGAGGTTAGCGTGGTGCTGTGCCGCACCGTCGCAGCGGCTAGGTTCTGATACCAAACCATCATATGCCTCTTAACTCGGTTCATACTTTACCTCGGTATGATATTAAGAGAAGGCCACAGCCATGAGCCCGTACATTTAAGAGTTTTGTCGCAGCTTGCTGGCATTCAGAGGCTACAATACTCGATTAGAACCCAACAGACTAAGGAGATGTTCTGTCGCAAATCGCCTCAGTGTAGTTGGTGAGTTAGGCGACGGATGAAATTCCTTTGACTCCGTCGTTAGGGCTCCAATGATCTCCCTCTAAATATAGCAATTCTATTTTAAAGGGTATAGCTTTCATATCCCACCTTGCTTCACGGCATTTTGAGCACCAGGAAATTGGGATCTAACTCCTGATTGGCTTTATTGATCAAGTCCCGGCTATTCGAAAGACGCCATAGACCTGGATTTTCCCTGAAATTACGCACGAGCCGCGGACACTGTGTCCATCATTTGCGGCATTTCTTCGGTCTGTGGTTTGGGTTCTCACCATCAAAGTCCGTCGGTGCTGTATAGACAACCATACTATGAAGTCCCTACAAGCCCTTTTATGTCCCCAACGACTTAGTAAGAATCGTTGGTTTTTACACATCATCTGTCCCTAGACTCTTTATTGCATCGACACCCCGGGGCAGCTGATAACTCACCGACGCAGAGCGCGCTGCACATCCAGGCGAAGTACCTCCGCGGCATCGTGGCGCGCGTGCAGCTGCGCCACAGCCACAGTGACAGCCCGCCCAAGCACCTCTACCGCGCGGCTCGTCAAGGGCTGCAGCGGCACGTACGCACTGCCCCACAACCGGACTGCGGGTGCTAGCCTAGACTATGCGAGCGCCGGCGCTGCGGCGGGGGGACGCGCTGCAGCCGGGCTGCGGGCTGGAGGGTGCGGATGAGGGATTTCAAGGGTATGATGGTGGTGAGGGCATGGAGGGTTTGGTTGATGGCGATTTGCTGGCGTATGAGGCGGGGTTGCTGCCGTGGTCGGTGCCTGGGAGCTTTGGTGGTGAGGCGCTGTTTGTTATGGAGGTTTTATGAGTTTGGGTTGGGTTGGGGTGGGATGGGGTGGTAGAGACGTGGTGGCGCGAGATGTTCTGCACTGGATGATATTGCAAATGGTTCGTTGAAGGCTGGGTGGACGGGGAACGTCGAATTGGATCGTAGTTCTTGCGATGTGACTGTCGGTTTGAGGAGAAGCTGTCGACGATGTTACGTGGAAATAAGCTCTGCTTGCTTACAATCCTCCCTGAGACGGGCGAAAACGAGAATCCTTCTCATCTTCATGCCGTCCGGAATAAGATAATCTCGGGCGAGCGGTGCGGCGTGTGCTGAGGTGGGAGGGGTGAGGTCTAATAGGGAGTTCTCGGCTATCTCAGCTCGCAGAGTACATAAATCGCCATCATGCATGAAACGCGGAGTACTGTATACTTCGAGCTGCGAATGCGCTGTTAATTTTGCACATGTCTAGAATACCCCACAACCGAGCAAATTTATATAGTAGCAATATCTGCAAAGAACAGCATGTGAAGAAGGGAGACCGCATATTTCTCTGGTATTTCATGTCACAACCGCATGTGAAATATCCCTTAGCACGTTGAGAGCCAAAGAGAAGAAGGCCCGTGCACGAACACCAGTATCAAAACAACGCGTATCAAATTCAGCCAATCCAAGTGGCTACTTCTTATCGATAAGCTTAGGGCCAATTTCAATATTGCTAAGAGATAGCTTGTACGAGCTCCAGTGTCCCCCCCTTGTACGCACTAGAGAATTTCAAGTTTAACTCTTATAATTAAGCTTAAAAATTAAAGACTTTGCTTTTCTTGCGGGTGCATAGCTCTTTGGCAAGCGCACAGTATTTACACTGGATGGTGCACTTCAGTGATTACCGAAATTGCTGTGTGTTGCACGAGAGGGGGACACTGGAGCCCGTACAAGCCGTATCCATGCTCCCTGGCGTCAGCAGACAAAGAAAAAAATCCGCTTGAAACCTTGCTCGACAGAAGTCACACAAGCAAGGGCCCAGTCGCAATTAATACCGCTCACATGACAACAGCAACATGGTCGTCCTAGGCGCGTCAGCATTTCTCCATCTAGGATGTCGTAGTATGGGAAGGTACGTACCATGTACTTGCTAATGTCGCCCAAAAAGCACGCCGCGATGATAGACACGCCTCCAAATGCGATGCTCGAGTAATACACCCATTTATATGCTTCGGCAAAAGCAACCTGGCCCGCCTTTACAATAGTCTCGTACGCAATCTCGTTTCCTTTGATTCCTGGCAAGAACGCGACCTCTTCGATCAAGCTCGCGCCAGTTAGTATAATGGTTTCCTCGATTAGTTTTAGGTCGGTGATATTCATCATGAGCATGGCGCCACCAATATAATGCGTAGCGGCCGGCACGAACTTGTTGATGAAGACGTTGTAGTAGGCGCAGTAACCGATTGAACCACCGATGACGCGGATGGAAAGGGTGAGTGCGGCAACGGTCGCAATGAGGTCGTCTGGGCATATGATGGTTGTCATTATTGAGGCGGGGACGACAATGCCGCCGATGCCGAGTGAGGCGACGATCAGGATCCCCCAGAGTTTGTAGAGGTTATCTGGCGTAGCTACCGCAAGAGCTCCGCAGCCTGTGGGAGTGTTAGAAATCAGGATTAAATATTTGGGGACTTCAGATGTTGAATGGTGAAATCAAAGACCCACCCGCTGTCATGAGCACAGATGAGACAATCAAAAGCTCCTTGTTGTGACCTCTGAAAACACTAAGAAGCCAGAGAACGACAAATGCACCTGCTAGAATGCCAAACCCGACAGGAATCCCGCGAATCCCGACGCCGACCGGCTACGACTTTGTTAGAATTATAAATATACGAGGTCTAGAGGAAGTCTCGTACATCATGTCCATACACGTTGAAAGCCTGTGTAGGCCAAAACATAAGAATTGAGAAGAAGTTGGCTCCAGAGATAAACGTAATGACCAAGGTGAGAACGAGAATTCTAGGAGCTTGGCCCAAACGCTTCGGAAACATCGGATAGGATACGAAGAAGCTCTCCCAGATGAGAAATGCGGCGATGAGGACGACGCCGAGAAGCAATGGAACGAGTACGTGTGCTGTGTGCCATTTATACTACGGACTCATTAGCAAGGGAGATATTAATAGGATAAACGAGAATGGCATTGTCGAAGAAACGAGAAAGACAAAAGATTATGCTGCTTACCTGATAGCCACCCCATTGCATACCCATCATGAAGAGCAGCATGCCCGAGATGCTCAGGAATCCACCCACATAGTCAATTTGCTGAATGATTTCACGGCGAGTCAAGCCTTGAGAGTTGACTCGTGGCGGGGGAAAGTAGAAAACGGCTGTGAGCACCAGGCCAATGAATGCCCAAATTCCGCAAATAAGGCCGCAGTAGCGCCAAGTCGAGTGGTGAGCGATTAACTGCGCCCAGAGAACTGATGGACAGAACGGAATAATTGTGAAGACTAGGACTGCCACATATTTGCCGCGCTTGGCAGTGGGAGCTAACTCTGAAGTCGCAGCGAGAGCTGTTAATTCGTTAATGCCAGCTCCAATTCCAGCAAATGTCATGCCGCCTGCAGCTCCCGTCAATATCTTGTTTGCCTATAACGAACGGAAGACGAACAGATGAAGATATTCATGGAGTGAGCAGTTGATGATACGATCATCCCAAGAATTATAAAACTCGCGCCGATGAGAGCCACGTAACGTCTACCGATCAAATCTGACAAAGACCCGACGAAAGGGCAGACAGCTGCAAGGGAGAGTAGGTTTGCTAAAACAAACCAAATCCATCGGTCGGCGCCTCCAATGTCCCGGTAAATATACGGTGGTATCTGTGCGACACTCAGGAACCACTTTCGTTGAAACCAATAGTAAGGGACTTACACCACCAAAGAGATAGATGGGAATCTGGGATCCAGTCCATAGGAATGCCTAGAGAAAATTTAGACCAAATCCACACGCTGGAGGCAGTAAGGTAATACCATGGCAACCAGTGACATTATCCTCTTCTTCGTTATCTACTCTAGCCATCAGTACTACTGTAGGCTGATTCATAGGAAGGCTCGCCATACTGGAGGCTCATGGTCATGATCCAGATCGTCTCCTGTTTGGTATTGCTATTAGTAATGTGAGGCGTGAAGCGTGGAAAATTGCAAGCTTGCCATATGTTCGCAGTCCATCCTTCTCGTAATAATTCGTATGTCCCGGAACGCGATCATGGATAGGAACCTGCTCAAGATTCTGCGCGCCGACTTTTTCGTGAGTAATTACGTTATGGTGAGCCTCGACCGAACCCTCAGAGCTATTGTTGTCCGTCATGCTGGCCTAGTTGTTAGAAAATGAGGGGTGGAGGGGCAAAAAAAGGAGCGCGCACTCCCAAAAGTCGAGGTGGTCGTCGCAAAAAGCACAGGTCGCTAGGTGAAAGAGAAATGCCTGATTAATGGCGACTGTGGTGATATATAGGCTGGGTTGCGGTCGTACACTAGGGATTCTAGGGAAGTGAGTGGAGGACGTCTGTGGCGCACGCCCCTCAATTCCATGCTCTGTGCACGGACGGAATCCTTCCCGTCCGGAGCAGCTGCCGCATTGCAGCGCTTTCCGTGGTAAGCCTGCACTGTGAGTGGCCCTTTATCCTCTTGCCATACTACGGTATCAGGCATAAGTTTCGTTAGTACGTCCCGTCTGACATGGATTATTGACAAGGATAAGACAGGCCGTCTGGTTAATAACGTGTGACAATCTTTTAAAGTAACCAATGAGAAAAAAGGAATCCCTTTGCCAAGCTCCACGCATATTAATACCGTAGTATGCCCTTGACCTCCGGCTCCATAGACAGGAGGCCACTATCCACGAATGGAACCTTACGGAGGTACATGCCCTAATGTTTGTCACACCGCCCTGGTTCTGCCACCAACTAAATCATTCTGCCCATACAAAATAATCCCTGCGAGCGCGGGCGGTGTAACAAACATTAGGGCATGTACCTCCGTACTACCAAATGATCCAATATCACGATAGATCGAGAAATGGGAATCGGTGCCAAAGTGCCCATTTCCAATACTTAGATGTCACGATGGTTACAAATTGTAAGTAGAAACTATTCTAACGAAGGGTTTCTCATTATGTATTCTTACGTTTCGCTACTCTTTCCTCTTGCTCAATATACCTTACTTCATCACTAGAAGTAATCTGGGTCGTTGTCCTCCATACGTCTCGCTACTCTCTTCTCTTGTTCAACATACTTTGCTTCATCACTAGAAGTAATCTGTTCTGGAGGCGTCTCCGATCTTTTGCGCTTCCTAAGTCCGGGTTCAATTAAACTCCTGCTAAGTGATTCCTGTCGTTGTACCTTAGTCTCCGCCTTAGTAAGATACTTGCAGAATTGTTCAGCAGAGACTACTAATTCTTGATCTTCATCTCCAATCTCATCTCGTGCAAGTTCTTTATTAGCGAAGTCTCTGAGTTGAAGTCGTAAGCCTGGATGATTGGTCGGGTTTCCTTGGTCGTCGCGAAACGCCTGTGAACGTTAGAAATTAAGGACGAAAGAATATTGCCTTAGAATGGGGCATACCTCATCCGCAATTTCTTGGACCACTCTTAGCTCATCCCCATCAGCAGTGTTGACCACATGAGTTCGCCATACCGACAATGTCGCTTTACGCGACCCTTTATTGCCGTATTCAATGTCTAGACCGACAACAACTCGCACGCTAGCATCCGAGTCCAGAAGATAGTCTTCGGCCAGCCGGCCTAACTCCTTCTTTTTCTGCGAGTATGCAACTTCAATTATAACGCCAGGGTAATATGCATCCTCGTGCCAGAAAGAGGCGTCCGGCTCATGTTTCGATTTTTTGCCAGGCGGAGCATCGTCGACTGGAAAATAGATTGTAGTACAACGGGCTGGCTCCACCTTCTGCGCGAACACAGCTGCCCCGTTTGACCCATCGCAAATCAGTCTCAGCTGACTGCAAATCGCTTGTTCAACACCAGCGATGAACCTTTCATGTATACTGGTCGGCATGCGGACAGTAACTTGATTCTTCCTTCCGTCGTAGTCATATCTGTTCGGTTTCTATTGTTAACTAGCACCTCTATCCTGCATAGAGATCACGTACCGTGTCTTGTCCTTAACAAATCCGAATAGCGAGTCGTCTTGCCTAAGCTGACGCTCTATCTCATCGTACTCCCCTCGTGCAAGCTGAAATTCTGTCCACGGGTGTCGCTTGGCGTGCCGTCCAGCTTGGATATCCTTGAAAAGCGCGATGACTCGGGAAGCTTGGGTAAAGTTTTTCTTGCAAGTTGGCGGAGGCGTTAAAGGCGCGCCTAGGAAGCTTGAAGGAGGTGTAATATTCTGCTGGTCTTTTAGAGGAGCCCGCAACATAGACATAGCCGTAGATTGTGCTACAAGTTGGGCCGCATCGCGAAGTTGAGTGGTGATTGTGGGTTCGGGAGTTCAGTTAATGTACCTCAGCGAGCTCAGATTACCTCAGCAAACAACGCGGTCGGCATGGTTATGACGGTGGGGCCCCACCGCCTGTGTTTTTCGGCAGTATTAAACCGTCATAACTATGCCGACGGTCATAACCCTATCACCTACGTTATTACCAATTTCAGCTCAACCAAGGGTTTCCCTAAGCACCAGGCCCTAAGAACCAGGCCCAAAGGCTCCCTTCTTAACCTAAAGAGGCAACAGACTTAGGGCTCGTTTGCTAACTTTTTTCACCTGTTCACGCCTGCCTGTTCGTCGCCCAAAAAACCCACCTGGAACGAATAGGCAACAGGTAGGAGCTGCTTGTTTACCTCACCTGTTCAATTTCCACCTGTTGGGCCGTCTTGGCGGCTGAAATTAATGTTCACCTGGCCTGTTCGACGTCCTCGCGCTTGCCGCGATTTATATAGTCAAAAGTAGTATAGATTGCGCGATTCCGCCCACCTGGGCCATCGAACAGGTGGAATTCCACCTGCACCCTCTGTAGAAAAGGGGGGGTCCTGTATGTTCACCTAGGCGGCCTATTCGGTCAATCCGACCTCGATTATGATGTTTTTTCGAAGGATTGTGCGCATCACGTGGTTCTCACCAACTTCCTCTGGTAAATGAACCGCTCTCACCCCTACACGAGCGCTTAATTTGATCCACCGGTGAGCGCGAACAGGTGAAAAATAGTTAGTAAACGAGCCCTCAGACAGCTATTACCAAATTTAACTCAACCAAGGGTTGCCCTAAGGACCAGGCCCTAAGAACCAGGCCCAAAGGCTCCCTTCTTGACCCGAAGAGGCAAGGCATTCGGACAGCTAACGTAGGTGATAGAGTTATGACGGTCGGCATAGTTGTGACAGTGGGGCCCCACCGCCTGCAATCGGGCCTTCGTCAGCAATATGATATTCTAAACCATCATAACTACGCCGACGGTCATAACCCTATCACCTACGTTATACCACTTTTGACCAACTCTCAGTAGGCGGTCTGGTAGCGAGGTAAATTCCGAATGAACTTTCGCCAAATCCTACGGCGGCCTTGGTTGTTCCAGCTGTACTCCCGGTTTCTTAATTTGAAAGACAATACCGAGAACATTGGCCTGCAGACCGATAATCTGGGCATCATGACTGGCTCGCCCTAGTGTTCGATCCCCCGCTTGTCTCGATTTCGTATTGATCGCCCTTCTGCGTCCTGAATAAATCATCTACCATGACCCCTTCATAGAGTCATGTGCACGACCAGCTTCACTCTTGGGGATCTGCTTGATTGCCACCAACTGCACATAGTAATTGTAGTGAAGCCGTATGCTTGGCTGCAAGAACCTTGCTTCCAACGAACTTAAGGCTAAGTGTCGTGATCTTTGTCAAATATCGTGAGGTCTCCACAGGTACGATATTGCCAAATTTCATCAGCAATTATAGATACAGCGTTATATTCGCGTTTTCGCGGAGGCAGGTAAAAGAGAGAAAGAGGATCCGTCAGGCAAGTTCTAAAGTTAGTTTAATTTAATTCTCCTAGCCAACCAGAATAATTCTCCAGGGTTAGTAGCAATCAAGCGAGATTAGATGCGAATTTGAAATCTCTTTTTTTTTTTTTTTTTTTTTTTATATCCGTTGTATTATACTACGTACAATACTGCGTATGCAGCCTCTAGGCTATGGCGCTATAGTTCTATATAACATGAATCCTTCCTAGGCAGCTTAACATGTACTAGTAGCTAAGTGGACACTCTGGCCCGTTTTTTAAAAATGCTAGGGGAGCTCTAGCGACTAGTGTTTTTTCGTTCTGGTATTTTGCTTACTATGGTCCAGTTTACACCAAGAAAAGGAATCCTGGCTCTTTTATCTATTTCTGCCGTATTCTGCCGTTCCTAGAGTAGAAAAAGCGCTCTAAAAGAAGATTTTTTATTAAAATAGTTTTGCACTTAAGAATAAGAGGCGTTACAATAGCTTGCTAGCTTGGAAGCAGCTACCAATTACCCCTAAAGGCGACTTTTTATCCTGTACCTATCCTTCCTCCTGCTAAAGAAATGGGTAGGGAATTAGTAATTAATAGGTACTCTCCCAAAAATAACTACTAATGGTATTTTATAGGGCGAACCTCGTACATAAACCCACCCCCATAGGAAATTTTCACGAAGTTGTCTTGTATAGGGTATAACACCAATTCGCCTATACACTTAGATTTAACGTGCTAAAGTACACGGGCCCGGTCCTTCCCCTCCCCTACTATAGCCACCCCTATCTGCGCATCTGCGGTACGCCTATAGTGCGGTATTGTATGGTTATGTTGTGGCGGTGGTGGCGGTTGTGGTAGAGGTCGTCTGCAGCGCGATGGCCGTAGACAGGTTGTGGAGGTCGTCTGCAGCGCGATGGCTGTAGACAGGTTGTGGAGGTCGTCTGCAGCGCGATGGGCTGTAGACAGGTTGTGGAGAGGTCGTCTGCAGCGCGATGGCCGTAGACAGGTTGTGGAGGTCGTCTGCAGCGCGATGGCTGTAGACAGGTTGTGGGTCGTCTGCAGCGCGATGGCTGTAGACAGTTTGAGAGGTCGTCTGGCAGCGCGATGGCCGTAGGACAGGTTGTGGAGAGGTCGGTCTGCAGCGTGATGGCCGTAGACAAGGTTGGAGAGGTCTGCAGCGTGATGGCCGTAGACAGGTTGTGGAGAGGGTCGTCTGCAGCGTGATGGCCGTAGACAGGTTGGGAGGGGTCGTCTGCAGCGTGATGGCCGTAGAACAGGTTGGAGAGGGGTCGTCTGCAGCGTGGATGGCCGTAGACAGGTTGGAGAGGGGTCGTCTGCAGCGTGATGGCCGTAGACAGGTTGGAGAGGGGTCGTCTGCAGCGTGATGGCTGTAGACTAGTTGTGGTGGAGGTCGTCTGCAGCGTGATGGCTGTAGACTAGTGTGGTGGAGGTCGTCTGCAGCGTGATGGCTGTAGACTAGTTGTGGTGGAGGTTGCGTCCGGTGACGTGTCTTTTAGGGGCTATATAGCCTGCGGCGCCATAGCGACGACGACGGAGGAGCGAAGGGGGAGACGACGACGGAGGAGCGAAGGGGGGACGACGACGGAGGAGCGAGGGGGAGACGACGACGGAGGAGCGAAGGGGACGACGACGGAGGAGCGAAGGGGGACGACGACACGGAGGAGCGAAGGGGGGGAGACGACGACGGAGGAGCGAAGGGGGAGACGACGACGGAGGAGCGAAGGGGGAGACGACGACGGGGGGGCGAAGGGGGAGACGACGACGGAGGAGCGAAGGGGGAGACGACGACGGAGGAGCGAAGGGGGAGACGACGACGGAGGAGCGAAGGGGGAGACGACGACAATTTGAAATCTCGCAGCGCTCGCCAAAGAAGCTGGTCGTGCACATTACTGTGAGTTCCCGAGGCTGACACAAAGCGGAAATGTTTGTCATCGACTGTAGGCAACCAACCCGAAAACAAGAGCTTCAGTGCAACGGTGGAGTCCTTCGATATCTCCTTGCCATAGTGAAGGCACATGACAATGTGGATCAACTGTACAAACGCGAGGATGCAAGGCCTTTCCCCGCCGAAAACACCCAAGGCAACAACTTTGGCAACACATCTTTCCACTTCTAATCTCTTATTATGTAATATTGAAGTATACTGATTCCTCACCGAGCCAGTCAACCTGCTGTGCTGAGTAGTACAAGCTCGTATGAACAGACTTTGATCACCATGCCACCTCATCGTAGGCTGCACAAAGACAATGTCGTTCTCATAGCTCATAGGATCAGAAATCATGCAGAGACCAAACACTATCAGCCCGAAGTATCTTAATTTTCAGACTTCAAATACTAGTTACTCTCAAACGCGCTTGAGAAAATTCGAGCCAAGCGCAGACCCAGCGGCTGACTGAGGCCTTTGGCAGCCCTGGTTATATTCACGGCCTCTGGCTGAGATCAGGCAAAGTTCGGATCATTCGTAATCGAAACGAGGCTATACGAAGCCAATGTCCTTCTCCTTTTTCACAGGAGAACACGCGGAGAATAAGCACCTGCTATCACGCAGACTTTTAAAATATGAACTTCCAACACGAGCTCCACGGAGACCTCCAAGGTGGCTGAAAACACTGGAGCAGCATCCAGACCTCACAACTTATTTCCACTGAAGCCTGCAGAGAGTTGACTTTAATAGTGCTAGTCAAATTCACAGTTTCTGCTCGATACCTGGAAAATTTGGGACCATCTCTAATCAAGATAAAACACTCACGAACATTCAACTGCCGGCTGAGTAAAGAATTTTATGAGCAGACGCAATCCAAATTAGTAAAGACGACAGTGCAGAATGAAGCAATTAGACAACCAGTACGGTGTGAGTATACGTGCGCTCGCGTTGTAACAAGGCTGGGCGAAATAACTGAAAGGTAGGAAACGAATTTTCTTGCTACGTTAAGGCTGGGCGAGATCTGAGAGAGCCCTTCATTGAGAGACTAGGACAGACTCAACAGTCGACCGTCAGCAGAGACTTATACACCGTTTCCTTACATCTCGTTGTAAGTGTGTATTGATCGCGCTGGTCCAGCGATGCCGATTTATACCCTTTCTAGGCAGGACCATACCCGAAACAGATAGGGATACGCCGAAGTGGCCCTGCTTGTTATCCGAAAAGGTATGAATTTACGCTGTTTGATTAACAAGATAGCGGGCACTTACAACGAGATGCAAAGAGGCGGTGTAGAAGCTTTCAGCAATGGTACAGTGCGACAAGTGCAGTATATTTACGGCAGCGCCCGGTCTCCATGTCGGGACCCTCCTCCGCTCCCCCAACCCAGTCAGCGGCTATTTTGAATACTAACTAGAATAGGTGGCCCCGCATCAGGGCGTTAGTGTTTGTCGGTTATCAGCACTGCAATTTTAGCATACTAGAGACGACTAAGTACCGAGTCTTGCACACTACAAGAAGATAGGTGTTGAACGGAGCAGTCAAGAAGAACTCTGTCGAATTAATGTAGGCTGTTAAGCCTCAATATATACAGTTAAGTCAAATAGCCAAGACACCCCTGGATTATACCCACAAAGGAAACAGGACGACGATCCCAATTAGCGCGTCGTTCGACAATAGGCAGCCATAAGAATCTTGATGCCCGAGGCTTCAGACAAGCCGAAAATGGATATGCACCAAGATTCGAGCCTCTTGATGTCCTCGCTGTGTTCAAAGACTTTAGATATAGGGAAGCCGAAAAGGCGGCACTCTTACAGTTCTCCAGGCCGAGGTCTGATCCAACAGGCCAGCTTCCTCCTCATCTAGGCTCATTGAATATTAATGAACTGTGACTAATTTATCCACGCTGTTAGCAGAAGAGCATCTGAAAACCATGACAAAGAGTTGAATCCGCCTAGAAAACCCCATGAAACTGGCACTTTCTAAACCCTGAGGCTGTCTTCATGATACTCGACTGGGGCTTGAAGGCCCTTTGTAAGCCTTTGCCTCATGAACTCGATTCACTGTTGGAATTGGGCAGATAAATCGGTAAAGAGAATGATGGAGATGTTCCACTCATCCAAGGTCGGACATCTTATGAGATTCTATTGATTAAGACGGTCCGTCAATGGTGAGGGATGAAAACAGCACAACTGCCTAGCTGCATCCCGTAGGAGAAAGAGTTGCTCGGGTGCCGGTCACTGGAGATCATATGGTACACTAATGGGACACTCAAAGCGCTGCTAATGGTTTTGACAGCCGATGATGCCTACGTAGGCTTGGGGATCCATATTGAGGAGTTCGAGAATGTTGATGTTGATTCCTGCCCGGTTGGGCTTTTGGAATTAAATTTGCAATGGTGGAATTGAAGGCAAATCTGACAATGAAGGTGGTGTTGAAGACCTCATTTGGATGATATGCAGCTTGGGGTACCTTCACTGACTTTGTAATTGTCGATCCAGATCGGGTTTCCTTACCACCGTCTTACTACTGTCTTTGATGCCTAGTACCCTAGGTCTCACCACCCGTTTCTATTACCTATTTTATCTCAGTTGTCTATGGTATTTGACTCAATTGCCTGGACCTACCTCATGTATAAATAGCTTCTTTTCTTCATAGTTTGAATAGACAGAGTCCTCATTCTTTTCTTATAATCGGTGCACGGACTACCGATCGACAGTAATACCATGGTTGGATGAAATCTCTTCCTGATACGCCTTGGCTACGTTAAGATGGAGCTAGTCAATATTGGAAGTAGAAATCTACCTATGTTGTTCACTAGGTCTTTGAGTGTGAGACGCTGTATTATCTTCAGGCTGGCGGAGGATGTCTGCTGCTGGAGTGTTTAGGGGACAGCCGTGTGTATGGCATCACATCTGGAAGGTGCCGAGATGGAGCTTCCGAAGAACATGCTCATAATTGTTTAGTGTCGGAATGCTAGTACTGAGCTTGAACTTCTAGCTGTGTTCTGGTAAGATGTATATCATACGGAGTCATTGTAGGATCAACAAAAGAATTCATAATTTATGTCGGGGATGCAGAATCAAGGTTTTATCGCAAGGTGTAAACTATTATTCGTCTCCCATCCGCCGGTGATAAAGGCGTATATGTGAAGGGTCATCCATTTAGTCCATGTTATACTATGGACTTTGGATAAGTGTCTAAAATACTTCAGAAGTGAATATTCAAAGGGATCCATATTGTTTTCCTCTAAGTATCCGAAGCTATTCATGGAGGCACAGCCGCAGACCGAATTAGGAGTACCCCCTCGGTGTCTCGGATGTAGTGCAGCATCTCCTTTCGGCTGACCAAGGCTGATCTGATAACTCACTCATTGCGGTGTCGCAAATGTGTTTTATCTCGACCGGTGTCTCGATAGAACTTCTTTGAACGGCGTTTGAGAAGAGACCGTACTACGATTAAGAGAGCACGTGATATTCTAGCGCATCGGTTGACATTCTTACCAATCTTCCTCCTACCGCATATCAGTTCTAAATTTGTCTCGCTAGAAATCTGAAAAATTGAAAATCTGGAAATCTGGAAATCTGGAAATCTTGGAATGTGTGTGATTATTAGGATCGTGATGCTGGCTTATGTTGGGCAGTTGGGTTCTAGATCTTGGTGATTGTTAAAGTTGCCACACGAACACGTCACCGGCTTATCACAGGAGGAACGATGTATTTGATAAAATCTTATACGTGTGGTCGTACTACATATCATTGGGTATAAAACAACTATAAATATCGGCTCCTATTTGTCGAATTTCTGTTGGCATAGATTGGAGCTGACGGTTTGCAGGAATCATCTGACCTGCAGTCTGCTTTATAAAGCCAATCAGGTCGCTGTTATTGCTGTGCATTAGCAAGGGAGCACTGCAGCAGCTATTTTTGATGCCATACACCTGCCCCAAAAGTACCCATCCCCGATGTGTGCTGAACGGTTTCGGCAGTCCCAACGATCTGAGTTGGGATCTAGAAAATAAGAGACCAGAAAGGAGTAGAGCTCATCACATTTACCATATTTCTCTAAATGCGACATAGTATGGCGGGAAGCGAAGCCGGTAACCCGATTCCATCGTCTCTGTAAAGTTGCACATCCTTCCGGATCGTCAGCGTTTACAATTCTCGCACTGGCTTCCAGCTTTGCAAGCGCGTTGAAGGGCTAGGAATATCTCACACCATGTTGAATCCGATTTATTGGGATGATGGCGTTTCGCTGGCTTGGTGCCTTTCTAGCCCACGGTGCCGGTTGTGCTAGCTAGCCAGGTACGTGTGCAAGCGCTGGTGATCGGTAGGGCTAAATGTAGATGTATGAGCAAACTGTCTAAATAGAGTTACAGTTAACGTCGAGCGACCCTTGGACAGCAGGGCCACGGCGCGTGCGGCCTCTTTCGTGCAGTCGCAAAATGTGCTTGACATGCGAGTGTCTGTAGGGCTGGCGGTTCGAAAATGGGCCTAATGAATAGCCTGGTCGGATTTTGGGCCACGGCGCTTCGACGTACGGCCATCAGCTGCACTGATAAAGGGGGGGGGAGATGAGGGGTTAGTGGGAGCATTTCCACGAGACGGTTACAAAACCGGCCACGGCGGCTGGTGATGTGGGATGGAAGGTTTCTTGTCGCATGTATATCACAGAGCACGTCTTGGAGGTCGCGAAACGTGTGAAGTAATGCGCATATTCTAGAACGGTGGAGAGAAGCCATTGACGTACTGAGGCAGGCAATCGGCGGTGAGGGACCGCCTGCCAATGTCAGGGCCGGACCACTGATGGGCATCACCAAAGCTTATTTACACCTTCTAATCCGTAACAGGATGGCCGGCGCTAATATCAGCGAACGACATCCACTCACAGGGCTTCGTCACTGGAGTCCCCGCAGCTGCTTTTGCTCATGCGGTGAAATGCACGGTCGGCAGCATCCCTCCTGCTCAATTCGCCCCAGGACCTGCGAACGAAATATGTGCGACCTGCGCATTGGGCCTCTTGATTGAACCGCTCCACGAGGTGGCTTCGCTAATTTGGGCCCTTGTCTTATTCGGCGATTTCACGCACATCCATCAATGATCGTGCAAGCTTACATCAGATACAGTGCGTGGACAGTTCGAAAACCTCCAGCTGACTTATTACTTTTTATCTTAGCAGACGGCGATCAATGGGGGGCACCGGGGAGTAATCCTTCAGGCTCACTTTCGTTCTGTCGCACACGCAGCGACGCAATGGATCCCCCCGTGGACGCCTCTCGCTTCGTATGGGCGGTCCGGGTCAGTCGCAGGCGTCCCCTGTCAGCCGGACCTCCCCGTATCTAGCGCCATTATGTGTTCTCGCGAAATGGACAATCGCGTACGCAAGCTTGGTCCACATCGTCGACGAGACTGGTGAGTCGCTTTATGGGCTAAGGTTTAGTTCTCCCCTGTTTGCGAAAGGGAGCTGGACAAAGTGGGCTGGCAGAGACCTCTTTCGGCATTGTAGATTTGTGACCCGGGCTTGTCAGTCGTCTCGGTGCTCTTCATCACATCTTGGCCCAATAGCGTGGGTAGGGTGGTGTGCGAGCGGTTGAATGCAAGCATCGGTTGGCTGTGTGACACGGAAGGCCCGGGACCCTTGCATCTTGCCTCTCCACCTCCGCAAGGGACATAAGGTATCGGCATCTCTCACCCGTTCTCATTTATATCTCCGAACTCTTGCTCTCTTTTTGTCCTGCATTGCGTTCGCTAATTGATTCTCTTTACCACGGGTCAAGAGCTGGATCTCTAGAGGAGCACGGTAAACATCCCATAAAGATTGCGATTCGCGAGCCCTCCTTGCTTGGATCACCCCTCGGCACCAATAGATTCAAGGCTCATTCATACAGCGCACCAAAGCACACCGCAAAAGCTCCAATTTTGCGCACATGTAGAAGACTTCTACGAGCGACTTTGAGCGATCAAATGCGCATCGGACCTTCAACAGTCTGAACTGGACCTATCAACTCCGCTCTAGCTTCTGCCGGCAGAAGTTTGCGACAGATCTCAGTGTTGGAATCGATACACGCCTCCAGGAACCAGGAACTCATCTCAGATCTATCGACCATGCCGGCCATTCCGGAAGTTTTAGCGAGGCGGGCAGGTGTGGCCTTTGAACAGCTGGAATCGGTTGTGTCGATCGCGGAGCGGGAGGTTGCCGATGTTGTTTCAACTCTAGTGAAACGCATAAACATACCATACAACAGCACAAGTCCTCCCGGCCTGATCGAGGCAAATACAAGAGATCCGTGGTCGAAGAGTGGAAAATATGCGCTTGGAATGGTTTACTTTTGCATAATATTACTGGTCTTTGCATCTTTAATGAGATACTATCATCTCTTCACGGATAAGATCAGAACTGTTCTGCACCAAGAAGAGGTATTGAAGTCCTCGACAACCACTTCACCCGACACAGATTACGAGTTGTCAGTCCTCTATACTGACAAGTCCACCAATAAGTTTTTCCCTCGCCATGGCGAATTACCAGCGCTTCCAAAGACGCAATCTTCGGTTTCATCAATTGGGCCGATTAACAACTGCATTGCGGCTTTCCGCTTTATATTTTACCATCCCATCCCACAAATCACTATCAAGAAGGGATGGATGCCGATTGTATTCCCTTCGCTGGGAGTGACGGTAATCGTAATAGCAGCGCTTATCTTCGTTACGCTCTACTGCTTTGTCCCGCAGCCGCTCTTTTGGCAAAGCATAGCATTTGGATCACCTCCACTCGCAATTCGCGCTGGAATGCTTGCTGTTTCCTTGATGCCATGGATCGTCGGCCTTAGCATGAAAGCGAATATGATATCTCTGATGACAGGCATTGGCCATGAGCGGCTCAATGTACTTCATCGATGGGGTGGCTATCTTTGCCTCTTCCTCAGCCTCATTCACACAATACCTTTTTATATTACGCCAATATGGGACAGGGGAGGATTGCAAGTGTTCAAATCATTCTTCGCTCAAACTGGTTTCTACGCCTATGGCACAGGTAAGGAACATCGCAGAATTCTAATCCCGAAAATGCTGATCAGTCTTAGGAGTTGCTGCTCTGGTTCCTCTGATCTTCCTCTGCGTTCATTCTCTCCCACAACTCCGCAATTGGATGTACGAGCTCTTCGTAACCCTGCATGTACCGGTGGCAATTGTCTACCTGGCTATGCTTTTCTGGCATTGCCACAACTACCTCACCTCCTGGGATTATCTCTTTGCAACGCTTGCAATCTGGGTAACTTCGTACATCGTGCGCTTGTTTTTCTTGAATTGGACAAATCCGTTCCGGATGTCTTGGTTAATCGGCGATGAAGCAGCCGTCACCATTATGCCTGAAAACGCCATCAAAATTACCATTCCTACGCAGATGAAGTGGAGACCGGGCCAATACGTATATCTTCGTATGCCTGGCGTATCTGTCTTCGAAAATCACCCTTTCACTATCTCCTCGCTGTGCAGCGATGACTTCCCCTCCGGGTATGGAGAGGGCTACCGAGACATGGTCTTGGTTTTCCGACCATTTGGAGGTTTCACTAAGAAAGTTCTCAGGAGTGCCATCGAACACGGCCCCTGGCACACATACCGGGCTTTCATTGACGGCCCTTATGGAGGCATGCAAAGACGCATCGAAGCTTTTGACCATGTCGTCCTCATTGCTGGCGGTAGCGGTATTACTGCTATAGTAAGCCAGCTGCTGGATCTCATTAAACGAATGAGAGACGGCAAAGCAGTGACCAAGAGTGTCAAGGTTATCTGGGCTCTCAAGCGCCCAGAAACTATGGAGTGGTTCAAGGAGGAACTCCGGATATGCCGGGAGTACGCACCTCCAGACTCCGTCCAATGCCAGTTCTACATCACAGCTGCAAAGCGCATGACCCGAACTGGACAGCTCGTCAGCGCCCGAACTCCCACTCGCCCTGTCAGCTTGTTCTTCCATGACAAAGTCAACGACGCCTTTCAGGATATCGCAGACAAGCGCGTTTCTGGGATCTCAACGAAGCGCCACTCCGCTTTGATTCGTGATGAGGCGGCCGGGGACCCCGAACGTGAGAAGGAGCTGCGCCGCGAAAACGAAGACGCCATCACTGCTCTTCCACAAGCTCACCTCATCCCTGTGGCTGGCAAGCACCTAGCGCCTCCTGAATCAGACATTGCACAGCCCACACCTCACCGCCCACTTGTCGCCCGCCGTCAGGACCGAAATCTCTCCCTCGACATAAGCCAAGCCGTTGAAGCCGGTGCGGTCTCTCTCGACCCAACCACCACCGCACAAACTTTTGACTTCGGCTTCCCATCCACCCCAACCGAGTTCCAAAAGAACCTTATGCGTTTCGCATTCCTACCAGCCGCAGTCAAGAAGAAGGATGGCTGGAGCACTGAATACGGTCGCCCCGACATACCCTACACACTGCGGCAATTCAGCAAAGAATTTGGACGACGGACATGCGTGTTTGTCTGCGGTCCACCAAGCATGCGTGTTGATGTCAGCAACACCGTTGCTGAGCTGCAGAAGGGTATATGGCGAGACCCAACAAAGGACGAGCTATTTTTACATGCGGAGAACTACGCCATATAGAGCGTTCACTCCCATTTTCATCATATCATCATTTTGGTTCAACAGCATCTCGGATTGGTCGTTAGGGGGTGTAAGGGGGCAAGTCATGAACGGGGTAAAGACGGCGTTGTTTTGTGCATATGATTCCTTTTCTTCCTCGCACTCATACCCAGCTCGCGCCTCGCTGCATACGCCGTGGCACTTTTCATTTTTATTTCTTTGTAATATTTGTTGGCTGTCTGCCCCCCATGATATCCCTGGTTTATGGCCTGGTGATGGCGTCACGAACTTTTTCAATTTCTTTAGTGTACATTCAATTTTGAAGAGAAGAACCGAGGCTCCATAGAGTCGGGTGTAAGGATGCATATACATAGCGTTTGTCCCGATTGCATCAGACCAATCAAGTAAATAAATATCAAATATTCAACATTTGAGCTCCTGCGCGCACAGGCTCTCCAGGGAGCTGGAACGACAATATGAAAGTGTCCCTCCAGGGTTTGCAAGTCGGGTCTGGGATCCCAGCGCCATGACTTAACCACTGCGGCATGCAAGTCATCTGTCGCGAAATTGGGGTTTCGACAGGAAGGGTGCCCCTTGAAGGGGCAAACTCGTCGGGAGCGTTTCCTGTCGCTGCTCGCGCGGAGCCTGAGCTGAATCGTGCACCTTTTGCAGAATTGGTACTAGCGTTCGCGGCGGGGTCATCGGAAAGCTGTGCCGCATGACTGCAGATTGTGCCTTAGGATTGCAGACTGTGCCTAAAGGATTGCGGACCGCGTACTAGCCCGAATCCTTTTCGGGTAGCTCGCCTCGAGCCGTTCCGTCTCTCCCCGCAAATAGAAAGCGCCACGTAAAAAAAAGAGGCACGGGCTGTGGGGCGCGAAGGGTCGGAGCTTAGTTGGGAGCTTCAAAATGGCTATTTGTAGTGTGATGAGTGTATTGGAAGTTCATCTAAGGGAGCTATTATAGGGACCTGGACTTAACGTCCTACTTTGGCTTGGACTAGCAGGATCACGACTTCTAGATATAGTCTAGGGTACATGCTCGAATCCCACGAGTGGGGCACAGCTAGCTTGAGACAAGATTCAGCAAGCCTCTGATTCGTTTTCTTCTATTTACGACCCCCATAGAAGCTGTCCGGCGCCCACGCAGAGACCGATGCGCTCTAAAAAAACTCGAATACGGGAGCTTTTAGAAACTTAGCGAGGAGTTAGCAAGTGCTGATGCCCCCATTAGAGTAGCCTTTCGAGAGCCGGTAAATGAGCCAGTAAGTGACAATTATATCCCTTTTGATTTTGGAAATGGCTTAGTTTCATCAATGTTTTAGGATGAATAATTGATACGGGTATATGACTTGTGAGGGCGGTTATTCGTTGTGCTCTGCTGCGCCTTCAGACCTAGAAACGCCGACTACTCTTATGTATGAGGCGGTCTTGGTCAGGAAGCCGCTTGAATGACACCGTAGATGAGCAGTTGAGGGAAGAGTTTTCCAGCTTCTCCCATGAGAGCCATCGGAGGGCGCTAAAAGGGACGCAACTGTTGGCGAACTAGAGTGTGCAATATGTGTAGACCTCACTATTGACATCGCCGTTCTCAGTGAAGTCACTTTTAACTACACAACTTGAAGTGCTTAAGGCCAAAAGGTAGGACGATGGTTGCACTTATTCGAGCTTCATTGAATGCCAGCCCGATAGCTATTCTTCGCCAGAGAAGAGTCGACGACTCCACCACCAGTACTGCTTGGCAATGCCTTAGAAAGACTGAATCTTTCACGATTTCTTTGCAGAGTCCTAGTTTGCCTATGCATTGCATTAGTCCCATTTTCTAATGAAACGCCCTGATTACCTGCATCCATCACTCGCATAATCTTCTCATAAACAATTGCCTTTAGATCTTGTGCAGCTTGATGTACAGGCTCTATAGCCTTCTGCTTTTGCTTGCGGTATTCAGGATGACGCTTAAGGAATCATCACGTCCATAAGACCTGGTGGAGGGGGCTCCGAGTCGTGCTCCATGTCTTGGGTAAGTTTGGCTTTTGACACGCGCGAAGCTCTGCTAGAGCACTCTAGATTCGGCTTTCAACCTGTAATTAAGTACCTGACATGGTGTCAATCGGTAGTCCGTGCACCGATGAGTAAGTAAAGAATGAGGACTCTGTCTATTCAAACTATGAAGAAAAGAAGCTATTTATACATGAGGTAGGTCCAGGCAACTGAGTCAAAATAGGTAATAGAAACGGGTGGTGAGACCTAGGGTACTAGGCATTAAAGACAGTAGTAAGACGGCAGTAAGACGGTAGTAAGACGGTGGTAAGAAAACCCAATCTGGATCGATATACCCCCCCAGCTTTGAGCCCCTACGGGTTAAAGCTGTATCGCGGGTCTTGGCATAGTGTTGAGTCGAATATACCCTATATCTTCCTCCTTGCTTACCTTTTTTAATTTAGATCCTTTCCTTAATATTAACCAAATTTAATTAATAAACGAATATGTCGTGCTTCTGCCTTGGCAGAGCTTTCGTTAAGCCGTCTGCTACTATTGCGGCAGTAGGCGTCCAATTAATCCTAATTTAATCGTCACGTACTTCTTAACGTAACCAGTAGTGGTGTATGTTGACGTGTTGGAGCTTCGTAGATAGCTCTGGTCCGTCTTTTGTGAGTAATTAAATCGTCTATAGATTGTTGCAGTTAATCGTCTGCCTGTTATCTAAGGTTAGTCTGATTTCTTTAAAGAAGCGACTCTACTAGATTAATTCCGTGCCTGTATATAACAGAGCCATAAGCTCTGCCTTAGTGCTTGACTTCGTTACTAACGTCTGCTTAGTAGAGCGCCAGTTGATTGGTCCCCCAAATAGGGTAAACAGATATCCTTCCGTACTACGTCTACTTATCAAGTCGTTTCCGAACGCTGCGTCACTTACTCCTATAAAGACTTAACTCCCTACATTATACCCTAAATATTTAATTGTGAGGGTCCTTGTTTGATACAAGTAGGTAATCGCTCGATGGGCTGCGGCGTTGTATAGGGGTAAGGGGTTTCGCAGGAATTCCGATAGCTTGCTTAAAGCCCGAGCTGCATCAGGTCTCGTGATATAGGTCGCGTAGAGGAGTGATCCAATCATCCTCTGGTAGACGTAGGTGTCTTAATTTAAAGCTTCCTCTAGGTTCGGTAAGAGCCTGTTAGTGCTTATAGGTGTACTAACTAAGCGCATGTTAGTTAAATAAAAGTTATTAGCGATTTTCTTAATATAGGAGTCTTAACAGAGCCACAGCTTCCTCTAACTTCTATCTCTTAAGACTTAAATTCCTAGGAACCAGGATAGTTCTCCTAGGTCCTTTATCTCGTATTTCTTTATAAGCGCAGTTTTAAAGCTTAAAAGCTCTAACTAGTTCCCCTTAGTGCTTACGGCACAGATATCGTCTATATAGAAGAATATAATTAGCCGATTATTATAGTAAAGACACGGCTCTCCGCTAATAGGCTTTAACCCTAATTTGGTCAGTTCCTGACTTAAGTTGTTATACTAGAGACGCGGTAATCGTTGAAGTCCGTAGAGAGCTCTACGTAGTAATAGATATTTGCCCTTAATAGTGAATCCATCTAGACACTTAATATAGACTATTTCGTTAATTAAGCTATTCGCGAACGCGTTAATAGCGTTGCCCTACTAAACGTCTAAATCAAATGCTGTAATAACTGCTGCTAGAGCTCTGAAGACCTTGGCTGCTAGAGTTGCCGCATAGGTATCCTTATAAATCGACTCTTGTAGATCGCCTCTCACATAGAGTTGTGCCTTAAACTTCGTTAGATATCCATTAGTGTCCATTTTATAGGTAAATCTCTAGGTAATAGGTACTGTTTTAACTAACAGAGTCTTATCTACAACCTTAAATATTCCATAACCTTCTAGGTTAGTATACTCTTTTATAGCAGCAGTAAGGAAATCTTCCCTATACTAGTATCTTATAAGCTCCTTCCAGTTCTTAGGCGGAGGTGGTAGCTTATCGCGATAGATTTTCCTATGATATTTTAGGCCTATATAGAAGGCTGCCCGAAGCGCTTTAAAGCTATCTACCTCTTTAAGGTAAGTTAAATAAGCTATATATCGTTTAGGTAGCCTCCTTAATCGTTTGCCTTTTATAATATTGTTTTCCTTAATAGCTGCGCCGTCTTTATCCTTTGAGTTATCCTCTATAGGTACATATTTATAATGTGGTCATTAACGGGTAGAGGGAGCTAAGGAGCTTAAGGATTCTTTAGTAGGAATTAACTAAGGTTCTAGTGTCTTGTCTGGGGTAGGAAGGGTAGGTAGAAAATTGTTCTTTAAGGTTTATAAGCTTACTACGTTATCATCTTAATCGGTTGCTTAGTCTTAATTTCCACTAAAATCTGCCTGTTGATTTCTACCGTCTTCTACTTAAATCTTATCTAAAGTCTTGTTGTCCTTATCTAACGTTTTATTAAGCTCTTCCTAAAGCGTTCTATTAATATATAACACATTAATTACCTCTAAAATTTAATTAGCGCGTTTTTAGAGCAGATTTGTAAGATTTAGCTAATTATCGTTATAGAGTAATTACTTATTAAATGTGACGTCTCTTGTTTAAATTACCTTCTTTTTGCTGGGTATATAAACCCTAAAGATGTTCGTTAACTAGTATCCAACTAGGTATCTAATATAAGCTCTTGGCTCAAGTTTTTAAGTACGTAGGAGGTTGTATTTAAGTAGGTAAGCTCTATAGCCGTATATATATAGATAAGCTATATTTGGCTTTAATAGTAAGAGCCCTAGTGCTAACTAAAGCTTCTTAAAAGGTGTTATCCATCTAAGCTAGGCGTTTGGTGTCCAATTAATTAAATACACTATAGCTCTAACGATCTCTAGCTAGAGCTCTTTTGGTAATTAAGCTTTAATTTGCATATAACAAGACTTAATAATAATTACCCCCCTAGAACGTTTAGCAGAACCGTTCTAAGACTTTATATATAGGGCCGATTGCTCTACCGTGATTTCTTTTTAGTTTGTCTAACTATAGAAGTCGCCACCAAGGGAGGTCTCGCCATTAACTCGGATAACTACAATCTTCTGATTATATTGACGCTTCACCCTATTTAAATATCGTATAATTGCTTGCGTTAACAACAACTTTTAGGCAAAGGTCTCTACCTCGTTTATTTGTAGAAATTCGTCATAGAAATATATCGTCTATTTATAACCGTTATACGCCACGATCTCTAGAAATAAGTTAATATGCACTTAGTAGAAGGGCCTTATTGCTTTATTAGTAGGTGCTCTTCTTAATACAATTTCGTGAGCCTTGCTGACAGCATAGGATTCATAGTCGATTGTTGCCGGTCCTTAAAGCTTCGCACCTCCTACCTCCTAAGGTAGATGCTTAATTGCCTTCGGTCCTGTATAGCCTAGTCTCTTATGCTAGAGCCTACCTACTACTTCCTAATTAAGAAGGGGGTCTTGCGATTAGATTGTAAATAAGGCTTTTGGCTTATTATATTTAAGCGTGTTTTGGTTACAATATCGCCCGCAATAGGCGAATATCTTATAATTGTCTTTATGATATAGTAGGTTCTTTTTATTGTCCCACCATATATTCTTATCGTTAAACCTGTTTAGATAGGCCAAATTTGTATAAAACGCTGGTATATATACTGCATTAGCTAGTAGGATCCTCTTAGGGCCTACTAGCGTCTAGATTGTGACTGCTGCCGTCCCTATGCCCTTAACTGGATCTAGGCCCGTTCCGGCGTATACGAAGTTATTGCTTAGCCAGAGCTTGTCGACGAACCTTAATTAATCGTTAATAACGTGTATTATGGTTTCGTTGTTAAGAATCACGTTATTACGCAGCTTGTAGTTAGAACCTATATTATAGGCGCCTACTTAGTGTACAGTAAAGATACCGTGGTTGTCTTCCTTTTAACTTCTATCTGGGTTTTATGCGGCTTTTTTTTATAGAGCTTCCTTGCCTAAAGCCTCCTTCCTTATCTTTTTAATCTTTAACTTAGTCTAATCTAATACGCTTATAATCCTTTCCTTAACTTTTATAGCTATAGCTTTATTAGATTTTTAATCCTTTAATTAAACTAATTTGTTAATATAAGGATAATCCGGAAACTAGTAAATATCTCTATAGTAGCACATTAGGGTATCCTTCTTCTTTAATATCCTAGACGGTATAGTAGGGGCCTTATCCTTAGAAGCCTTATCCTTAGGAGCCTTATCTTTATAAGATCCGTTAATTAACTCGCCCTAAAAGCCTACTATATTAGCGCTAAGTTAATCCCTTCTCTTTTAGGCAGTCTTTATTTATTAATAGTTCCAATATATTTTAACCAGTTAATCTATAGATATTATCTAGTTACTAGCCTAGTCGTATTTATTAAATTTAACCCTCCACGTTAAAGCCTAGTTTGGTAATACTGGCTCTATAGCTAGTAGAAAGTCTCTAATTACTTAGTCGCCGTTTATATCTAGTAATTTGATCTTTTTGCAGTCGTTATATATCTTCTCCTACTGCTATAGCTAGGCCTTAAAGTTCTGGTTCTTTAGGCCCTTTTTAACCTTAGTATATTAAGTAGATAGGTACAGCTTACGTGCTATATTAGTAGGGGTAACCCTCTCCTTAAGAGCTACTAGGGTGTTGTATACTGAGTTAATACCCAGTATATAGGTGTTAAGGTTCCTAGTTACTACACCAGTAATATAGCTTTGTAAAGAGGTTAAAGCTGCCTTCTGCTTCTTATATTCCTTCTCTACTGTTTTATACCTCTTATAGAGAATTTAAAGCTCGTCCTTCTTATCCTTAGAGAGAGCTGCATATAAGGTCGTTCCTATCTTTACATCTTAAGGCTTAGAAAAGACTGGTTTAAGTAAACGAGGCAACTAATCCTGTTTAGTTGAGGGGTCGACGTACTCCTATACGTCTCCTGTTCGAGCTTAAAGCCTAATAAGGTTAATCCATTCGTCCTAATTAGCTTAGTTCGATAATATCACCGTTATAATAACAGCTTAGGTAGCTTAAGAAGTTATATTAAAAGGTGCTTGTAAGAATAAATAAAGTATTTAATAAGGAATAGGGTCAATTAAATCAATAGGTGCAATATGGCAAGTCACCCGGGCTTATAACTGTTAATTAGTAGTCCGTGCACTAATAAGTAAGTAAAGAATAAGGACTCTGTCTATTCAAACTATAAAGAAAAGAAGCTATTTATACATGAGGTAGGTCCAGGCAACTGAGTCAAAATAGGTAATAGAAACGGGTGGTGAGACCTAGGGTACTAGGCATCAAAGACAGTAGTAAGACGGCAGTAAGACGGTAGTAAGACGGTGGTAAGAAAACCCGATCTGGATCGACACATGGCGTTGTGGATATAATACGCATTTTAGAAGGCTTGTGATGAATTTAATCAAATCGGCGTTGTGCGGATATGGCATGTGATAAAGTTATTGCTTTTTATTGCTTTGCCTAAAATACCTACAAAACTACACAGTGACCTTCCCCGCTCCTTCTACTCTTTATCTCACTTCATTATTACAGTAGAAGGCGGATTGGGTGTCGCTAGTTCTTTAATAAACTTTTTTAAAGACTGCGGGGTAGGCCTGTTGTGGCTTGTGTGGCTTTGCAGATACATGTACTAGGGAGGTACTGTACTAGGGAGGTACTGTACTAGGGAGGTAGTGTACTGAGGCAGAATCGGCGGCTTACCCCACTAATGGTCCCTGCCTACAGCACCCGAAACCGGCTTTCTTTGCAAACCCCCCACAGACAATACGAGCGAGGTCCTTTCGATTGTCGCTGCCTTTTTTGCAGCCATGCTGCCATTACGAGGATCGGTTTCGCCGCATCCACCGAAGGTGGATTCTGCCAGTAGCCAACGTTCCAGCGGCGTGATACTGCAGTTTTCTTATCTTCTGCAAATTCGCTTGATAAGAGCCGCCCACATCACAATACGCATCAAAAAATACACCCCCTATTGCCCTACTAAATATAGCTCTATATTTTATATATAGAGGCCTATTTTATAGCTCTATTCTAGGGCTATAAAATAAGCCCTTATTTATATAATTTAGGGCTGTTTTTGTGGAGTTATGGGGGGTGCTTATTGAGGAGAGNCGCGATCNCGCAGAGCCTCAATTCAAGTTTTACAGCTACCCCCTATAGCCCCACTAATACAGCTCTATATTTATAAACAGAGGCCTATTTTATAGCTCTATTCTAGAGCTATAAAACAAGCCCTTATTTATATAATTTAGAGCTATTTTAGTAGAGTTATAGGGGGTGCTTGTTTTGGGGCAAAGCGGTTCCTAGATTAGTCAGCGCAGAGCCTCAATTTAAGTTTTGTAGCTGTTGCAAAGCACCCCATATAATTCCACCAATATTGGTCCAATTTATATAAATAATGGTTTATTTTATAGCCCTAAAATAGAGCTATAAAATAGGCATCTATTTATAAAATATAGAGCTGTATTAGTGGGGCTATAGGGGGTAGCTATAAAACTTGAATTGAGGCTCTGCGCGATCGCGACTCTCCTCAATAAGCACCCCCCATAACTCCACAAAAACAGCCCTAAATTATATAAATAAGGGCTTATTTTATAGCCCTAGAATAGAGCTATAAAATAGGCCTCTATATATAAAATATAGAGCTATATTTAGTAGGGCAATAGGGGGTGTATTTTTTAATGTTACGTATCTATACATTGCTTGGCCGAAAAACCCTACAACTTAAGTATTCAACTAGATGTTTAACACGGTTAATAACATTATCGCTTGCAACTGCACTTAATAGGTCATTCTTTTTATTATAGATTGCTTACGATTAGTGTTTCTAGTAGCAATAATTATTAAGGCCTATAACCAACTTTCTAGCCAATAGCACCCGTTTAAAAACTCCTTACTTAACCGCCCTATTATCTACCTCCTTATCTACTATTATTCCATCTACCAAACATACTATAGTTTTATCTTTAAAAGAAGAAAGAGCTAGGAAATAAGATAAGAGGTCCTAATAACTCCATAACCTAGAGATCTAAAAGAAAGAGTAGGAGGAATAGGCACAGATCTAAAAGACGGAATAGGAAGAGGAGCTTTACTAGGCAAGGCTAGCCGCTCTAAAGCAGCCTGCTCCACTAAAGCACACCTCTACTACTAAGGCAGATAAACTAGGTAAGTCCTATAACCTACTAGAAGGCTTAGGCACGCTTAAGCTTAACCTCCCTAGCCTAGCTAGAAGAGACCTCTATAATATATAGAAAGGATCCTTCCGCCTAGAGAACCTAGCCCGTTTATAGGTATACTCTAGCCGCCCAGACCTTTCTAATATGGCTACTATTAAAAACGGAAAGCTTATTTTAAAGAGACCTACTACTAGCCACAAGGTCTACGAAAATAAGGAGGTTTAGTTTACTGGATTTACGAACTACATAGTAATTATAAGCACTTTTTATATATGCCCAACTAACCTCTATATAAGAATATTGCTCTAAATAAATAAGATCCGTGACTACTCTATAACCTATAACTGGACCTCTATCCTAGACCTTACGCTTAACTACTATAGGTATATTATAGATTGCAATTAGCTTAAGCCTAGTAACTAGGACATACCTACCTAGTTTAAGGCCCTATACTGCCGGGCAGCTAATATAAAGGCATAGAGCTAGGGACTTAAAGTCTATAGTATAGCATTAAAAAGATTACAAAAGAATACCTCCCCTTCCCTCCCCTTTAGTAAGCCCTATTACAGCTAGAATAACTAGCAGGCTTATAGAGAAGATCTATATTATTACCGCCACGCATGCTCTAAATACGATAAAAACTACCCATTAAAGTCGTGCCCTAGGTAGCTTACTACCGTAAATAGTTAAACCTAGGATTTAATAGTAAATAAAGACATCTTCCTAGGTTTAACTATCTAGATAAACCTGTTACAAACGCTAAGGCTCTAAGGCAGGCCTAATTTAGTACCTCTTTTTAAAACTTATTTATAAACAACTTTCCTAGCTAACTTACTATTACCTTTAAGACCTCTCGCTTGGAGCACGCTCCTTTATAGGTACCCTAGAAATCTCCTAGCAATTTTATAAAGTATTCTTACCTATAAGGCGGAGATAGGTCCCTTATTACCTATACTACCTAATATCTATAAAAACTACTTCTCCTTATACAATAACGAAGACCTTATCTCTAAAAAGATCGTTACTAACCTAGCCCTAGGCCGTATATAGGCCACCAACTCTATAGTTACCTTACCCCTAGGCCTAGTGCCTAAGGCAAATAGCGGCTTTTGCTATATTTACAACCTCTCTTTACCTAAGGGCTTCTTAGTTAATAACTCTATTAACCTAGCCTAGGCAGTACTACACTATACCTAAATAGAGACTATACTAGCACATATAATTATAGCTAGTAGAGGCTGCTACCTAGTTAAACAAGACATTAAAGATGCCTTCCAGATAGTGCCCGTTTTAGTGCAGTTATATTACCTACTTAGCTTTATCTAGAAGGGAGTTATATATATTAAATGCTATCTGCTATTTAGCTTACAAATAGCCCTATTTCTTTTTAACTTATTCGCCGAAGGTCTCTACTAAATTCTAGTATAATAGATTAACTCCACTATTAAGCACTACCTTAATAATTTTATATTTATAGTTAAGTGTCTAACTATACTGCCATTACTAAGGGAGGTATACCTCTTGGTTACTAACCAGCTAGGGGTACCCTAAAATAATACTAAGAATATTAAAGGTACGAAGGCTAAAGTATTAGGTTATACTATTAACACTATAGCAATAGAGATAAAACTTTTACCAGCTAAGTAATAAAAAGCTATTAATTAGGTAACCGAAGCCCTCTAAAAAGGCTGGCTATTATTACAGTAAGCTTAACAACTAGTGGGCCGCCTAGCATAATATACAAGAGTTATCCACCTTAGGCGCTCGTACTCTTACTCCTTATAGGACTTTATAACAAAATGGCCTACTAGGTTATTAAGAAATATACCCTAATACCTCCCCTTAGAGCTAAAAGAAGACCTTAACCTCTGGCTTAAGGTTCTTATATTAAGTAATAGTATACTATTCTTTAATAATAAGGAGAGGCCGCAGTTTTACTTATTTACTAACGCCTTATTACTTAAAGGCTATAAAGGCTTTTACTTTAGCGGAGAGAATAGCCACTAGCCTAATTATACGGCTTCCCTACCCCAGGCCTAGGCCTTTAGCTATTATCCCCTACTAGACCAGGTAGATAACTATATTAACCTAAAAAAGATATATGCTATTACGAAGGCATTTAAAAAGTAGTTATTAGTCTAGCGGTATAGGTCTCTCTATATTTATATAGATAATATAGTTACTTATAGCAGCATCTAGAATAATTGTTGGAATGTATATCACGTAGTCGCGTGTCTCTGATTAGTCACCCTTACGGTGACTTATCAGCCCCCTATTTAGGCACCGCGATCCTTACGATCCTTTGCTTTCGACACCTATTAGACAAGAATCAATTCAACAGTTAATAGGCCAATCAAGTGCACTTGGGTGATACCGACAATAATATTATAAAAGGTTTTGGAAACTAATTACTCCGAGAGATACTTATATCCTTAATAATAAATAATATTACTATAATAACTATATAGGTCTCTAGCGCCAATAATAGGCTTACTAATACTCTCTCGCGATTTAACTATAAGAAATTATTATTACTATACCCTAAATAGCAAACGAATAACGGCTTCTTACTAAATAAATAACGGCTTTTTACTAAATAAAGGACAGCTTCTTACCGGATAAATAAAGGCTTCTTACTAGAAAAATAATATCTCTNCTCTANNTAGCTGCTAANTCTTATANTTAACCNAGAGTTNTTTAATTAACCCCCCCNAACCTTCTAGAGTAAGATTNGTGGGTTTTATTACTTTTTACTACTTATATAGCATAGCTTAGCAGCCAATATAAGGAAAGGCTACTCCTCCGCTATTAAGAGCTGGGAGGCCTTCTTAGCCCTAAATAGTTTATTACCGTATCCGGCTAAAAGGATAAACTTAGGAAAATAGATTGCCTAATAAGCGTTCGGTACAGCCGCCCCTCTAATAGGTAGGATTAAGCTAAAAACCCTCTCTAACTATATCTCCGTAATTTAATCTCATTATATAGACCTAAGTTACTTAATTACTACCTTTAAAAACTATACTATTAAAAAGGCCCTAGCGGGGGCTATATTACTATTCCCATCTACTAAAAAGACTAAACTACCGATTATAAAGGATATCTTAGATAAAATTATTACCTCTAGACCCTATAAGGCGGATATAAACGTAGACGCGGTATTTATAATAGCGTTTACGGGTTTCCTATGTATAGGAGAGATTATATACCTAAATAGGAAAGCTAAGGACTTTAGCACTACAAGGGCCCTCTATAATAATATTAGAATCGCCCCTAATAGCTATTTAATAGTCTTCTACCTAAAACAGAGTAAGATAGATAAAACCTATAGTAGCGTTAATATCTAGATCGCTACTATACTAGGAGATTGTCTATACCCCATAGCTATAATAATACGGTTATTTAACTGTAACCCCTAGCCTCTATTAAATCTATTATTTAGCGTTAATAATAAAGCATTTTCGGCGCTAGTAGTGCGTAAGATTCTATTAACCCGCTTAGCTGCCGGCAGTATTCTACCTAATAACTACTCTAACTACTCCTTCTATAGGGGTGTAGCGCAGTATATATATAATTATGGCTTTATAAAGTTATAAATGGCGTAGTTAGGTTAATGGACATTAGATACAGTAAAACTTTACTATAATACCTTAGAAACTAAACAACTTTAATTAAACTCAAATTTTTAGTAGAGTATGCCTATACTAGCTAGGGAAGCCTAAAATAGGGACTCTATACTTTCTATTACGGGACTACCCTATAATACCTTACACACGCTACCTGCCGCATTTTGCTATAATCTGCCATATTCTGCTATACTCTGCCTACTACCGCAAGATTATCCTATATTCGCAATACCCGCAATATTAGCAATATCCGTAACCTCTGTTAAGTTCTGTTAAGTCTACTAAATTCTGCTAAACTCTGCCAAATTCTGCTAAGTCTGCCAAATTCTGCTAAGTCTACTGAATTCTGCTAAGTCTACCAAATTCTATAAAATTCTGCTAAATCTGCTAAATTCTGCCAAATTCGGCCAAGTCTGCTAAATTCTACTAGGACTATAGTAATATGTTAACCAAGCGACCAAGTTAATAATATATACCCATTCTCCTTATTCCCTTACCTTCTTTCCTTATATAATATCTTAATTTTATTATATAGTTTATACTACGGAAATCGCTCCTATTTTAACTTAATTCTTTATAGGTAGCAGGCGCTTTGCTAGTAGGTACTGGGTAGGATTTAGGCCAGATCTCCAAAGTTTAGGCCTAAAAAGCCTTATAAACGCTAGAATATCGCCTAGATCCCGCCCTATAGGCCTACACCCCCTATAATCGATATATTTAAAATGGACTATAACCTATTCGTGCCATGCGAGAGATAGATGTCACGTATCTATACATTGCTTAGCCAAAAAACCCTATAACTTAAGTATTCAACCAGATATTCAATACAGTTAATAACATTATCGCTTGCAACTGCACTCAATAGGTCGTTCTTTTTACCTACCTACCCCCCTTATAATATATATTAGATTAGTTACTTGCAGTCCTGTTTAGGTCTAGCGGCGGGCTATCCCATTAGGGGCACCGGGTAGGATTCAGGCCAGATCTCCGAAGTTTAGGCCTAAAAAGCCTTATAAACGCTAGGATATCGCCTGGATCCCGCCCTATAGGCCTGCACCCCCCACAATCGATATATTTGAAATGGACTATGACCTGTTCGTGCCGTGCGAGAGATAGATGCGTATTATAATGTGGGCGGCTCTTATCAAGCGAATTTGCAGAAGATAAGAAAACTGTAGTATCTGCGGTAGGCAGCGATGCCTTACACATTCACGACACAACCGCAATCAAGGAAGACCACGATGTTAAGACAACAACAGTGACGCCCATGATTAAAGTCGACCTATACTTGCTCAGAAGGTGGGGATATGACGATCGCAAACATTGCAGCCATTGTAGCACTGACACAACTGTCACTGAAATGGGTGCAACACGCTACAAGTGCTTGCGTTGCACTGATTTTTGGCTTTGTCATGTCTGCTTCACATCGGCAGAGTTCATTCATCCCGATCACCAATTTCAGATCATAAACCTACATGCTCGGTTCCCACTACTGTTGACCACTCCGGACTCAGCCGCAGACGCCTACGGATTGAAGTTGTTGGATAAAGGACGCAGAGAATTTGTGATGCTACCCAGAAATTGTTGTCCAACTTGTCTTAACCACCGGCCGGGCGAGATACGTCACCGACAAGCGATTAACAAGGACTTTCCGTACTCAGATGACGCTGAGTGGAAATCCACCCACGAAATCCATGGAAGTGATTTGGAAAGGTCGGTATAAAGAGGTTGCGATTTGTGTTCGATTGTCTTGTGCGGCTTGACGAAAGTTGCTCCGAGGATGATCGCCGACGACCGGGAGATGGGTCTAATTATTTCGGCCAACGAAATCAGTATCTTTGATTGTGCATTTGTAGCCGGCAGCGAGGGACGCAACAAAGGACGTTACTCCATCCGCGGTCGCCCAGGATATAGCCAGCGCTGGCCTACTCTAAAACTTGCTGATGCTATAAGTCATTCACTGGGCAGCGATATATGTTTCGCAAAGATCAGATCCTGGATTAGTCTCTGCGAGCAGGAGCATGAGCATAGTGATTGTTTGAAGCCAGCAAGAAGCAGACTACCTGACAGGGTCATAGCACTCGACACGACGTTTGGTATGATATCTTTAAGACTTCTCATTACCAAGGGAGAGCCTGACCGATATATTGCCCTAAGCCATCGCTGGGGTTCCTCTCCATGTATAACGACCACGTCCGAGAACTTGGCCACAATGTGCGAAAACATTGATTATACCAACTTGCCGCAAACCTTTGCCGATGCAGTAGTTTGCGCCAAGAATCTCGGGATCAAATATCTCTGGATAGACTCTATATGCGTTGTCCAGGATGACATACTAGACTGGCAGAGGCAGTCCGCCAAGATGGAGTCGTATTACTCTGGGGCTTTTGTCGTGATCGCAGCAGCTTCCGCTGATAGCGGCAATGCTGGTTTCCTCAAAGAGAGACCATCTGTCTACACAGGCATTCCGTTCGAGTCCGTACCTGATAGTGGGACTCACGACTTGGCTGTGCAGCGTATTATGCCTCACTGTGCAGATTCCCAGCTTACCGCCACGGTGGCTATGGAACGTGATTATATCGAGTCTCGGGCGTGGTGCATGCAGGAAACCATTCTTGCCCGGAGAGTCCTCTTCTTCCACCATAGCGAAATGCTCTGGCAGTGCCAGTCACTCACTGATTGTGAGTGCGGCAGGAGCATGACGCGTGATGAGGAAGACCAGAGTTCCTCGGCTCGCCTTCAATCTTATGACGCCAGTCCAAGCATTCGAGAATTCCTTGGACCATGCAGTGGATTGCTAAGATATTTCGGCAAGCCGTTATCCACGCTCAACAGCGTCCACTTAGTATACGTGGAATGGAGACACGGTATCGTTCCGTTGTACACCTCCAAAGCCTTGACACATAGCGCCGACAGGCTTCCCGCATTGTCCGGCCTTGCTGCAAAGGTATGCCAATACCTTGAGTCTCAAAATCATGGAGATGAATATCTGGCTGGTATATGGCGGAGCGATCCCCTTGGTTTACTCTGGGCTGTGTCACGCGGCAGTGATCCTGAAAATGTATGGGAGCCCGATGAGTACCTGGGCCCCTCATTTTCCTGGGTATCGGTTGACCAGGAAGTCTGCTATAAGATTCCACCTGCGATGCAGTCGGCGCAGTATCCTCCTGTGTACGGTGACATAAAGTGCAGAATATTAGAAGCGCACGTTGTTGTCGATGGGATAAATCCTTTCGGAGCGGTAAAAGACGGTTTTATCAAAGTATCAGGGCTGGCTAGCGACATGATCATCCGCATCGGAACTTCGACAGAAGACAGATATTGGCTCGATTGCGGAGCTGGGGTTGACTATACGGATTTCTGGGTTGATACCCATCTTGGTGTGGTGAGGATACGTAAGAAAAAGGGCTTTACTTACTCCCTAAATCGTTTCGGCAAGGCCATCTTTGATGAACGCTACAGGGGTTGCACACCTCAGATCCACGTTGATGGCCTCGTGGTCGCAAATCTGGATCCAGCACCTGACCAATACAAATATTCTGTTAATTACGCAATACTCGTCCTTGGCAAATCAGTGAAGCGACCAGGTACATACCAAAGACTTGGAATAGCCACGGTTGGGATTAGAAGCCATAGTCACCATTGGGTGGACAAGTTATCTCTCCGCGAGTTTACTATTACCTAACTCTGCGGAAATCTTCAGTATTTCGCAGTTCATTGTCCACTAGCGACTTGGCAAGGGCCGACTTCCCACACCCAGGGTCTGCTGAAATCCAGAGTAGATCGTCCTGGGCGCTTGTGCGCCATTGACGATACTAAGGGTGAGACAGCACCTACTGACAAGTACCTTCCACTCGATCGGGGCTGACGTCCTTGAACTGCTCGCATGTACTTGTTTTGAATACTTTATGACAGCCACGATGCGAGGTATTCTGATATCGATTTTCTCTTTTCTTGTTTTCTTGTTTTCTTGTTTGACCACTTGTAGGTGCTCTTCCATTAACCGGGTTGATCTATCTCCTAAGCTAACAGGGAGGTAAGCACTGACTTTATAGAGCTATGGCTTCAACATGACCAAACAGATTCGAGGGTAGAAATGGTTTCGTAGCGCATGGGCTGGATTAACACGAGCCAAGTAACTAGGCACACAGATACGCCCGGAACGCAATGCGTTCCGGGTGGGATACTTAAGTGGTGTAGGACTGCCACTACGCTCATTCCCACGATGGACTGTCTCATCGCTGCGCTGAACAACGTCAGACGTAAGTGTTAAAAGAAGAAATAACTGCGCTTCAGGCGATAGCATACTTATGCCATCTAGCCTCATGGTCTCAGTCTATTCCATTTGCCTGCAAAACGCCCTTTCCTGAACCTCGAAGCCAACATTAGAAACGGCATTGTTAGGTTGTCTCATCTCTAGTTCCCTTATCACGTCTCTAAGTCCTTCATCCATCTTCTTTAATTCAGACGCTAGTGGGTCCTCAAGTTAGCCGAATCCGAATACCCGTACTCAGAAATATAAAGCTAGTAATATTCGCTAAGTCCTATATAAATTACAATATAAGCTTAATCTTTGGAGTTGGGTCGCTCGATATAGTTCAAAATTCCATTGACGTGATGTTGGCTCAATCTTAAGCATATACGCCCATCAATTACAGTCCTCAAAACCCCTGCTTCAGGAGCCTTTGACCAGGAAACTTTATCCCATTTCGGAATAGCCTACTGCAAACACTGCAAATTCCAGGCACACCTGACCGCCTTCAGGATTAAGGGTCCCAGATATCTTTTTCCCCAGCAATTGCCCGCCATGGACCGCATCTTAGACTACTCAAGCTATGCCATCGCCCTAGCCGCCCTCATCCCCCTCCTCTTGTTCCTCCTCTTCCTCCGCCCCGACCCCGAAGCCCCGGTCCCTTACACCGTCCCTCCGCCGCCAGAATGCCATCCCGACTGGAAAGGAGAGATCCTCGACTCGCCGTCCTTGAAGGTATGCTTCTCCTCCCTCTCAGATCGCGCTCCTGGCTAACCGCAAGTGTGAAACGGAAAGGTTCCCGGCTCCTCGGACATCCAATGCTACTGCCCGGCCACGGGAGCGTCGCTGGGCCAGATCACGCCAGCCACGGAAGCCGATATCGACGAAGCTGTGATGCGCGCGAAGGAGGCGCAGGTCGAGTGGGCCAAGACGACGCTCGCGCAGCGGCGGAAGGTGCTCAGGACAATGCTCAAGTGGGTCTCCTCGTGGGCCCCCTCCCCGCCATTCCCCCCAACCAAGTCTCAGTCAGCTATACGGGCGAGGAAAGTAATTGTGAACGTTGCGGTATTCTAGGTTCGTGCTGGAGAACCAAGAGATGATCGCGCGGGCCGCGTGTCTGGACTCGGGCAAAACGCGCATCGATGCCAGTTTCGGCGAGATCCTAGTTACGGCGGAGAAGCTGAAGTGGACGATTGATCATGGAGAGCAGGCGTTGAAGCCGGAGCGGCGGCCGACAAACTTCCTCATGATGTATAAGGTCAATGAGGTTAGATGGGAGCCGCTAGGAGTGGTGGCGGCTTGCGTGAGCTGGAAGTATGTTCTGCCTAGTTTCTCTATTGCTATCTATTCGCAGACAATGCTAACGCCGCTCTAGCTATCCTGTAAGCCCTCCTACCCTCCCCCCACTACATCCATACAACCATCTTCAACCCCACCACTCCTTCCCAAAACCAAACACATGCTAACCCCCCTAGTTCCACAACCTCCTGGGCCCGATAATATCCTCCCTCTTCGCCGGTAACGCCATCGTCCTCAAAGGCTCCGAGAGCACCGCCTGGTCCCAACGCTACTTCACCTCGATCGCGCAATCCGCCCTCCGCGCCTGCGGGCACCCTTCCTCCCTAATCCAGCCCCTAACCTGCTGGCCCACCACCGCCAACCACTTAACCTCGCACCCCGGAATCGCGCACCTCACCTTCATCGGCTCGCGCCCCGTCGCCCACGCCGTCGCGGCGTCTGCCGCCAAAGCCCTGACCCCGCTGTGCCTGGAGCTAGGCGGCAAAGACGCCGCGCTGGTGCTCGACGACCTGCCCGCCAGCGACCTCCCGCGCGTCGTCAGCATCCTCCTCCGCGGCACCTTCCAAGCCGCAGGCCAAAACTGCATCGGCATCGAGCGCATCATCGCCCTCCCGCGCATCTACCCCCAGCTGCTCGCGCAGCTCACCCCCCGCGTCCGCGCCCTGCGGCCCGGCTCCGCGCTCGACAGCCCCCCAGACCACAGCATCGACGTCGGCGCGTGCGTGTCGGCAGCCGGCTTCGACAGGCTAGAAGAGCTGATCGCGGAAGCAGTGTCGCAAGGCGCGCGGCTGCTGGCGGGCGGGACGCGGCTCGCGCACCCGCGCTGGCCGCGCGGGCACTACTTCGCGCCGACGCTGCTGGCGGACGTGACGCCGGAGATGCGCATCGCGCGCGCGGAGCTGTTCGCGCCCGTCATGCTCGTCCTGCGCGCCGCGTCGCTCCCCGCCGCCATCGACATCGCTAACGGGACCCCCTATGCGCTCGGCGCGTCCGTCTTCGGGTCCGACCCCGTGGCTCTCGAGACCGTCGTGCGCGACGTCCGGGCGGGAATGGTCGCCGTCAATGATTTCGCCGTCTACTATGCGGTGCAGTTGCCGTTTGGCGGGTTGAAGGGGAGTGGGTATGGGCGCTTTGCGGGGGAGGAGGGGCTGAGGGCGGTTTGTAATACGAAGGCGGTTTGTAGGGATCGTTGGCCGTGGGCGATCAAGACGGCGATTCCGAAGCCGTTGGATTTGCCGTTGGGCGAGGAGCGCAGGGCGTGGGAGGTTGCGAGGGGAGTGGTGGAGTTGGGGTATGGGGATTTGAGGGGAAGGGTTGGGGGGTTGAGGAGGGTGGTGGGGTTGTAAGGTTGTGTGTTCGCGTGAGGAAAGGGGAATGAAGAGGGTGGGAGGAGTTGAGAGAGCTGGGGGCGCGGGGGCGGGGCGCGGGTGCTGGAGCCAGCCGGCATAGTGGGTGGGGTTGATGTGGGGTTGGCGGACGGAGCGGGGACGAGAGGTGGGAGGGCGATGGCGAGTATGGAGGCTGCAGGCGTCTGGATGCTGGATTCTGAGGGCTGGAGTCTGGGAAGGAAGAGCTGGAGTGGATGATAATGCTAATAATAATATACGGCTAACAACTCCAGTAATCTATTATCTCGCGGATTCTAGAGAGCTACTTAGGTCTAATCTCAAACGACACGCTTTGCTACCACAACGACGCTGCAGAGAGATTCGCGCAACACCGAGCAAGCAAACGCCAAACCGGAAGAACGGTGAGTGAACGCCAGAGGGTTTGAAAGTCGTTATGTGCCGTGAAGCGGATGGTAGCTCGAGCAGGGACGAAGAATTACAAAGACTGTACTGCTCAACGGGCCAAGTTTGCCGGTGGCTGCGTGGGCGGGCCTTCAGGGGTCACGTAGGCCTGGTGGGCGCGAGTTAGCACTGCAGAAAATAGGCAGAGACGAAAGGACGAGGATACCTTTGTCATGCCGCCGTCGACGACAAAGTCAGTGCCGTTGACGAAGCTGCTCTCGTCGCTGGCGAGGAAGAGCACGGCCTGGGCTTGCTCAATGGCTTCGCCGAAGCGGCCGGTGGGGAAGTGGATCTCACGACGGTGGCGCTTGGCCACGTCATCTCCGAGCCAATCTTGAAGAAGGGGCGTGCTGGGAAAATTTAGTATAGAGTCCGCGCTTGGAAATTATGGGAGAAATGGTGCGGCTCGGGGATTAAAGGGTGTGGGTTGTGGGTAGCTGCGGTAGAGATGGAACGTACTTTAGTGGCGCCGGGCACAGTGCGTTGAACCTGAATCCCTCTCGTGCATGCACAATGGCGAGTTCTCGGGTCATGGCTAGTACCGCGCCCTTGCTTGCTGTGTATGCGAGCTGAGGAGTTGCGCTTCCCACAAGAGCTACTACGCTCGCAGTGTTGATGATACTGCCTTTCTTCTTCTCGAACTTTCTCATGCTCAGCACAGCATGCTTGCTGCCGTACCAAACACCCTTGACGTTGATATTATGCGTCAAGTCCCAGATCCTGTCTGGGGTATCAACAGCATCTGCGTCGTCAGCATGCATGATTCCGGCGTTGTTGAAAATGACATCGACGCCGCCCCAGGAGTCGACGTGGGAGACCATTGCGGCGACGTCGGTTTCTTCCGAAACGTCGCAGATGATGGTATCTACCTTTTCGGCATGAGGAACCAGTTCTTTGACTTTGGTAATAGCATGCTGGAGTGCAGGCCCGGATATGTCGGCCATAAGGACACGGGCGCCTTCACGAGCGAAGAGGATGCAGGTCTCTAGGCCGATGCCGCTATGGTGGGTTATTGAGAAGTTTTAAAGGCAAATGATGATGGGAGATGATATGAAAGTAAGAAGCAGACCAATTGACTCTAGGGAACTCGGTAAATATAAATATAAAGTTGAACGTATAAGAAAAGAGCCATTGTCATGTTGGAGTTGGTGCAACTGTGAGTCAACTCGGAACATCATGTAAAGAGAGTGTGGATGATAACGTAGCATGTCATAGACGGGCAAATTTCATACAGAGGATGATTCTCAAGATCTAGGAGTAGTGATAGGATGAAATGTAAATGTTCAGCCTACCCTGCTGCTCCGGTAACAATGGCATTCTTGCCACCAAGTCGACCACGTGAGAAAACATTGCTGCCCATGTTGAATGATAGCAGCAGTAATTCAGTATAAGTTTATACGGATGGCTCTCTCCGTTGGATGCTGCCTCGAGTCAGATGCAATTCTGAGGAAGAAAGGGCCAGAAAGATTTGCAGTTGTTGAAATCATGACTACGTCAACGCAGGTAATAGCCGTCAGATGAGTGAGGGTCCGGCGGTCCTTGCATAACCGCAAGAGGAAATGCGATTGCAACGAACAAAGAAAACTTACAGACGACAATAGCAGCAAGACTACTTCAGACTACTACAGAGGCATAAAGAGGAGGTTTACAGAGAGCGAGTTGTTGAGTTGAAAGAGAAAGAGAAAGGGAGAGAGAAGACTATACGGAATGATTCGGTGACAGGAGCCCGATTATCGGCCAGTCGAGATTGCTGTTAGATAAGAGGCCAAGCTGGTGGCAGACAACTGGCCCACCGTTGCCACCTGGCCAGTCCCTACTGTTGTGCTGCTTACTAGTCCGGCCATGACTCTGGATGCCATTGCATGAATGCTGGGGCTTTTGTACACTGTAACATCACGCGCCCTGTCTATCGGACCCTCGAGTCCGATTTCGATTCGACGCCGCATCCTATGACGTCTGTGGAGGGGTGCGATAGTGTTGCAGAGGGGAAGAGAGATCCTCTCACTCTTCGAGCGGCTTCGAGTGAATGTTTCTATAGCAAAATAGCCCGGATAGAGGTTTAGTTGGCAGAGTCAACGAGAGCGCGATTTATGTAGCACAAAGCACAGTATTCGCCGAGATGCGAGATGATGCGGCGCAGGCTTCCCCATGCCCACGCGCAGTCTCGGCGGGCCTGCTCTACCCTCATTCGCCAAAGCTCACTCAACTTGCAGGAACCACCCATATCAGTGGCTTTGCCCTTGTCCCGAAAGCCTGTTCCACCCGAGCTTTGTTTAAAATTACTCAGTTACTGTCCCAACCCCAATTCGATTCCAACTTCTCCTTCTCTCCTCCCCCACTAGCCCCGCCATGGCCGACCAGAACCTCCCCGAGGTCACCGTCGAGACCCTCCCCGAGCTCCTTAAAGACGACAGGGCGGTCAAGGTGGCGGGCGTCGACGTCGATGGCATCCTGCGAGGCAAGCTGATGGCGAAGAAGAAGTTCCTGTCCATCGCGCGCGAGGGCTTCGGCTTCTGCTCCGTCGTCTTCGGCTGGGACATGCACGACCAGACCTACTTCCGCGAGCTCAAGATCAGCAACAAGGAGAACGGCTACCGCGATGTCATCGCCGTGCCCGACCTCTCCTCCTTTCGCAGGATCCCCTGGGAGAACAACATGCCCTTCTTCCTTGTCAGCTTCCTCGACCCGGACACCCACGCCTCGCTGAGCGCGTGCCCGCGCTCGCTGCTGAAGCGCGCCGTCGACAAGCTGGCCGGGAATGGCTTGGCTGCTATGGCTGGAGGTGAGCTGCTATATAGGGACGATGGTTTCTCGCGGATGACGGCCGTGGGTGATGGGTGGTGCAATTGCGATGCCAGCAGCTAATTGTGCCATTTCATCTTCTTAGCGGAATACGAGTTTTACCAGTTCAGAGCGCCGCAGAGCCATGACGGCCCCGAACGGAATTCCTCCTCCACCGCCTCGTTTTTGCGAGACAATCCCGTCAATTCGCTTCCGTTCCTCACTGAAGGCATGTTTGGATATAGCCTGACACGGCCGGTGCATAATCAGGAGTACTATTATAGCATATTCGACACTTGCGCGCAGTTTAGGTGTGGTATAGAAGGTTGGCATACGGAGAGTGGGCCGGGTGTGTTCGAGGCTGTGAGCGGGAGATCGCAAGTCCCGAGATCTAAATGCTGACAGTATTTTCAGGCACTCGAATTCGGCGAGATAACACAAATGGCAGACAAAGCAGCACTGTTCAAGTCAGTCCATCCTGTTTTACTTGAAACTGTAACATACAGGTTGACTGTTGGCGCAGGCTAGTTGTCAAATCTTTAGGTAGCAAATTCGGCATCACACCCTGCTTCATGGCGAAGCCGCGGCAGGGGCTTCCAGGGAATTCAGGCCACATGCACGTCTCGCTCGTTGATAAGTCCGGCAAAAACCTCTTCTACCGGGAGGAAGAGGACAAAGAGCATGAATGGCAGGATCTCCGCCATCTTTCCGATATGGGCCGGCATTTCCTTGCTGGTCTCGTGGATGGATTAGCTGACATCATGCCGATTGTTGCGCCAAATATCAACTCGTATAAGCGGCTGGTGGAGAATTTCTGGGCGCCCGTGACGGTCTCGTGGGGTTTGGAGCATCGTGCTGCTTCGATTCGATTGATTAGTCCGCCAACTTCAAGTCCGAAAGCCACGAGATTTGAAGTCAGAGTGCCTGGAGCGGACGCAAATCCTCATTTTGTGCTTGCTGCTATCCTAGCATTGGGTTGGAGAGGTATTGAGCGGAAGATGGACATCAGTATACCCCCTCTAGGCAAAGGAGAAGATGTGGGAGGAGCTGCCGATAAAGGTGAGAGACTCGCGAAGTCGTTGAAGGAAGCAACCGAGAGGTTTATGAGGAAGGAGAGTGTTGCTCGAGAGGTGTTTGGAGATGAGTTCGTGGATCACTTCGGTGGGACAAGGCAGCACGAGATCAGGTTATGGGATGAGGCCGTTACGGATTGGTACGTTGAATATATTCATAAACTTGACTCTGACTAACAGCTAGTAGGGAAGTGAGACGCTATATCGAAACGGTTTAGGCAAACGATTTTCCGAGGTCTCAAGGCATCGTGAGCATTTCACCTGAGATGAGTGTAGAACCACATGTATAGAAGTTAGAAAGGACAATTATGACTAGAATACCTATAACAGCATCAAATTAACCCTTTAAAGTGTTACTAGGTCACTCCAGATGATATCTCCAGGTAAATTAAAGCTTCAATTGGTTATCGCTGCTCAATTAATACATATGCTCAATGCTCCAAGGTTTCCCATATCTCCAATATATAGACTTGGGCGGGGCTATTCAATTGGTAGTAAAGAGGCAGAAAATATTTATGTGGGGTATTAAAGGCCCTACCAAAGCCCTGAAACAAAGCTATATAACACTAGCCATCTAGCTACAATGCTTCGCACCTTGTAGTGTTTTTATTTTCCAGTTCCCCATGCTTTTCCTTCGGAACAAAACTTCCGATTGCCCCTCCATAGTAATGACGTCACGTGGAAATACCCCGCCGAACCACCACAAATTCAATGCGCGTGAACCAACCCCTCAGTCCCTTTCGGCATGCGCTGCTGTTTCAGAAGCCTCCACATCTCGCCACTCCTCCGCACTCCATATCGAACCTCAGTTCTTCCCCGAAATCCGCCAATTGCTCCAATTACTCGAATAACTCAAGCTCGAAAGCTCGCAACCATGTCGACCGAATCTACCCAGTCAAAAGCCTGTTAGTAATTGCATGAGAGAGCTGAGAGAGCGCGAAACTGATCAATCGAATACAGGCTGCAACCTCCCAGTCGTCGTGTCCAAGGGCTACGAGCCCAAGGGCGAATACATCACCGTCGATGGCATGAAGACCTGTACGTCTCCCAAATTCACCTCACCATCCCCACCCAAACACCCATTCCACTGCCTCTTCATATTCATTCCATCGAGTAAGGCAAGATGATAACCTCCAACTCTACAGATGCCACCGGCCCCCCCACCGCCACGCGCGCAATCCTCATAATCTACGACGTCTTCGGCTTCTTCCCGCAGACCATCCAAGGCGCCGACATCCTCGCCCACAGCGACAAGGAGCACCCGCACCGCGTCTTCATGCCAGACTTCTTCGAAGGCCAGCCGGCCGACATCAGCTGGTACCCGCCGGACAACGACGAGAAGCGCAAGAACCTGGGCGAGTTCTTCCAGACCAAGGCCGCGCCGCCGAAGACGCTGCCGCGCGTCCCGAAGGTCGTGCAGGAGATTTCGGCCAAGGAGAGCAAGCTCGAGAAGTGGGGCGTTGTGGGCTTCTGCTGGGGCGGGAAGGTGAGCGCTTGTCTCGTGTCTCGGATCCAGGACTCCTGGCCGGCTTCTGGCTACCCGTTACCTGTTGTCTGAAGCCACCAAGCGGGTGGAAGGGCTGAAGGGATCGATCGAGCGTATTTTGCTAACTCGCCGCTGTCGGGTCTCTAGATCGTGAACCTGTCCTCCCAGGAGGGCACTGTCTTCAAAGCCGCTGCCGCCTGTCACCCGGCCATGGTCGCGGCTGCTGACGCGCCGGGCGTTACGATCCCGTATGCCATGCTACCCAGCAAGGACGAGGATATGGCCGAGATCGAGAAGTGGCAGAAGGGGCTCAAGGTCCCGAATATCGTCGAGCACTTCCCGGATCAGATCCACGGCTGGATGGCTGCAAGGTGAGTCGAATATTCCTCGAACCAAACCCCTCCCTTTCATCCACGTCTACTGTCTGCATTTTGCCGAGCTGGATGGGATGAAGGGAAGAGGTGGTAGGGCAAGGACAGTGCTGATGTGGTGGTTTGTGCAGATCGAACCTTGAGGACCCGAAAGTCAGGGCCGAGTACGAGCGCGGCTACCAGACTCTGCTCAACTTCTTCCACGAGCACTTGTAAGTGCGCCCATTAGCCTCCAGTATACAGAAGGGGAGAGAGCCGCAATAGCAAGATGAGACGAAGCAGCGTCGGGATGAACATAAATGCAGAAAAGGGAGCTGAGTGGGACTTTTTATCAGGCACATAGAAAACTCGAAGTCTAAGATCTAGTTTCTCTGAGGCGTGAACCAATTGCGCTGGATGGAGGCCGAGGTGGATGCGAGTACATATCTTAAGGGTGCGCGGCCTAAGACTGAGATTTCCCATCATTGATGAGAATGTCTAATCCTATCCCTAAAAGTAAATACATCAAAATATATTAGTCTTGGTCATGAAACCACCCCATTTCTACACGCCGCGAATGCTTTATCCATCCACCCAAAACATCAACCATGAACCCCCCTTCTAAGCATCCAACTTCAACCGCTCAAGCAACCTATCAACCTTCCCAAGCAAAATCTGATAATTAATCGCATCCTGCGCAAACTCGTCGCCCGCAAGCTCGCCGTCCAGCGTGCGCACCGCGCCGCCCAGCATGTCCGGCGCATAGGCGTCCGGCTCGCCGCCCAAAGGCGAGCCGGACGAGACGTCGACGCCTTCGTCTTCTTGGAGGGACAGGGCAGCAAAGGAGCGGTCCGAGACGTGCATAGGCTGGCCGGTGCCGCCGTCAGCGTCTTCGTCCATCATTTCGTCGATGCCGGAGTCTTCGAAGCGCAGGCGGAAGCGCTCGGAGAGGTAGTAGCGGATGCTGGTTTTGATCTGTTAGCAGGGTTCGAAGTTCGACATATTAGGGCTGTTAAAGTTCAAGAGAGACGGTGACGACCTCCACCACCACCACCAAAAAAAGGTGATGTGTCGGTTTCAGGGTTTTAGGGATGAAAGAAGGGAAATGGAAGGGGAAACTAACTCATCGATCAGCTCAACGGTATCCGTCTCTTGCCTCCCAACAATCCTCGCCGCGCTCTCCCTAACCAGCTCCGCGAATTCCTCCTCGTCAATATACCGCTCGAGCCTGTACGCGATATATCTTGCGCCAAACTCCTCCAGCCGATGCACCCGCGTGTCCCACCCAGCCCGCACGACCTCGTACACATCCAGCACGTCCTCGGCATCCGTCTCTCCGCGCGGATTGACCGCCTCGACCGCGCTGGTGGACCCGTTGCCCAGCGTGCTGATGATGACGGCGGCGCGCTGCTTCAGCTTCTCGATGAAGAGCGCGTCGGCGGCGAAGAGCACCTCGATCGCGATGTCGAGCCCGAAGTCTGCGCGCTCCGTGTACAGGAACGTGAGCACGACTTCCAGCACTGCGGGCGTGCAGTCCAACGTGATGATCTGCAGGTGCGGCGTTGGCTGCGCTTCGCGGAAGGCGGACGAGAACATGGTTAGGAAGTACTCGGAGCGCAGTAGCATTGCGCGGTGCGCAGGGTAGAGGGCCGATTTGCACGGGGAGCGGTGGCGGGAGGGAGAGCGTGATTTCGCGAGGGGCCCGATTGGGATACCGTTGAGGGGACCGGGGGTGCTGCGGACGGTAGGTTCGGCGGGTGCGTCGTCGTCGTCGTCGTCATCGGTGGGCTCATCGTCGGCGCGGAGGAGCACGTCGGCGAATATGCCGTTGCTGCGGCCCCAGCGTACCGTGTTGGCTTTGTCGGTGTCAATGGTTACTTTGTTTGCGAGGATATTGTCTTGGAACCAGGTGTTGAGTTGGTCTCGGCCGCGGCTGACTTCTTCGTTGCGTCGCTGGCGGGTAAGTCGCCTGTCCCCGCCTTCTAATATGCTTTCAAAGAGACGGTCAATCTCTAGCTGTCTGCTGATCTTGTCGATGCCCGTAAGTATGGCTTGTTCCTCCTCGCCATCACCTAGATCTGCTGAGACCTCTGAGAGGTACAGGTGTCGCAGTGCGATTTCCAAGGACTGAATAGGTATATTGTTCGAAAGTTTCCATGATGTCGTCTCTGGCGCTGCAGCCAGCTTCTTTGCGAAGTATGGAGACCGTACGGAGAGTAGGAACTTGTGTAGGTAGAAGGCCTCAGTGGATGTCATAAGCGTGATGTCTCCGGTCTTGGGGTGTTCCAGCGTTAATAATGACGTTATGTGCGCCGCGAGAGGCTGTAGAGGATCTGTCGATTTGGCATAGTCGTATGAGAGGAGGAGGTTGCGTATGCGGTCGTTGAGGGCGTTATAGAGGCAACGTTCGCCTTGGAAGGTATCTCGTTCGCACAACGCGCCGGATTCAAGGAGTAACTGAACGACTTCGTAATGCCCGCAAAGGCTAGCCTTGTGGGAGTAGACATTAGCATGAGTTCTGAAAGATTTAGGCTAGCAGTAATTTCGGGATGTCATGCCTTGTAATTCCAACATGGTTTCCTCGCAGCGCTCTCAGGAAAGATAAAAAAAAATGTGTTTACCAGAATTAGAGGCGTATAATCAAACTTATCCCTCGCATTTATATTGACACCTTCTGTAATCTTCTCTTGGCAGATCTTCAAATCTCCTCTTCGACATGCTTCACAGAATGTTCTGAAGCTCTCGCTGAGGTCGAGCGGATTATCTTCTTTCAGTTTTCCAGCAGAGATGGCCTGTGCTTCGGCGTGAAGGGCGGCTTCAATCTCATGCTTCTTTAACACCATGTTGGCGGATAAGAGGATGAATTAAAAACGAGAGGAGGGAGAGTGGGCAATTAATGATGTTGGAGTGGCGTAGGACTTAGCGGCGATAAGTTGGCGGTGAAATCTTATCAATCACGTGTATTTGCTGGTCGCGATGTCAAAATGTAGCTCGTGCGGTTGCTTAGCAACACATATGTGTGGTAAACACCCGGCCAGGTACCCAAAGTCACCCACCAATAATCCCGACTCTTCTGTAAGTACCTCTTGATGCAACAGTAAACCAATCCCAACATACAACTTTTCTTTCAATCATATTCCCTTCTCAACATGACAGACGACGACAAGTACGAGGTTCTGGAAAAGATTGGTATGAGAGCTTCCTATCCAGCACAATGCTTCGCGCTTGCTGACAACCTCAAGGCCATGGCTCCTTTGGAATTATTCGCAAAGTTAAGAGAAAGTCCGATGGATATGTACATCTGCCTCTTCATCCTACTCGCCTCCATTCTCTCTAACAATCCATAGGTCCTCTGTCGCAAAGAAATCAACTACCTCAAGATGTCGCCCAAAGAGCGGGAACAGCTCCAAGCTGAACTTTCAATCCTGAAAGAGCTCCGGCACCCAAACATCGTCGCATATTATGAACGGGAACATCTCAAAGCTTCGCAAGACCTTCACTTGTATATGGAATACTGCGGCAATGGTGATCTCGGCAAGGTCATCAAAAGCTTGACCGCTAAGAACCAATACGCGGAAGAGGAGTTTGTCTGGAGCATCTTATCTCAAATCGTCAGCGCGTTGTACAGATGCCATTACGGGGAAGACCCGCCGGAAGCTGGTCGCAATGTAATGGGACTTGGGAACAATGCGCGGCCATTGAAGTCCAAACAGGCGCAGGTGATGATCCTACACAGGGACTTGAAGCCTGAAAACAGTAAGTAAAATGCCATTTCCTATGTTGAATTTACTGACGCCCTCAAGTCTTCCTGGGTGCAGATAACTCTGTCAAACTCGGCGACTTCGGTCTCTCAAAAATAATGCAATCGCATGACTTTGCTTCCACATATGTCGGAACACCATTTTACATGTCTCCAGAAATCTGTGCGGCTGAGAAATACACTCTTTACTCGGATATTTGGTCGTTAGGGTGCATTGTTTACGAGCTGTGTGCCAGGGCGCCGCCATTCAATGCGAAGACACATTGGGATCTCATACAGAAGATCAAGGCAGGAAGAGTTGCTCCGATACCATCTTGCTACTCTGCAGAACTGCAGAAGGTTATCAACAGCTGCCTGCAAACCGTTCCGGATCGACGACCAGATACGGCACAGCTGCTAAATCTACCTATAGTCAAGCTGATGCGGAAAGAGCAGGAGGTGGTCCAGTTAGGCCAGCATTTGAAGGCAGAGAAAGAGTTGGCGTCGCGAGCGGTGAAGGAGGCTCGGGATAAACTGGTTAAGCGGGAAGCCGAGCTAGAAGCAATGCGCGTTGAGATCGATAACACAGTCCGCCGTGAATGGGAACTCAAAGCCAGGCTAGAAATCGACCGTCAGGTTGCATTAGAGCTTGAGAAGCTTCGCAAGACTTTCGAAACTGAAGTAAGCAAGCGGGTTAATGAAGAGCTCACCAAGCAGTTGTCTGGTAACACACTCAACTCACCTGAGATGCCTCCACGATCTTCTACGCCGACAATCCAACCAATGTTTCGGCCCATCTCAGCTCCCTCAGGGGAGTCGCAGAGCTCCTCAACAAGCACGCTAGGTACAGCGTCTGACTCCCCTAGTGGCACAGACCTTTCATCGCTGTCAATTGACTCGCCGGATGAAACCACCAAACCAGTGACATCAAAGCGGTCTAGCCGCACTCCCTTCACTCGAGCGAAGACTATGTTCGCTGGCAGCAATGCTGCTGCAGTAGCTTCACCAATGGATGTCCAGATGGGAGAAACCAGTCCCATGTCTATCGCGTCACTATCGCTTTCTCCTCGACGGACAGCACCGCGGAAGAACATCTTCGCTGCCGCTACCGCCGGAGAAAGGTGGGAACCCGAATTACCGTCATCACCTACCGAGGAGGAGTGGAATGGCGATTTCGAAGACGACGATGATGGACTCCCTGTACTCCCCTCTCCGACACGAGCCAAGAGCGCTGTCGGGCACAGGAATACGAACGAAGATCCCTTCAAAGTCCTCGTCGCAGCGCAGAAGCCGCTGTTGAAGCCATCCCAGCACCGCTTCGCAAGCGCGCCAAACCTCTTTGTGCCGAGTAACGCAGGGCCAGTAGTAAAGCCACAAAGTGCAGTGCCAATTGTTGCAACAAGCCCGAGCAGGAGGAAGAGTAAAATGCCAACTGAGACGCTGGGAAGCCCGGTCAGGAAAGCCGCACTTGCAAACGGCACTTCGGCTAAGGAGTCGAAGGAGAATGGGGGCTCGGGGGCATTGAAGAGCAAAAAGGGCAACGAGCAGATGCGCATACAAGCGATGCGAAATAACCAGCTCCAGGGCCGCACGCTAGTTGAGCTCCAACAGGCAAGAGGTATCCCAGTTGCTGCACCTCATGCTGTCAGCGAGGATGAGGGCAAGAAAGCACTCAGTAGACCTCCCATGTCTCCAGTCAAAGTTGCCGAATGGGATCCTGAGATGGATGAAATGCCGAGTCCGTTTTTAGTGAAGACGAGGGGAAGGCCAGGGTTGACAAAGTAGAAGGACGTCGTGTTCTAAACTCGGCGTGTCTTACATGATTGAAAAGCTTAATGGGGCGCGCGGAGTCCGGTGTTTGATAATAGCTGGGTGAGATGTTGCTGATCTGAACGTTGGCGCATGCGCTGCTTTGCTTGCTTTGCTTGCATGGAACGAACGGTGTCTATTTCATAAACCCACTTTGCACCTTAGCTTATTTCCTTTGTATTTTTTTCTCCTAGATTATGGGATCATTGGTGCGAGATCCTTTTGGGCATGGACGGCAGCATTTTTGGGCAAGGTTTTGAAGCTAGTGGTGAAAAGGTGTTTGGGAGCCTTGCCTTGGAGGTGTATTTTAGGATTGATATGGGAATCTTTCACACTTACACTCATATTTATGTGCTATGCGAGACTTTCTGAAAGATTTTCAAGCCCATGCTTGAGCTGATGGAGGATGGCTGGAACAATGGAGAGATGGCATGTGATGAAGTTCGAATTCGCAAAGTTTAAATTGTGCCAAGACATTCACTCCCTCACCGCAGTGAATTGACATATCGGACTTTCTGACTTTAGCAATACATTACCTCTTTTGCAACCACGGCCCAATGAGCCCACATACTCCGTGATCGTGAGTGTACCAAAACATCTCTTCGAAAGGATCAGATCGGATACAAGGTCGGCCATCCTTAGCTTCAATGCAGTCTTCAAGCTTCTCTATGCTATTAATTGGCATAACTAGGTTCTACTGTTGAGAGGAGTACGTTGAGAACTGCTATAGAGATCATCAGGAAAGCTAGGTTTAATGTCTTTCTATCTTCCATTTAACATTTCCGCAATTTCCCATGATAAGATATGATATTAATTATTCTCTTGAAATCCGAGCAGCTCTTAAAACCTTTCCAATCTAGAAAGATGAAACTGAAACCTAACGCAATTGAAAGGTGTTGATTACAGGTGGGGCATTCATACATTCACCCTTCATGAGACTTTGAACATATGCTTCGCCAGCTAATTTAAAATCCTTAACCCGACCTCTCTGATGACATGCGGAACACGGGCTCCTAGGGATATGACAGTCAGATCACTTTTCCGCAAATTATCAAGCCTAACCCGGGCCTCCGATACCATCCTATCCTTTCACCCCTATCCTCACACCCTACCCTCACCTCACCACTAGCAGTTGCCAAATTCTCTCCCACGCGCTCTCCCACTCACACTCTCATCCCGCCTCCCCGCCCGCCATCCTAGGCCCCTGAGACGTGCGACATAACTCCATTAATTCGCCTCGGCTCATGCAAGGCGGAAACCCTATATCAATGGCCGGGTTTCAGAGCCTTCACTGCCTAAGGCCTTCGCCGTGCCACGGACTACTGTACGGTACATGCACTACAAAATAAGATGTATCCAGCCTACCCAATCGCCTACCCGCCCTCGCTCCGCCGGTACGTCTGCCCGATGGTTAAACGGCCACCATGCAGAACTGCCGTGGATTGTTTTCCAGTCGAATAAACGAGGCTTTGACCGGTCCGACTCTAACAATACACTACTTCACCCCGGGGCTGCCTTCACCACCTCCCGTACCCCCACCGTTGCAGGGTGCCTAGTCGCCTGAAACAACCTTCATGAGAAGTTCGTCCGGATGCTATAACCGCTTCCTGTGCTCGTGCTCTGCGATACGACGGTTATGCTACGTAGCATCGTGATAGACCGAAGAGATACGTCAGGACACACAGCGGCAAGTAGCAGACCCACAGCTACCGGCTCAGCTTAGCTCAGATCATGCGTTCCTCGAGGAGTCCGGCGGAGGCCTGCTCCTGCTCATTTCCTTCATCCTCCTCTCCCGTTTCTCTCCGGCAAAACAACCATTTATTCATCGGGACACTCTACACTAATACCTACTAGACATAGTATTTCATCCCAAACACGAAGAAAGTAGAGCCAATGCAAATATCTATATAATCACGCCGCTAAACATTTCACACTTTCATACTCATCGTGTCCCCAGCAGCAGCTAGAATCGGCGGACGGGACCAGGCCACCCGAGAGTAGAACCGGATGATAATCTCGTTGCGAATTGCTAACTCTTACATCCGCTCATCCTCTTCCTTCCCCGCATTGCCACAGTGATGTTCTTAGCCGTGCTACTCTTCTACGGGGCTTTGCCAGCTTTTATCCTCTCTGTCCAGGACCCGCGCTTGTGCACTCATCTCGCTGTTCTGGCTCCCTGGCCTAAGAAGTCGGATGTCGTGTGAGCAGGACGGATACGCCTGTCGAGTCGGTTATGGTGGCTAGCATAGAAAAGCAACATCAACGACGTAGTCGCGAAAATATACATTCGCCCTTGACCGCTGAACAAGCACTCAATGCAATGCTTCCGGATGGTGATTAGACCCCAGACCACGCTCGCGCGCACAACAAGTTGGTCTAAAAGCCTCGGGCCGCTGAAGGCGAGGACTTTGGACTCGCAAGCCGTTCCAGAGGGCAATCCGCTGATTTGAAGGCAATCCAGGTTTCTAGATTGGATGCACGACGCTGGTATCCTCCGTCGCAGTGTGAGCGCGTGGATAGGAGTTCAGCTGTCACGAGCGGAAGGAGCGTTTGGGGTCGCTTTGTGTATAGGCTTGAGTTCCGTCACCGGGCATAAGATAACGTTAATACACTGTTAAATATCGACTAGTTGGTCTTTACTCGTTACGTCAGTAACGGACACGGCGGGTTGTTGGATGTGTTGTTCGATATATGGAAGGGGATTTCTTTACCCCTCTGCTACGGAGTCGCATGTGGATATGTCAAACGTCAGAGGTGGGCGCTTTAGTAAGAGCTCGCGGACGACCAATTCAACACTGCTCCGAGTCTGCGCAGGGAGAGGTCGGGGGTAAGGACGAGCAAAAGACCTAGCTGGGCGCTTGAGCGTGTGCCAGGGGAGTTTCCCCGACTGGGCTGGGCTGGTCGAATGCTGCCGATGCTTCCACCGGGGGTCTCAATAGCCACAGTCGTCTCTAGGCGGTAGGCACGAGAAGGGCATATTTAATTTAATGAAAAAATATATAATAAAAAAAATACTTATTTTAATTAATGGTTTTATGTGAGGAGACTTTGTAGACAGGGGCTATAAGGCACGATTATAGGAATAGATAGATTGTGGAGGAGACGAATCCTTGAGGATATAAGGCCTTTGGGGTTGTGGAGACTATATACTACGGGCATATATCTAGTTATTATAAGATTTAAAAAAAAAAGGATAGTAGATTATAAATAAAAGATATAAATAAATAATCTAGTCTTTAAAGCCAACTACCCTTCTAAATAGAGTAGGAAGGATTTAAATATAAGGGGACTTTATAGATAGGGGGCTATAAGGATATAATTATAGAATAGAATAGATTAGTAAAAAAAGATAAATCCTTAAGGAGGTAAGGCCTTTAGGATTGTTATATACTACGAGTATATGCCTCTAGTATGAATAAGGCAAGCGGTTGTCACGTGACGCCGCGGCACTAGCGTGGCGAGGAGCCCTAAGCTCCTCGCCCTTCCTTATTCCAATTAAAAAGCTTTATTAACCAACATCACTGTAACCCTACTCGAGTAGTCGTTATTGGTGAGTCACCCTGTGTAACTAACACTAATCAGTGGTTAAATACACAGTCAACTATAGAGCAGCTAGGTTTTTGAATAGAAGAGATAGTCTCGTATAGGGGTGCTATATGCGCTCATATGGAATGGATCCCGGTGATACTGTGCTACCTTAGACTTGCGGAAAACTAGTAACAGAAGTGTTACTAAGTACTAGGAGATACTAAGTTGCGTCTATTATACAGAATAACCACGTTTACAAAGATTTGGTCGAGTACTTTAGGTCAGAAGTATTACTAAACCTACGGTCCTAAGTTAACGTCCGAAACGCGTTAAACTACCTTAATTACCTACCTATTAATTAATGGCACCTTATAAGAACATATAAACAAATTAGCAGTTCCGCTTCAACAACTACCTTAACACCCTCCGTATGCCTTCGCAGATTTAGTTATTATAGCGTTAACCTACCTAAAGAAGTACGAGAAAGATATCGACCTAAAGACATGGAATAGAGACATTGACCTTATAAACGCTAAACCACAAGACCTAAACGGATTCTTATTATACTATATAGCACACTACAAAGACAGTAAATACGACGATACCGCGCTATGGGAATGTATAAGGGAGGACTTTATTAAATAGATAAAGGAAACATAAGCTCCCGCGAACAAGAATATTATATAAAACTTCCGTAACTTTTTACGGGAGTATAGAGTATTCGTCCCTATAGACGGGGGCGTTATTAGAGATAATATTTAGGAGCATATTATTAATACAAAAGAAGAGCACAAATGGACTCTATAAGAGATTAAGATTAAGCACCAAATACGCGCTATAAAGAAGTTTAACTCTTAAGGGAATTTTAATAACGGACAGCCATAAGCTCCGTCTATACAAGCTCCGTCTATATAAGCTCCGTCTATATAAGCTTCATCTCCACAAGCTCCGTCTACACAAGCTCCGTCTCTATAAGCTCCGTCCGCATAAGCTCCGTCCGCACAAGCTCCGTCCGCGTAAGCTCCGTCCCACTTAAGCGCCAAGACGTCTCCCCTAACCCCTACCACGCCTAGACAACCGGTATAATAAGCTAGATCTGTAAATAATATCCTAACCCACTAGTAACCTCCGTAAGAACCTCTATAGCAATCTCTACAGTAATATCCGCAGCAATATCCGCAGTAATATCCGTAGCAATCTCTGCAGTAATCTCCGTAATAAGCCTCTACTTCTCCATAAACATTTAATAAGCTTTAGAAGATCTAGCGTGGAGGGGAATTCTAAGACTCCTGTAGTTCCTAAGGCAGCTATAGAGGTAGCTACTAGCGTAATCCAGACAGGAAGTTCTCGTAGAGGGTACCATAAAGAGAGAGTGATATAAGGGGGGAGGGGGAGCGGTTGGAACGGCATAGTCACATAGGTAATCTATAAAAGAAAGAACTGCCAGTATCTATAATTCTATGCTGATCTGCCTACGGAACCGACTCTATACTGGCACCGCACTGCTATATACCATTAACAAACCAATAGCGCCGCTATGCCTGCTATTACGATACTAATCGCGCTAATACGCCTGCGATCTACCGACCGAATAATCGTGCCTATACGCCTATAATTAACCAACTAACTAATAGACAAGCTCTATACTTAACCACTATTACTACCGCCGCTAGTACCGTACTACTACCCAAATAGACTTTTGCTGCTTCTACCTATAGCTAAACTAATACCTTACTGCCTTCCTGCAGCACTATATCTATAAAAAAAGAATTGCTAAAAGCTTCTTATAGAACTTAGTAAGGTAGATAACGGTACTAAGGTATGCTACCTGTGATATTCTATAGACCCTAATTCCAACCAGCCAATTAGGATTTTCTATCCCTGGAATGGAAAATCGCTATTGGCTCGCTTACTACTAGCGCCTTAGCGGCCTTTATAAGATATCCACCTACTTCTACTTCTAAACAATTCTTTCTCCTTTCTCTTCTTCTCCTTAGTTTAATATTTTCACTAAATAGCAATTTACAAGCTTTAGTTTGGAGGCATTTATACAAGCCGCTATAAGAGGCAAATTTTAGGATAGCAAGACTTATATTACAATGGTAATAGTAAGTAAGGAGGATTTATATATGTTACGCTAGTTAAGCAGTATTTATATATAGATAGCAACTATAAAAGAAGAGTTGCTAGTGTTGGGAATAAGGTAAGCGGTTGTTACGTAACGCCGCGGCACTAGCGTGGCGAGGAGCCCTAAGCTCCTCGCCCTTCCTTATTCTAATTAAAAAGCTTTATTAACCAATATCACTGTAACCCTACTCGAGTAGTCGTTATTGGTGAGTTACCTTATGTGACCAACAATAACTAATAGACGTTTAAGGGTATCTGGGGGTTATCTTAAGGGCAACCTAAGGTGACTATAATAATATCCCTTACACCTGTCTAGGAATAGAAAAAATGTTTCTCTTCCTTTCCTTATATAAAATAACTTCTTTAGAGAGAGGGAAGAGTCTAATTACCTTTACATTTTCTTCCTCTCTTCCCTATATAGGATGTAGTCTAATAGTAGGTGCTTAGGAGTCTATAAAGCATTACATTCCTTAAAATATCTACCTTTTTCGTCCTTCCCTATTGCTTTAGAGAAGGATTTAAAATAGCCTTTTCCTAGCTTTTTAGGGTATCTATCCTTAGAGGCTTTAAGAGAGAAAAAATAGCTCCTTTTATAAATCCTAGTATAGTATTTTCCTTTATTCTTATTCTATTACTAATTGTTTTTCCACTATTTTAGTATCTTTTCTCTTACTATTTTCCCTATATAGGTATAACGGGACTAGCCTAGTTATAGTAGGAATGTCTTAGTAAAACACTTAATAAACGAATTCCAACGCTTTAACCAAATTCTACTAGATTAATTAAATTACCAAAGTCCGTTAAAGACCGCGTGTATATATACGCACGCATCAACCACTAAGCCCCTAACTATTTAATTATATAATTCTCTTATTATTTATTTCTCTTCTTTATATAACGTCTTATTCTTAGTAAGAACTATATACCCTTAGATTTAGATAGAATTATATTATTTCTTTAAATCTTCCCCAAAGTCTCTTCGCGTCCTTATATTATGTTACGTTAATACTAATACCCTTAAAATAGCAAACGAACTTAAATCCGCTATAATAACTATTATAGCCCTAGTTAGGGAACAAATAACTATAATATAATAGTCCTTTATAGATGCCTTGGCCCAGTAATAAACTATACTAGAAGCTTAGTATTAGTAATTAATTAAAGCAATACGTAAAAAACTCTATAATGCTAAAGTACTTACGTTAAAGACCCTAATAGCAATACCTGCAAATAAAATTAAAATAACTGTATATAAACCCGACCTATTAAATACAAACCCTAAACTAGTAATGGTAGCTTAACCTATACCTATAATAAACCTAGTACCTACTATAAAATCTAAAAAGCTCCCTAACTCTCTAATATTTAATAGAAATCGAAATAACCTACATCCCTTTGTAACTAAGCTCTGTCTTAAACTTTTAACAAACTATAACTAATACCCTATTAAAGCTAGCAAGATTAGCTATAGAATGTCTTATTTAAGCAAAGACGCTATATAAACTATAGACCCATTCTTCTATAACGGCACCTTTGTTAATTTTAAAATCTTTATCTCTCTATTAGAATAAATATATAATAACGCCAGCCGCGAACATACAGCTATTACTAAACTTAAAAACCTATAATAACGGAACTAAGACTTTACTAGCTTCTTTTCGGACTTTTTAGGCCTTATTAGTAAACTAGATTAAAATAAAGTCGCTAGAGTTACTGCTCTCTATTAAGCTATTTTAAATAAAATTAGAGTATAGTTAGTAGGCAGAGAACTGCTAAAGGATTTACCCAAATTTGCTATAATATATTAATAAATTAATAAAAACCTCTAATATAATAAGTAGACCCGTTCTCTAAAGCTAACTATATCTCGCGTTTAAAACTCTATAAAACTAATATATACCCTAAAGCGCAATCCGTCTCTAAGACCTAAAAGCCCTATATATAACCCTATAGACCTTAACGCCATTTAATCTTATATACCCTTAGGAACTAATAAATAAAGAACACGAGCTATAAATAGAGAATATTTTAGATATAGAAAAAAGGGATATATTTAAAGGTGTTGGGAATAGGGCAAATTGCCGCCATATGCGGCAAATTGCCGTCACGTGTTGCCGCGGCACTAGCGTGGTAAGGAACCTTAGGTTCCTTACCCTTCCCCTTTCTTAGAAGAATATACAATAACAACCATTATACTACCTACAACTTATAGATACGTAATATCACCTTATAAGTCTAACACTGATTAGTGGTTAACTTCACTATTATACTATAGAACAGCTAGGTTTTCACCAAGAAGAGACAAGCCACTATACTAGTGCTACTTGTGCTAAAGGAAGCTATCTTTTAAGGTTAGAACTGGTCCTAAACCTTAAATAGAACTCTTCCACGAATCTAAGGATCTAAAGGCCAGAACTNGTCCTAAGCCTTCCCNAGATTANAGATTCTTGCGTNTATTACGNAGAANAACACGCTTTATAAGTCTTCGCGATTTAAGGCCAGAACTAGTCCTAAGCCCTATAATCGTAAATATATGTTATAAACGCGTACCAAATAATAATCCCTATACTACCAATATTCCCTTCCTCTAAAGATATAACTATAGCCACTCTAAATAACTAGAGAGACTCCTTACTACTAGAGGTAGCTATATACGCGAAACTCATTAATAAAGATTAGGACGTATTTACCTTTAATACAATAACCTATACCGTAAAACAAGTTAACGGCTTTCTCCTACACCATATTCTATTCTATTAAGATAGCTACTACGCCGATTTACAGTTATGGAAATACTTTAGGGAGGATTTTGTAGGATAGACCGCCGACACTTAGGCACTTAGTAATATTAATATTATTTAGGATTTTTAAGACTCCCTCTAAAGGAATAGGGTGTATATTACTAAGGACAGTAACCCAATTACTAGTAATATTTACGCTGTTTTTACTAGTATAGAAGAACTAGTATAGACGAAAGCTAAGATTATACGTTAATTACGGAAACCTAAAACTAACCTATATTCTTTAGAAGGCAACTTTAATTCGGAACGAAACCCCTAGAACGCTACTCTTCTACCTAAAGGTGCTCTCCTACCTAGAGGTGCTTTTCCTCTACCTCTACTACCTCTAATTCCTCTATTCTAGCCAACCGATAAGCCTCTATCTTAAGAAGTCACGAATCTAATAAAGGTATATTTAGACGAAGAGAAGAAGTTTAGAGGAGAATTATATAATATACTTGGAGCAAAACTATAGGTCTTTTATAACTGCTGTAATAAGGTTAGAATTTAACGCCACTAGTTCCATTATGCTTTCTCTATTATATTAAAGGGACGGGCGGCGACATTCTATTACAACTATATTATAGGTAAAAACTATAGCTTTAATATAATGCTTTAGCTTACTAGAGCCTACTTTAAAACTAATAAAAACCGCTAACTCTATATATCTAAATAGCGGGAGACTACATTTTAAAGAGTTATTGCTTCTAACCCGATAACAACTTACCTAAAGTATCTTTAACTACTCTTTAATAAACTCTAGAAAATCTAATATAGTTTTACCGAAACCTACTAAAACAAGAACAGTTTAAGGGACTAGGTTATCTTAATATACTATAGCGTTCCTAAGTGTAACTTAGCGCTATATAAACCTATAGATATATTTAAAGGAGTATATACCAAACTACGCTCTACTATAGGCACTGTAATACGAATATAAGAACCCTAATAATTCTATACTAAAAACCCTATTTAAACCGGGATTCTAGACTAATATAATTATAACTAAACTAATTAAATATATGGCGGCTGGAGTAGGGGATACGGTAGAGGGTATAATTAATGTTAACTATAAAGTAATCGTAGAGGTCCTTATAGAGGTTCATTTTGGAACAACCGTTAGAAGAAGTACTATATTTATAAGAAGCTAAATTACTAGTTAAATAGACACTCTCTTAATAAGCGAAAGGAGGTATATAATAAGTTCCAATAGAGTATAAGAAATGTCGGAAATTATAAGGTTACTACAGCCTACTTCTAAAGCTTTCTGGTCCAATATAAAGGTATAGAAGACCTTAAGGATAAGGTTAATAAGGCTAAATAGCTCCTTATGGATATAGATATTAAGGACTACTCTCCCAATTAATACTTTACTAAGTATAGTAAGGTAAATGGCATATAAACCGTCGCTATCCTTAATAACCAATCTATATTCCATTCTATTATAAAGTTAGATATCTTTAATAAGCTAAAGGAAAGTTCCGCGTTCTCCTTTAACGACAGATACTCAGCGAACATCTTCTATAGTATTATACCAGATACTGGAGCCGCAGGAGTATCTATAACAGGAGAACCTTAAGTTCGAGCTCTTTAGTAGCTTAATAGCTCTGTTTAAATTAACTAATTAACGGCAGGCCAATATACAATTCGCTTTGGTAAGGGTACTATAATCTCTCTCGGCACAATTAAGGTCCAAACCCCGTTAGGATATATTACTTTCTACATTATCCCCGCGAACACCCTATTTCTATTCTACATCCAAAATATAGATAGATTAGGTGTTAAGCTTAACAACCTTAAGAATATGCTCGTTTAGGGAGATAATTAGGTGCCTATTGTACGCAAGTAGGGTCACCCTTGGTTGCTCCTTTAACAGCTAGAAAGGAGCGTTGCTTAAAGTCACTTAACCGAGCCAGAGCTACGTTAACTACACCGTCGTTTTGGCCACCTATCTGTTTACTAACTACTTAGGGTTCTTTAGTGAGTAGGTTATAAAGTCAAGGTTAAGACAATTAAGCATCTTATAAAGTACTACTATTACTACTAAATAAACTAGAAGTTCCCTAGCCGATTTAAGTTTACCCTTAAAAATAACTATAACTTTAACTTCTATATTATTATTAATATTATATATCTTAGCGGCAAGCCAGTACTTTAAGTTATTGACTTTTTAACCTCTTTCTAAGCCGCACGCTTCCTAAAGGATATGTTAGCTAGGAACGTATAGGATACTCTCTAATTATACTAGATTAATGTCTACCTAGGACTCCTAGATTAAGTCATTTATAATATAAAAAGGAACTTCTTATTTATAGAGTTTCGGTAATAAGTAAAAGTAATAGCAATTAAGGTTAAGGAAGTCCCTATTAAGGTATATAATAGCGTTAGAAAAGTAAAATAATATTATACGCTACTACGCTAAGCGTATAAGATTATTTCTTTAGAACTAGAGGACGCTAGTAAAGAGCTTATCTTATAGATGGCTGTTAAGGCTATTAACGACTCCGCTAGTCCAGATAGGCTTATACCCATGTTGCTAGTCTTTAGCGCCTACCCTTAAATAACTAACAATTCTCTACTATCTCCCTCTATTATATAATAAGCTGAGGCTATTTGCAAAGCAACGAAAGAGGTATAACGTCTTTACGCTACGCGCTAGGTCAATAACGCATTAGGAATAAGAAATGGCCTAAATACCTTAACTACGCTTAATCTGCCGCTTTAATCTGAGGTACGCGTATAGCGCGAAAAGGGAGGATAGTTAGGCCTATATAAACTTATTATAATTAATGGCCAAACTTATACTATTTAGATGCCTTACGGACCCACCTAATTCCGTTTAACTGTTATTAAGCCCTATTATAAAGATAACAGTTCTAAGCCTCTATAGGATGCCCTAGAAGATACCCTAAAAGATACCCCAGAAGATGCCCTAGAGGAGAACTATGATTAGCGTGCCCTAGAAGGCGACTACAATCCTAATATAATTGTAGTAGATGTACCGCAACTACGACGCGGTAGAGGCCGCCCGAAGGGATCATAAAATTACTAACATCTTATCGATTTTAAAGAGCAGTTTATTGCCGCTATTAAGAGTAGAGCCGAGCTGTCGATGGCCTTTATGACAGCTAAAGAGAAGGCTAACTTTGAGCTCGTAAAACAGCTCTAAAAGAAAGGTTATATTATAACTCCAGGAGCCCCCTTCCAAGCATCCGACAAGCGGGAGATCGACAGTCTTATCGCGAGAGGAGTTTTTAAATTCAAGAAGTATGACCCTACTAAGTTCAATGGAATTCGCATCTTTAAGTTAAGAATGGTTAATAAGATTAAGGGTAAGGCTACTAACGCCCTATTTAAGAAATTAAGGCTTATTATTTAAGGTTATAACGATAATAGTAAAGAGATAATCCTTACGTAATCTTCTATAATTTAATAAGCTAGTTAGCAAGTTATTATTGCACTAGCTCCCTCCTTAATAAAGAACGGAATAGTAGTTTATTTACGAGATATTACTTAGGCCTATACCCAATTAGAGATATACCTTTAGCGCTTAATACTCGCATATCTTCTAGAGCAAATTCGCCACTAATATCCCAAAGATATAATTATAGTTGTCCTTAAGCCATTATATGGAATTGCAGAGGCAGGAACTTATTAGTAGGCTACTTACAGTAAGCACCATAAAGAGAAGCTTTTGATAACTACTTCTATATTTAATCCCTGCTTCCTTATTATAACTACAGGAACTCTATTTAGAATTATCAGCATATAAACTAACAATATAATTATCTTAGGAGACGACTAATTCTTAGCTCTTAAAGAAGATAAGCTAGTAAAGGCAAATCTTATAGCAAAGCTAAAGGAAAGACTTAATTTAATAACACCATTGCTCTTTAATAGATGTATCCTTTCCATAAATGAGGATTCTATTGCTTTACGCTAGAAGGGTTAAGGTAAGAAGATTGACGTTATTAATATTAATTCTCTAAAATAAGGATACGTGGAATAACGCGCTTATAGGGCTTATATTACTTTTATCTGTTAACCTAAGGCTTCCTTTAATCTCTTTATTGCCGCCTAACACCAGGAACTAACTAAGGATGACATTCTTGCTCTAAATAAGCGCCTTTTCTAGCAGATAAATCATCTCGACTAAGGGCTACTCTATATGCCTATTAATCTCCCTACCACTAAGATCTTTATGTTTATTAATAGATCATTCGCTAATAATAAAGATTTTAGCTCCTAGTTAGGATATAAGATCATTATTACAAACAAATCTACTAGAGAGAATGACTTTATAATCTACGGCAACCTTATTTATTAGAGCTTAACTAAGAGTAAACGCGTTACTTAAAGCGTTCTAGCGTTAGAGATATATAGAATAGTTGGCGGAGTTAATATAGTAATTGCAATTGGAACTACCCTTAAGATAATTACGGATTAACTTAAAATTCCCGCTATTCCTACAATCGTATGCACCGACTTATACTCCCTCTACAAGTGTTTAGTTAAGCTTAGCACTATAAAGAAGAAGCGTCTTATAATCGATATTATAGTACTTTAGCAATTCTATAAGCGTTAAAAACTTTTTAAAATTTAATAGATTAATGGCCAAGATAACCCAGTAGATGCGATAATAAAGGTAAACCTAAATAAGGTACTAGAGATATTTATTAATATAAATACTCTACGTATACGAGTTAAAGGTTAGGTTAAGAGGGAAATTTAGAGAAGTTAAGATCTTATAGAACTTTAACCGCCGGTTAAAGTTGTCTAATTAGTTAGATTCTTGCTAAGAGCGCCACGCCTAATTAATTCGGGTGGCGGTGTGGAGTTCTGCCGACGCCATTTATTAATCTAGCCAATTAGGATTTTCTATACCCGGCATGAAAAATCGCTATTGGCTCGCTTACTACTAGCGCCTTAGCGGCCCACTCGTCTTCGCGTTAACCCCCTAATACCCTTCCTCTTTTCCTTCCCCTTAGCTTTATACTTTTGTATAGTAGCAATCTATAGGTGTTTGTAGATGGCAACTATAAAAAGAAGAGTTGCCAGTGTTGGAAATAGGGTAAATTGCCGCCATATACGGCAAATTGCCGTCACGTGAGGCAAGTTGCCGTCACGTATTGCCGCGGCACTAGCGTGGTAAGGAACCTTAGGTTCCTTATCCTTCCCCTTTCTTGGAAGAATATATAACAACAACTATTATACTACCTACAACTTATAGATACGTAATATTACCTTATAAGTCCAACAAAAGGGATTGCCAAATTTACCCTTTTAAAAAGGTCCGCTGTAGCTTCTCTTAGTCCTTAAGTCGCACTTATTCTATAAATCGTACTTATTTTATAAATTATACTTAGTCATTATAAAGCGTCTTACCTTTAGTTAATTTAGAAAACAAATTATCCTAGGGCTAAGTCGCGCCTTAAGATAAGAAGTGGAAGAGTATAAGTATCTAGGTTTTTCTAGCGCTAATATATAACATAACTCCCTTAATATACTTAGTAAAATTTAAATACTTAGAAAATAGAAGAAAGTATAAATCCTTATAGACAGCGAAGCTATTAGCATAGGCTTTATTAATATAAACTACGCAAAAACTTAACGCTTAAATTTAAAGAAACTTAATAAGCCCTAAGGCCTATAAGGCTTTAATAGTAAGCCTTTAATATATATGTTGGGAATATAGGCAAGTTGCCGTCACGCAAGGCAAGTTGCCGTCACGTAAGGCAAGTTACCGTTATGTGTTGCCGCGGCACTAACGTGGCAAGGAGCCCTAAGCTCCTCGCCCTTCCTTAAGCAAGAAAAATATAGAATAACAATCATCATACTACCTACGACTTGTAGATATGTAATATCACCTTATATTACTAACACTAATTAGTAGTTAACTTTACTATTATATTATAGAATAGCTAGGTATTCCACTAAGAAGAGATAAGCCACTATACTAGTATTACTTATGCTAGAGGAAGCTGTCTTTTAAGGTTAGAACTGGTCCTAAACTTTAAATAGAACTCTTCCACGAATCTAAGGATTTAAAAGACTAAAACTAGTCCTAAGCCCTATAATTACAGATTTTTATCACAAACGCGTACTAAATAATAATCCCTATACTAACAACATATCCCTTCCTTTAAAAACATAGCTACTCTAAATAACTAGAAAGACTCCTTACTACTAGGAGTAGCTAAGCACGCAAAACTTACTAATAAAGATTAGGACGAATTCGCCTTTAATATAATAACTTATACCGCAAAACAGGTTAATAGCTTTCTCCTATACTATATTATATTCTACTAAAATAAACACTATACTAATTTACAACTATAGGAGTATTTTAGGGAGGATTTTATAGGATAGACTGCTAATACCTAGGTACTTAGCAACGTTAATATTATTTAGGATTTTTAAGACTTTCTCTATAGAAATAGGGTATATATTACTAAGAACGGTAACCTAATTACTAATAATATTTAGGCCGTTATTATTAGTATAGAAGAACTAGTATAGACGGAAGCTAAAATTATATATTAATTACGGAAACCCAAAACTAACCTATATTCTTTAGAAGGCAACTTTAATTTATATTAAAACCCCTAGAACGCTAATCCCCTACCTAAAGGTACTTTCCTACTAGGAGGTGCCCTTTTACCTAGAGGTGCTCTTCCTTTACCTCCTTTACTGCCTCTAACTCCTCTATCCCAGCTAATAGTAAGCCTTTACTATAAGAAGTTATAAATCTAATAAAGGTATATTTAGACAAAAGGAAAAAGTTTAGAGGAGAATTATATAATATACTTGGAATAAAACTATAGGTCTTTTATAACTGTTATAATAAGTTAGAATTTAAGGCCACTAGTACTATTACGCTTTCTCTGTTATATTAAAGGGACAGGCAGTGATATTTTATTATAACTATATTACGGGTAGAAACTATAGCTTTAATATAATCCTTTAGCTTACTAAAGCCTACTTTAAAACTAATAAAAATCGCTAGCTTTATATATCTAAATGGCAGAAGACTATATTTTAAAGAGTTATTACTTCTAACTTAATAAAGACTTATTTAGAGTACCTTTAACTACTCTTTAATAAACTCTAGAAAATCTAATATAGCCTTACCAAAACTTACTAAAATAAGAATAGCCTAAGGGACTAGGTTATCTTAGCCTGCCGTAGCATTCCTAAGTGTAATTTAGCGCTATATAAACCTATAAATACGTTTAAAGGAGTATATACCGAGCTACGCTCCGCTATAGGTATTATAATATAAATATAAGAATTTTAATAGTTTTATACTAAAAACCCTACCTAACTAAGTATTCCTAACTAATATAATTATAACTAGACTAACTAAACATATAGTGGCCGTAGTAAGGAATATAGTAAAGGGTATAATTAACGTTAACTATAAGGCAATTATAGAGGTCCTTATGGAGGTTTATTTCGAAGTAATTACTAAAAGAAGTGCTACGTTTGTAAGAAACCNAATTGCTAGTTAANNAGGCATTCTCTTAATAAATAAAAGGAGGCATATAATAAGTTTCGCTAAAGTATAAGAAATGTTAAAAATTATAAGGTTATTATAGCCTACTTCTAAAGCTTTCTAGTTTAATATAAAGGCGTAGAAGATCTTAAGGGTAAGGTTAATAAGGCCAAATAGCTCCTTATAAATATAGAAATTAAGGACTACTTACTTAACTAATACTTTACTAAGTATGGTAAGGTAAATAGTATATAAACCGTTGCTGTTCTTAATAACTAATTTACACTCCACTCTATTATAAAGTTAGATATCCTTAATAAGCTAAAGGAGAATTTTACGTTCTCCTTTAATAACAGATACTCGGCGAATGTCTTCTATAGTATTATACCAGACACTAGAGCCGCAGAAGTATCTACAGTAAGAGGACCTTAAGTTTAAGCCCTTTAGCAGCTTAATAGCTCTGTTTAGATTAACTATTATTCGTACCAATTTAATGGCACGAGTGAGTCAGATCTAGGGGCACGAAATACGTATAGTATTGTATGCTCGTTTGGATGATGGTGACTATCTCTTGTATTCAAGTAGACTACGTAGTCTATATACTGATGCGACCTCCCCCTAATTAGTTAGTGCTTCAGGGGTGCACCAGACGCGTAAGCGGGTGGTTGGTGCACCGAACGCGTAAACGCGTAGTTGGTGTACCGAACGCGTAAGCACGCGGTTGGTATAACAGGTGCTGTAATTATATAACTATTTAACAGTAGGCTAATATACGATTAAGGCAATTAAGCATCTTATAAAGTACTACTATTACTACTAAATAAACCAGAAGTCCCCTAGCCAATTTAAGTTTACCCTTAAGGATAACTATAACTTTAACTTCTATATCATTATTAACGTTATATATTTTAGCAGTAAGCCAGTACTCTAAGTTATTAACTTCTTAACCTCCTTCTAAGCCGCGTATTTCTTAAAAGATATATTAGCTAGAAATGTATAGGATACCCTTTAATTATACTAGATTAATATCTACCTAGAACCCCCTAATTAAATCGTCTATAATATAGGAAAGAACTTCTTATTTATAGAGTTTTAATAATAGATAAAGGTAATAGTAATTAAGGTTAAAGAAGTCCCTATTAAGGCATATAATAGTATTAAAAAAGTAGAGCGATATTATATACTATTACGCCGCGTATATAAGATTATCTCTTTAACTAGAGAATGCTAGTGTTCGGATCACGGTAGGGGGGGGGTTTTTGGTCTTAATTGATTTCTTCTCCCTCCTTCGCAGAGGATCGTAAGGATCGCGGTGCCTAAATAGGGGGGGCTGAGGTCGGACTATTTATCGGGCCGTAGGTGGTTAGGTGACCTACGCTATGCTATACGGCCCCTGCCGTATACGCTCTGCGCGTAACACTATTTACAACCTCTACTTATACAGACACTGGCAACATTTACAAAAAGGGAAAGAAGGTAAAAAAAAAGTATAAAGGAGAAGTATATACGTTAATAGGTGCTTAGGGCAGTAATCGCGGATGTTTCGGGTATTGTAAATATTGCGGATATTGCAGATATTGCGGATATTGTTATGGATATTGCGGATATTGCGGATGTCGTAAATATTTGGATATTGCGGTGGAAACAGGTAGGCGCGTATAAGGTGTTACTAAGGTGTCCTGTAATAGAGCGTAGTAGTTAGAACCGAAGGTGTGGCGGCTTCGAAAGGTATAAAGTTGTTATAGAGCTGTTGTAGACTATAAGGGAAAATAAGTGGAAGGGCTGATAACTAAGCGTTGTATAAGGCTGTTCCTCCTCCTCCTGGGTCTGGTTGTTGTTATCGGTTAGGTTGCCGAGGGTCGTACTGCTGCTGCTGGGTAGGCTGCTGAAAATTGTACTGTTGCTGGGGTACAAGTGCAACGGGTGTTTGAGGGTAGTGCTGCTATTGAATAGCAGTCAGTGCAGCTTGCTGGGGTATAGATATAACAGGTGGTTGAGGTGTCACAGGGGTAGGTGTCTGCGTTTTAGGCGGCGTTGTAACTATAGCTATGGGCTGAGGTATAAGTTTAATAGGTAGTCAAGGTGTTGTAGGGGTAGGTGTTTGCGTTCCGGGTGGTGTTATAGCTGTAGGTGTAGGTGTAGGTGTAGCTATAGGCCGAGTAGTTTGAACGGGGGCAGTCGATAGTAATGGTAGAGCTGGGGTAGGGTCGTCGGTAGGGTCGTCGGTATGGCCGTCGGTAGGGCCGTCGGTAGGGTCGTCAGTAGGGTCGTCAGTAGGGTCGTTGGTAGGGTCGTCGGTAGGCCATTTTGAGGGAGTTGGTTTGTGAATAGCTCCTAAAAGGCCGTCTGCAATTGACTTCCTTGCCTCCTTCCGTATATATACGCCATTTTTACGGAGGTAATCCCTGATCTTTTTTAATCGATCCTTGCTAAGGTCATTAAGTATATCCCTTGTAAATAACTTAAAGTCGTCGATAAAGCTCTCCTATAGGTCGAATCCCTTCCATCTATTCTCCTTATATATCGATAAACGCCAATTAACGAATGCTTTAACTTCCTTAATGTTGGTTACAGTCGCGTTAATTCCAGTCTCCTATTTTTCGGTATCCATTGCGGAGGTAGATTTTTCGGTATCTATCGCGGAGGTAAATTTTTCGGTATTTATCGCGGAGGTAGCCATCTTTTGGTTCCGCAGTTAATTTAACAGTTGGACTAGAAGCGTGGAAACAACTACAAACTAATCGTTCTGAAGGCGTGATGGACGCAGGTCAGAAGCGCGAGGAACCTCACAAACTGGCCTTTAGGCTTAGCAAGCAATAGCTTAATTCTTAGCCTTTAACGAGAGGTCTAGAGAATCAGATAGTGCCTCTCTTCGTTATACCTTGCTGATCTGTGCAGCACTGATCAGTGTTCGGATTACGGTAGGTGGGGGGGGTTTTTAGTCTCAATTGATTTCTTCTCCCTCCTTCGCAGAGGATCGTAAGGATCGCGGTGCCTAAATAGGGGGGGCTGAGGTCGGACTATTTATCGGGCCGTAGGTGGTCAGGTGACCTACGCTACGCTATACGGCCCCTGCCGTATACGCTCTGCGCGTAACACTATTTACAACCTCTACTTATACAGACAGCTAGTAAAAAACTTACCTTATAAATAGCTATTAAAGCCGTTAACAATTCCGCTGGCCTGGATAGACTTATACCTATATTACTAGTCTTTAGCGCCTACCCTTAAATAACTAACGATTCTCTACTATCTCCTTTTATTATATAATAAGCTAAGGCTATTTATAAGGCAACGAAGAAAGTGCGACGTCTTTATACTATACGCTAGGTTAATAACGCACTAAAAATAAGAAATGGCCTAAATACCTTAACTACGCTTAATCTGCCACTCTAGTCTAAGGTACGCGTATAGCGTAAAAAGGGAGGGTAGTTAGGCCCATATTAACTTATTATAATTAATAGTTAAACTTATACTATTTAAATGCCTTATAGACCTACTTAATTCCGTTTAACTATTATTAAGCTTTATTATAAAAATAACAGTTCTAAGCCTTTATAGGATACCCTAAAGGAGAACTATAATTAATATACTTTAGAAGGCGACTATAATTCTAATATAATTGTAGTAGAGGTTCCGCAACTATAACGCGGTAAAGGTTACCTAAAGGGATTATAAAATTACTAACATCTTATTAATTTTAAAGAGTAATTTGTTACCGCTATTAAGAATAGAGTTAAGTTATTAATAGCCTTTATAATAGCTAAGGAGAAGGCTAACTTTAAGCTTGCAAAACAGCTTTAAAAGGAAGGTCATATTATAACTCTTAAAGCTCCTTTCTAAGCATCTAATAAGTAGGAGATTAATAGTCTTATTATAAGAGGAGTCTTTAAATTTAAGAAGTATAACCCTACTAAGTTTAATAAAGTTTATATCTTTAAGTTAAGAATAGTTAATAAGATTAAAGGCACAGCTACTAACGCCCCATTTAAGAAATTAAGGCTTATTATTTAAGGTTATAATAATAATAGTAAGGAGGTAATTCTTACGCAATCTTTTATAATTTAACAAGCTAGTTAGCAAGTTATTATTACGCTAGCTTCCTCCTTAATAAAGAATAAAACAGTGGTTTATTTATAAGATATTACTTAAGCCTACACCTAATTAGAGACGCACCTTTAGCGCTTAATATTAGCATACCTTCCGGAGTAAATTCGCCACTAATATCCTAAAGATATAATTATAGTTATGCTTAAGCCATTATATAAAATCGTAGAGGTAAAAACTTATTAATAGGCTACCTACAGCAAGCACCATAAAGAGAAGCTTTTAATAACTACTTTTATATTTAATCCCTGCTTCCTTATTACAACTATAGGAACTCTATTTAGAATTATTAGTATATAAACTAATAATATAATTATCTTAGGAGACGACCAGTTCTTAGCTCTTAAAGAAGATAAGCTAGTAAAGGCAAATCTTATAGTAAAGCTAAAGGAAAAGCTTAATTTAATAACACTATTACTTTTTAATAAATATATCTTTGCCCTAAATAAGGATTCTATTACTTTACGCCAAAAGGGTTAAAGCAAGAAGATTAACGTTATTAACATTACTTCTCTAAAGTAAAGATATATAAAGTAACGCGCTCACGAAGCGTATATTACTTCTATCTATTAACCTAAGGCTTTATTTGATCTCTCTATTACTACCTAATACTAGAAACTAACTAAGGATAACGTTCTTGCCCTAAATAAATATCTTTTTTAGTAAATAAACTATCTTAATTGGGGACTACTTTACGTGCCTATTAATCTTCCCACTATTAAGCTCTTTGTATTTATTAATAGATTGTTTATAAATAATAAAGATTTTAGCTCCTAGCTAGAATATAAAATTATTATTATAAATAAATCTACTAGAGAGAATAACTTTATAATCTACGGTAATTTTATCTACTAGAGTTTAACTAAAAGTAAGCGCATTACCTAAAGCGTTCTAGCGTTAGAGATATATAGAATAGTTAGCGGAGTTAATATAGTAATTGCAATTAGGACTACCCTAAAGATAATTATAGATTAACTTAAACTTCCTACTATCCCTATAATCATATACACTAACTTATATTCCCTTTATAAGTATTTAGTTAAGCTTAGTACTATAAAGGAGAAGCGCCTTATAATTAATATTATAGCACTTTAGTAATCCTATAAGCGTTAAAAACTCTTTAAGATTTAATAAATTAATGGCTAAGATAACCTAGTAGATATAATAAAGGCAAACCTAAATAAGGCACTAGAGACGTTTATTAATATAAATACTCTATATATATAAGTTAAAGGTTAGGTTAAAAGGGAGTAGAAGTATAATATTCTATAGACCTTAACTTAAACTAGCTAATTAGAATTTTCTATCTCTAGGATAGAAAATTGCTATTAGCTCGCTTACTACTAGCGCCTTAGCGGCCCTTTTAACAAGATATCTACCTATAACTTCTAAGTAAGAAAGCACTACGTGCTAAGAGGCAAATTTTGGAATAGTAAAACTTATATTATAATAGCAATAGTAAATAAGAAGGATTAATATTTATTATGCTAGTTAAGCGGTATATATATATAGATAGCAACCGTAAAAGAAGAGTTGCTAGTGTTAGGAATATAAGTAAGTTGCCATTACGCGAAGCAAGTTGCCGTCACGTAAGGTAAGTTGTTATTACGTATTGCCGCGGTATTAGCGTAGCGAGGAGCCCTAAGCTCCTCGCCCTTCCTTAAGCAAGAAAAATATAGAATAACAATCATTATACTACCTACGACTTATAGATATGTAATATTACCTTATATTACTAACAATATAGTAAACTAACGCACTATACTCTTATAAAGATGCGGATAGGTAAACAACTTAAATATGTTTCCCTATTTATAACACCCTTAAAGCATTATAAAGTAATACTTAGACATAGATAACTAAAATAATAAAACCCTTTAATTAGCTAGGTTAAAGAAACACTAAAATTCCGTATAACCTACTACTGAAGTTATTACTTAAAACACTATTTGCCCTACAAATATATATACAACTATTTAAATTTAATATAATATAAATTACCTGTTAGTATAACTTTTACAACGTGTAGAATATATATATCACAATGATATATACTATGCGGTGTTATAAATAGATGATTGATTCTCTAAGATCTACGCGTCGCAAGAGGTAAGGCTTGTCGCGCGTTCTCCTGTAACCTCTGTTAACCAATTACGATTTTCTATACCCGGCATGGAAAATCGCCATTAGCTTGCTTACTACTAGCGCCTTAGCCGCCCTCACGATATGTCTAATACTTCTAGCTACACTGGGAATACTTTAGAAAACGTAAAGATCCGGTATCCTATAACTATGCAATTTAAAAATCTATATACGCACTTCTCCTTCCTTCCTTCCTTCCTTGCTGTTATAGCATAGGTTATAATAGTACTAGGTAGTGTTGTAGGCACAGGCAGATTACTATAGGTTGCCGCAGATTACTATAGACTGCGGTTATATAACACAGAGATTATATACACCCTCTTTGCCATATTTATACGTTAATTAACTAGGTCGCTGACATAGTGCGTTCTACCTATTTTACTGTCTTTAACTCGATTCGGTTTATGTTAATAAGTCGCTTAAGGGCTAACGATGGTTTGCTTTTAGTTATAGCGTCTATAGGGTTACTATCTCCGTTAATCCATTTAACTTCCGCTATTTCGCGTCTTTTATATAACTGGCGTAAGCACATAATATTAATTATAAGTCTCTTCTCTTATATAGTTCCTAGTTTAATAAGGCATTTATAAATTAACTTAGAATTAGTGCAAAGAATAAGCAGAAGGCTGATGTTAAGTTACAATTTAACTATAGCTTTAATTACAGCGCCGATATTAAAACCATAGGCTATAGCATATAATTCGGAGGCTAGTATACTTCTGGTGATTCTCTTACACTTAACTAAGAACTAATGGATAATATTCGCCTTATTTAATAAGTCTGCTAGTACTAGGATATATCCAATCTATAATAAGAGGTCTTTATTATTTACGAATAAGGAATTAGTAAATACAAGTAGTTAAAGTGTCTTTATATTAAGCTTAATAAAGCTTAAGCCTCTTATTAAGTTCTCAATTTGCCACTAAATTCTCTTATTAAGTAGTTTTGCGTCTTTCTCGTTAGGGTTAATTACCTAGGCAGCGTAGGATAAATTAAAAGAAGCTTTAGGCTAGTATACGGACGCAATATAAGCTTCTCTTGCTCGTTAGGCGATATATTAGTCCTTAGGTATAAGTGCTGTGCGAATAGTACCTCTAGAACTGGTTATTATAGTAGCTTCCTTAATATTAATAAGGGTTAAGTTTTAGCATTGGCGCTCTTATATAAGCGTAATTACATAATCCTATTATTAGATAATGCCTCCGTTAAACTTAATTGGGTGTTTCGGTGTAAGTTACTTACATTTTTTAGTTAGGAACTTAGCTTTCTTAATCTTCTCCTATTCCGAAGCTGCAAAAACTAAGTTAACTAGTAGGAGGGTGTTATTAGTCTATAAACCAACTATTCTAAAACTTATAGGGTTATTAAGGTAAAGTAGGCAGGGGTTATAAGTGGATTAGCTTATATTTAGTTCTTTAATATAGTAGTTATAGTAAGTCTTAAACTAATAATTGCCTACCTTAGGAATGCCGTATAAAGGTCTGACGACCTTTAGAATTGTGCCTTATAAGACTCTAAGTACTATACTAAGTTTAAGAGGTGCTTTAATATAAAAGTCTTGGTTTAGTTTCGTAGTTAATTATATATAGGCCTATAAAATATCTTATAAGTAGAGATATATACCATCGTTTTAAGTTATAGCTGTGATATAAAGAATAAGGCGTTAGCTAACTTATTAAATTATAGGTAATTGGGTTAGTACGAGGTCTTTCTCTAAGTCGTTATAGGCCTGTATAACTAGTCTTAACTTCTTAAAGGCTTTATTAGTGCTAGGGTTCTTAATCTCGTTAATAAATCTAGAGTTGAATACTCTATTGCCTTGTGGTATATCCTTAGGGTTAACTAGTTTAAAAACTCCTTTTTTAAGTAATCCCTTAATCTCCTTCTGGCGTAATGCTGTAAACTAATTAAGATTTATAAGTTAATTATTATCCTTATCCTATAGATAAATTGAGATGTTTGCGGTATTTACTTTAATAGGGTACTTATATAGTCTACCTCTTCCGCGTTTAACGGATTAAGGTCTAGGCTCGGTTTAAGGTTAAGGTTTAGGCTTAGTTTGAGGTAAAGGTAGTTTAATATCGTTATCTTCTAGTTGTGTATCTTCTATAATTTTGGGGTCTACTATATATGGTTTTATAACTGTGCTGCGGAAGTTAGTGGGTTTATAAAGAAGTTATATAGTATAGGTCTTATTTTTAATGCTGAGTAGGTTATACGGACCAGACCAGTAGCCGGGTTGGCCTATAGGTCCTTCTCTCCATACTAATATAGGTAAGTTAAGTAGTAGGTTATAAATTGCGGTTATCTTAGGTCTGTTACGCATGTTAAGGGCATCTGCTACTTAGCGCTTAGCTCTAAGCTTCTTGACTTCTTTTATAGCCTTTTTAAGAGCTACTATTTATTTTATAACTATAGGATTGGGTGCGTCGGATTCTACTATATATAGGTAAGCTCTAAATACTAATAAGGTAGATATAAGACTATTAGGGCCTATAGAGTTATTAATTGCTTTAAAAGCCATTTATAAAGCTATGTCTTTATTAATATCTAATAGTTCCGCAATAATAATATAGTATATATGGCGGAGGGGGCTATAGTAACGTTCTACTATTCTAACTAAATTATAGGCTTTGATAGGTACGTCTTTTATAACTATTCTAAGTATTATAGCGTATTATTTAAATTCTTTACTTATGAAGTTCTTGCCTATGTTATGTGTAATAATATTAGGGGGTTCTAGGTATATATTAATCTAGTATATTTGTAGTATATCTTATATATGCTTAGCGCTAATACTTTACAGCTATCTGCTGGCTTAAAATTGTGTTCCTTTATTGATAATATATAGCAGAGGTATACCATTAATATACATAATATTAACCATAATTAAGTAGTTAAAATTAATATTATTATATAAGGTAAATCTAAATCTACTAGGCGACTTTCCATGTTTTTAATAATAGTGGCAGTAGCGTATAAGATAGTCTAAAGTTTTGCTATTAATGTCGTGCCCTAAGTATTTAAGTATTTATATAAGACGCTTAACTAAAGGGTAGCTAAAGCGATGATGTAGTCGTCTTAATTTAATGTTAGTTAAGTAGTAAGGGTTTTAATTAAATAATATAGTTAAGTAGTTGTATAGGGATATATTCTAAAGGAGGAATAGATAGCTAAAGCGACGTATAACTGGTACTTCGCTCTAAGGGGTAATTAGCATATTTTTTAGGTTGTTAAAGTATACTTATAGTTAATCCATATTTGCTAAGCAGAGTAAAAATAGGGTGTTGACTTTAATAATATAAAACTTGATTGTGCTAATTAGGGTAGTTACTTTAGTTGATTTAATTAATAAGGTTAATCTAATGCCGAATTATATATTGACTATGCCTTATGTGATAGTATTAAGTTATACACTAGTATTAAGTCTTTGGAATGCTAGGAATTGGCCGTATTCTGCTATAGATTGTTTAAATACTCCTGTATTAATTATTATGCCTATAAAGTAGTCTGCAGTATAGCGGGACATAGATGTGGTTGTATTATAGGTAAAGGGGTTCTAGTCGGTTATAAAAGGTATTATATTGTCTATAGTTATAACTAAATAGCTAAAGGCTTTATTAGCTAGGGTAGCAGCTATAGAAGTTACTTTATGCTATTCTACTTAGCTGAAAAAGGTATAAAAGTGGTTAATATCTAGTTAAGAGTTCTTATCGGTTGCCTTATAATTTATATTAATAATCAGTGCTTAAAAAGCTTCCTTAAGCTCTTCTTCTAAGTTAATATTGTTATCCTTATAGTTTATAATATATTAATTAAGTCGTTTGTTAAATTAGTTGTTAAATTTACTAAACTTGTCTTTGTTGGTGGTTCTGAACTTAGCTTTAGACTCTTCTTATTCTTCTTAGGTATAGTTCTATAATTAGTAGCCTTCCTTGTTATATATAAAGCAACGTGGTTTATAACGTGGAGAGAAATAAGGGCGGGTGCGGTCGTGATTATGGTTTCGGTTGTAAGTTCGGTTTTAATATTGGTTGTGATTTTAATACTAATTATGGTTATTCTCCCGTCTAAAGTACCAACGATTTATATAGTAAGCTTAAGTTTAAGCTTGCTCTAGGTTCTGTTTTTTATAAGCCGTAATTAAGGACTATAGTTTATTAATAAGGGGGCCTAGTTCTTAAGGTGGGTCTAATATAGCAAATTAGTATGTGTGAATTTCCTAGTAAGATATAATAAGTTTATTAGTTAGGAATAGTGTTGTTTATAGTTCTGGGGTAAGGCTATGCTATAGTTAGGAGAGTATATCGATTAATATTTAGAGGCAATCGCTGGTCGATTTGTCTGTATTTTTGTCTATTATCGTCCTTAATAAGATTGTATTCTATTTACTAAGGTTTTTACGTTCTAAGCTAGGGCCTTTAAAGAAATTATAAAGGTGCCTATAAGTGTCTTTAAATAAGAGATTACTAAGTCCGCTATTAAAGTACTAGTTTAAGGCTAGACCTATTAATATAATTAGTAAAGCTTTATTATAAGCCTCTTGTGGAATATTAGATTGGCTATAAATACTATAGAAGATAATGAGTTTGTAATTAAAGCTGCTATTTATACTATTATATTTAAGTTCCTTTATATACATCTTTACTACGTTAGAAATCTCTTTACCCTATCCTAGTATAGTTAGCATCTATAGAAGGAAAGCAGTTTGGGGTCGTGGGGTTATATATGGTAAAGGTCCTACTAGTATTCCTCTAAATAGTAGTAGGGTTGTAGTCTAGACACTTAATAGTTATTATAGTTAAAATGGGGTTATATAAACTGTTGGGTCTTATAATACTTTATAGTTAAGACCGCGCTTAAGTGTATTGTTTATTTTATTTAACTAAAACCTATTTCTATTTAGCTTATTATATACCTTATCTAAGTTTTCTTAAGTCTAGGAATATTAATATTCTTCCTGGGTTAATTTAAACAAGAGTTGCGTATATATTGTGCGTTTCTCCTTTATACGTATATATACTCCTCTATATTATAGGAAGGTATATATGCTTTAAAGGTGCTATACATTTACTTTTAAAAATATATTAATACTAAATGTTTTGAAATTATCTTGGAAGGAGGACTAAAGTCCATTATCTATTAACTTATACTTATTATATTCCCATAACTTAAATAGTGTAAAGTCTATAAGGTCTTTGCTAGTTGCTATTTGTATATTAATCCCGTTTCTTTATTATTCTACTTCTACTTTCTAGTCCGTGGGTATAGCTATTTTGGAAGGGATAAGGACGCGTAGAATGGTTTAGGGGACGGTTTAAGTGGTGGTTAGGGTAGTTGTGTTTTTAGTGTGGTCGCGTTCTTGACATAGTCGCGTTAACTACTAGTATAGTAGTCTGTCTCTAGTTAAGGTGGAGCGTTAGACATCTTCTAAATCTAGGGTAGATTTAAGGTATTTTTGGGTAAGGTAGAGCGTCGGACGTCTTCCAAATCTAGAGTACTTTAATTCTCTTTAACTAAAATAGGGCCTTTATAAGGTAAAGCGTAAACGTCTTTTAAGTAAATGCGTATCTCCTAATCTATGCGCGCTCACTAATTAGTATTAGTATGACTTTTATAACGTGCAGAATATATATATCACAATGATATATACTATGCGGTGTTGTAGATAGATGATTGATTCTCTAAGATCTACGCGTCGCGAGAGGTAAGGCTTGTCGCGCGTTCTCCTGTGACCTCTGTCAACCAATCACGATTTTCTATACCCGGCATGGAAAATCGCCATTAGCTCGCTTACTACTAGCGCCTTGGCCGCCCTTACGATATGTCTAACACTTCTAGCTACATTACCCTTACTATAAACCTTAAACTAATATAATAAAGTTATAACTGCCGATTAAGGTAAAGAATATAAAGATAATATATTAAAACCCTTTAAAATTCGTATAGTACAGGCTGTACCCTTTTATTTGTTAGTAAGGAAATAAGACTATAAGATCTTTACTATAACACTAGAAGATATTAAGAAAGCGTTAGAACTAAAGTAATATATTAACCCCCAACCTCTTATACCTAAAGAATATTATAATTTAATTAATACATTTAAGAAATAATTCGCAGACTAACTACCCCCGCATTAAGATAAGTATAATTTTAAAATAGAACTTAAACCTAATATAACGCTAAAGTTCGGCCCGTTATACGGTATATCGCAAGAAGAGCTGCTTATAATGCGATAATACCTTAAAGAGCACCTAGAGAAAGGATTTATTCGCCCTAGTTAATCGCTATTTGCCTTACTTATACTATTTATTAAGAAACCTAAAGAAGGCTTAAGGTTCTGTGTTAATTATTAAGCCTTAAATCCAATTACGATCTAAAACCAATATCTAATTCCTTTGCTTTAAGAAACGCTTAACTATTTAGTAAAAGTATAATACTTTATAAAGCTTAACATAGTTACTACCTTTAATTAAATCCGTATTCGCGAAGGAGATAAAAAGTATATAGCTTTCCGTATATAATAGGGACTTTTTAAATACCTAGTATATAATTACAGCACCTGTCATACCAACCGCGTGCTTACGCGTTCGGTACGCCGAGTACGCGTTTACGTGTTTAGTGCACTAACCACCCACTTACGCGTCTGGTGCACTTCTAAAGCACTAACTAATTAGGGGGGAGGCGTATCAGTATATAGACTACGTAGTTTGCTTTATATAATCGATAGTTACTACTATCCTAAAGAGTATACAATACTATATGTATTTCGTGCCCCGGGATATAACTCACTTATGCTATTAAATTAGTATAAACACTAATTAGTAAGCGCGCACAGATTAGCAATCACTTAATACCTCCCCTAAGCGATACTTAACAGCAACTACCCGTTTAGACTCCTAGTACAACCTACTAGAAGGTTAGAAGTTAGGGATTACGGACTATTACCAACTCTATATACTTATTTAAGTCTTAGTACGGTTTACTAAAAGTTATAAACGCGAATATAAACCTTTACGGAACCCCCTATCCTTAACCCCCTTAAACCCCAAACCTCTTTAGATCTTACGGAAACCCCCTACCCTTCTATAAACCGTTATAGACCCATTAATTACCTTTATAGACCACTATAAGACCCCTTAAACTGTTACGGACCCGCTAATTGATTTTACGGACCGTTATAAGACCTCCTCCACCCGCTATAAGCTACTACGACCTGCCACAGCTTATATAGATATATAACGCTATATAATATAGCAGATATAAGTAAGCAAATCAGCGAAGGTTAAAAGAAGTAGAGCTAAGGAGTCGACCTCACGTCTACGGACGATATTAACGACTATATTAATTTTAAAATCCTTAAATATAGACACTATAAGCTTCTAAATAACGACCTATAGGAGTAATATAAGGAAGACTTTACGGACTTTACGGAAGCTATTCTTAAGACTTATAACCCTACTACTATCCATAACCTACGAACCCTTTTACGTCACTAAGGTGTATAGGTTAAAAAAGATAAATAAGTTACTGTTATACGGTCCTTATATAATATAATATAGGAGGAGGACCAAACGGAATAGACTAAAGAGAAAATCCTAAACTAGGTTAAAGCCATAAATAATCTCTCTGCTTCTCCTAAACTTAATGGCATTACTAGCCTTATACCTAACCTACTTAACTAAATTCGTCCTATAAACCTAAGCGATTTTAGAATTAATCTTACAGGCTAAAGTATACCCAGTACCTAAGTTACGGACCGTAATACCCCCGTAAACCAAAATACGGACTAAAACCCTTCCGTTAACAAAGCTATAGATTTATAACCTGCCTAAGTTATAGATCCGCAAGCTATATATCCGCAAGCCACAGATCTATAAGTTATAGATCTGTAACACACCTAAGTAAAGACCTATGGTAAGGGACTAGCTAACCTAGCTAAGCTCTATACTAACGAATCTAAGTATAGCGGTGAAAATGACAACTTTGACTTTAAACTAACTATCTTTACGGACCTCTGCCAGAAGGCTAATATTCCTAAATAGGAATTCAGCCAAGCCTACTTTACTATACTGCGCGGCCTAGCACTTAACCACTACTACACCAACCTTAAGAGCAACCCCCTTAGTGTTCCCTTTAATAAGCTATATAAAGCTACCTATAACTACTTTAAAGGACCGGAATATAAGCGTAATATCCTTACCTAATAGAATGCAACTAAGCTACAGACTGTAATTAATAAGAATACTAAAAAATCGACTATAGAGTGCCTGCAAATTCTTATTAAAGACCTCCGGCACCTATAGCACGGCCTTAACGCTAAGCTTTAAATAGACGACTTCCTATATAATAAACTTATTACGGCCTACTAGGAAGTAGAGCCCTATAAGTACGCCTATTATAAGCCTATAGACACCTTAGCTAGCCTTATTAATAATCTACGCTCCTCTATTATAATATATAAAGTCTTAAACCTACTAGGTAGCACTTAAGCCTTTACTGCGGATATTTAATATCCGTAAATAGACTTAGACGTCTACTTTACGGACCGCCGCTACTGCTAGTAGTACCCGTACCGACCAAGTCCTACCTATAACCCCTATAGTAACTCCCGTATAAAAATATACCCCCATAGACGGACTAGCCAGAAGTGCTTCGTATATAGTAAGAAAGGATATTGGTTTATAAGGCATACCTAGAAAGAACGTAACAAGTCTAGGAAGAGACTTAATAGCCGTATTAACCAGTTCATTTTAGAATACAAAGGAGAGGAAGTAGAAAAGCCCCCTAATAAGTTAATAGAAGCCCTTATAATTAACTTTAACTCAGACGCTTAGAAATAAGAGACCTTAGAGACATTCCTAACTACTTTTAGACCTTTTACGGACAGCTAAGCCTTTAATATTACGACTGTATTAGCCGACCGTTCCTTTATACACTTAGTTACGCCTAAAAACCATTCCACAAGCACCCCTGTTATAAACGTTATAGATTATAAGCAGGACCTATTTGCATATATCACTATAGAACGCTATACCCCTAAGGAATTCTACGGTGTTATAATTGATATAGGTATCTCTAAGAAGTCTACCGCAGGCTATAGACAATACCTTATATATAGGACCACCACAAATAACAATATAGACATTAATATTACGCAAACTGGGGCTATAAACGTCTAATTTGGCATTGGCTTAACTATATTAATTAAATTAGTTGCAGTTAAGACCCTAATTAGCCTAGTTAACTTCCACGTAGTAAAAGCGGATACCCCTTTCCTACTTTATCTTACGGATATAGACAGGTTATAGGTTTACTATAATAATATTACGGACACCCTAATTGGCCCCGCAACTACCCTAGGAAGTAAGTATAACACCTTACCAATTACACGACGATTTAGACACCCGTTCCTTATATAAGGAGAGACTTTACGGACCTATATTTAGGAATCTTTTAACTATAACCCGTGCTACCTTACTAGTACGGAGATCTACTGTCTATACTGCCGTTTCGGCCACCTATTAGCCGAAAAGCTATATAGAGTCCTTAAACGCTCTAGACATAACGACGTCGACAGGAAGGCAGTTAATTACCTAACCAAATACTACTCCTTCTGCTAGAAATACGGACGTTCTTTAGGCCGATTTAAGTTCACCCTTTATAAGGATCTTAACTTTAACCACTTAGTATATATAGACATTATATACATTAACAGCAGCCTAGTACTACATATAATTGATAAGGTAACCCGTTATTAAGCCGCCTGTTAGTTATAAAATATATCTACAAAGCACACCTAGGATATTTTACGGACCTGCTAAATCAATACATACGTTAGACCCCCGCAGTATATTACCCACAACGCCGGTAAGAACTTCATTAGTAAGGAATTCTAGCAGTATGCTATGGCTATGGCTATATTAATAAAAGCCGTTCTAGTTAAGGCGTATTAGTCTGTCGGGCTTATTAAGCGAGCTTACCTAGCCTTATAAAGAGCTTACTAGATTATTATAGACGAGTATAAGGATATTTAAAAGGAACTAGCTTTACAGATGGCCATAAAAGCTGTTAATAACACCGCTAGCCCTAACGGACTAGTACCCACCCTCTTAGTTTACGGAGCCTACCTAAAAATAAGTAACTTAGGCCCTCCTACCCCGTTTATTATAGAACGAGTAGCCATAATATAGAAGGCAATAGCTAAGATAGTTAAGCTATAGGCCAAACAAACTGTTAATAACGCCTTATATTACCGCAACGGACCTAATACAACCCCAGTATATAACCTCCCGCTTAACTCTGAAGTCCTTATATAGCGTAAGAGCGGCAGCTGGAATGGACCCTATTGTCTACTAGTCGTAGAAAACGAGATATACTGCGTATAACTTCTTAGCGGGCCAACTAGCTTTAGAAGCACGTCCGTAAAACCCTACTTTCGGCCCAAAACTACCCATAACGTTAAGCCAGATAAACTAGAAGCAACCGCTAAACTAGACGAACTAGAAGCAACTGCTAAATTAAATAAACTAGAAGCACCTTTACCTACCTTAGAAGTCCCCTAGAAACCCACTAAACCTACTAAACCTACTATAAAGCGTAGTTAAGGACGCCCCTAAAAGCACCCCGTAACCAAGAACCCTATAATAGAGAATTACTTAACCTCCGTAGGAACATCCGCAAGGCAACTTCTACCTGCGGATATATTAGTTCTAGTACAGGAAACCCCGTTTATGGACTTACGACGTAAAGAGATTAACGGACTACTTAAAAAGGGTGTCTTTGCGGTTATAATAGAGAGAGACGTTCTGCAAGGCGTCCGTATATTTAATTTATACTTTATTAATAAAATTAAGCACCCTAGTACTAATAAAGCTTTCGAAAAATTAAGGCTTATTGTATAAGCCTATAACGACTAAGGAAAGGACTTAGTCCTTATATAATCGCTTATAATTTAATAAGTCAGTTAACGGATTATACTTATACTTATGCCCGGACTACAGCAAAGCAAACCCGTAGCTCTTTACCTATAGAATATCTCGTAAGCCTATATGCAGTCTAATACCTACCTAAGTAGGGATATCTTTATACGGCCACCCCCTAAGCTTAACCTATAACTAGGAACAATCCTATAGGTTGTAAAACCTTTATATAGAGTACCGGAAGCTAGAAACTATTGGTTTAAAATATACTACTAGCACTACGTTAGTAAACTTAAAATAGAATAGTCGACCTATAACCCCTGCCTCCTATACAGCCCATTAAACGGCCTTAGTATTGTTAGACTCTAAACAGATAATACCCTATTCTTAGCAGACTAGACCCTTACGGACGCTAAAGAAACTAAACTATAAAAGGTAAAGTTTTTAGTAAAGCCGTAAGAGTAGTTAACTAAGCAGACTCTAATTAAGTTTAATAGAGGCTTAATTATATAAAAGGGCAACCTAATTAAGCTAACTTAGGAACGCCAAGTATAAAATCTAAAGCCTATTATAGCAAAGCCTATGGACCTTACTAGTTCCCGCGGAGAGACCCGCAAGACCGTAAATATAAAGGACTAATACGCTGCACAGCGTGCAAAAGGCGCCTATATTGCCATAGTCTGTTAACCTAAATCTACCTACAACCTGTCCTTTACGGCCCAGGCAGTAGACCTATAAGAAGAAAATATTAAGTAGCTTAATAAGCGCATCTAGTGGCAAATCGATAATGCAGCAAGGGGACTTACTTTTGTACCACTAGACCTAAATTCCCTTAGCCTACTGGTATTTATAGATGCATCTTTTACTAATAACAAAGACCTATTATCACAAATCGGCTTTGTAATTGTACTTATGGACCGTAATTAGGACGCAAATATACTATACTAGTCCTTAATTAAGTGCAAATAAGTAACCCGAAGTGTACTAGCTTCTAAACTATATATATTAGCCTATAGCTTTAATATAGCAGCCGCAATTAAATTAACGGTCTAGAAGATTCTATAACTAGAGTAGTTACCCCTAGTTTTATATACTAATTTAAAGTCCCTTTATAACTGCCTAGTTAAACTAGGTACAATATAAGAGAAGAGGCTTATAGTCAACCTAATATACTTACGTTAGGCCTACGAATGACGTAAGATTATAGAGGTCAAATGGATTAGTAGCGGAGACAACCTAGTAGACGCCATAACTAAGGCAAAGCCGTGTCAAGCTCTTAAAACCCTAATTAATATAAATAAGCTTAACCTACAGGTTATAGAATGGGTAGAGCGAGACTAACGGAGCATTTATGGTTTAGTTACGGCCCGTCAAAAGGCCGTATAGTTCATTTTACGGACCATAAGCAGGACTTACAGCTAGCTTGGAGTACTATTTAGAAGGCAACCCAGAAGGCACCTTAGGAGGGATTTTCTATGTATTTTCTTATGTGTTTTATAGTCCTATTAAGACAATTACGGAGGCTATATATAAGTGGTTTGATTTTCCAAGTACCGCTAGTATATAATTACAGCACCTGTCGTACCAACCGCGTGCTTACACGTTCGGTACGCCGAGTACGCGTTTACGCGTTTAGTGCACTAACTACCCGCTTACGCGTCTAGTGCACTTCTAAAGCACTAACTAATTAGGGGGGAGGCGCATTAGTATATAGACTACGTAGTTTGCTTTATACAATTAACAGTTACTACTATCCCAAAGAGTATACGATACTATATGTATTTCGTGCCCTAGGATATGACTTACTCGTGCTATTATATTAGTACAAACACCTAGTAATGCTATTTAGTATAAAAAACGGTCCTAGTACGTTTTAGTAATACGTTAATAATACGCTTCGTAAATTCCTTAATATATTAATCTATTAATTTTCGCTTTTTAAGCATTAGAAGCACGTCTAAATAGTCCTTAAACGCCTATAAGACGCGGGCTTATAATGCGATATTAAGAAATGCAAGTTCTATGCGTCTAAAGTTATATACTTAGGCCTAATTATATCCTATAACGGAATTAAAATAGACCCTAAGAAAATTGCTATAATTATAAACTAGGAAAGTCCTAGTAGTATATAAGACATCTAAGGATTTCTAGAATTTGTAAATTTCTACTATTAATTTATCGATTACTTCTTAAAAATTGTTTAGCTATTAGTAAACTTAATAAGGAAGAATATAAGATTTAAATAGACTACTAAATATAAATAAGCTTTTAATAACCTAAAATATTATTTTATAACTGCCCTAATTCTTACCTACTTTAATCTAGACCTTAAATATATTGTTAAAATTAACTTATCTAATTATGTACTAGGAGGAGTATTATCACAATATAATAAAAACGGCGAGCTGCGCCTAGTAGCCTTTCTTTTTTAGAAACTTACCCCTGCTAAATTAAACTATAAGATATATAATAAGGAACTACTTGCAATTATTAGATACTTTAAATAATGGCGTTTAAAACTTAAAGGATTATTATTCCTAATACGCGTATTAACGGACTATAAAAACCTGTAGTACTTTATAACTATAAAGCAATTAACGTAGCGCTAAATTTATTAGGCCGAATACCTTTTATAATTTAACTTTAAGATTACGTACTAACTTAGTAAACTTAATTAGAAGCCTAACTTATTAATATAATAATTATAAAACTTACCTATAAACGCCTCTAACGAATAGATTATAAATTAATTACAAATTCTACTACCCCCTAAACGCTTTAAGAAACTACGCCCTATATTTTTAAATGTAGAGCTTAATAGGAATAAATTAGAAATTAATAAGTGGGATATAGAAATTAATAAATTAATAGAACATAAATATAAGAACAATCCCTAGATAGTAGATGTAATAAAAGCGATTTAAGTAGGGAAACGGCAATATAAGGATATTATACTCGCTAAATGCGAAATCCGTAATAATTGGTTATACTATTAATAAAAGATAGTAATCCCAAATTCCGAACCCTTATAATTTTAAATACTCAAATTTATACACAATTCCCCTATAGTAGGGCACCCTAGCTATATAAAGACCTATAAAATTATCTAATAAGTATATTACTGGCCTATAATGTATAACTATATACGAAAATACATTTAAGTATACAGAATATGCGTGCGTAGGAAGACCTCTTATATAAAGAAGTAAGGAGTACTTTAACTGGTGCTAATTCCAATATAAAAATAGCGAGATATTTTAATTAACTTTATAGTTAACCTACCTAACAGTAGTAGGTTTACAAATGTTATAGTAGTTATTAACTATTTTATAAAAATGCAATATATAATTCCTATAGACTTAATTAATATAATATTAGTAGCCGAATATTTTATTAAGCATGTCTTTAAGCTATACGGACTTCCTAATTCGATAATATCTAACTACGGAAGCCAGTTTATTTTAGACTTCTAGTAAGCCCTATATAAATATAACTCTTAACTATATTTTATTCTAAGATAGACGGTTAAACTAAAATTACAAACGCGATTATAGAATAATACCTATAAATATACTACTCCTACCTGCAAAACAACTAGGAAAAGTGGCTACCTTTAGCTAAGTTTACTGCGAATAATATAAGAAATAAATTAATAGGCGTAACGCCGTTTTACGCAACCTATAAATAAAACCCTTAACTTAGATTTAAACCACGACTTAAAATTAATATAACAGGACCTATAATTAAGAGGATTTAACTAATTAACGTGTATAACTTTGCTAATTAAATAAAGCAGTTAACGGAACTATTATAAAGTAAATTAGCGTACGCTTAAACGGTATAGGAATAGTATATAAATAAAGGATAAGCTCCCACGTAGGACTTTAAGGAAGGTAATATAGTTTACCTAAATATATAAAACCTAAAGACTTAACAACCCTTAAAGAAACTTAATTAGAAGTTTGTAGGCCTATACCAAATTAAGAAAAGACTAAGCCCGTACGCTTATAAGCTTAAACTACTAACTAAGATAAAAATATATCCGACGTTTTATATAAGCTTATTATAATCTTTAAAGGGTAAACCCATAACTTATAAAGTGCCGCCACTACCTCTTATAATTATTAACAACGGTAACAGTTCTTACTTTATTAACTTAATTAACAATATATAATAAAAATATAATCTAAACAATTTAAACTCCTTATTAAGTAGGAAGGATATAAAATATAAACTTAGGAAACCTATAACTAGATTAAGACCAATGCGCCTTCCCTAGTAAAAGAATTCCACGAAGACTATCCTTTGCGGCCTACTTTAGCTAAATAGACATAATATAAAGGCAAACGATTGCTACCTAATATAAATACACAAAATATAATAGCAGGAAGCTTAAAATTAAAAAGAACTTAAAATATATTATAATATTTATAAGCTTTGCAGTGTGTGGAATTAAGTAAACGACTTAATTATAAATCTATAGAAATTAGGTGAAATATATACACAAAAGTAGAGCCCTGACAGTAGGGTCTATGACTTAATCTTTAACTTATTTAAGCCATATACGAGGTATACGAGGTATATAAAAGTAGTGTTGATGCAGCCTTCTAGGCTGCAACCTTGTGTCTTAGCACAGTCCAGGTAGTCGGTTATAATATTTATAATACGATTATATAATACGTAAGATATTAAGGAACTTTAACCGCCGGTTAAAGTTATCTAATTAGTTAGATCCGCCTTACTAAGACCTACTATAAAGATATTAGTTCTGCTTACCGCCTTAACTAAGCTAATAGCGATTTTCTATCCCGGGATAGAAAATCCTAATTAGCCTATTTAATAATAGAATTGGTAAAACTCTATACCGCCACCTAATGCAAAAACATAATACGCGATAAGTTATAAGTCTTAACTAAAATTAAATTATTTAGACCTTTAGCTAAAAAGGGGGGTACTATAACAGGACTAGCCTAGTTATAGTAGGAATATTTTAATAAAATACTTAATAAATAAATTCTAACGCTTTAACCAAATTCTACTAGATTAATTAAATTACTAAAGTCCGTTAAAGACCGCGTGCGTATATATACACGCATTAATCACCAAGTCCCTAACTATTTAATTATATAATTCTCTTATTATTCCTTTCTCTTTTTTACGTAACGTCTTATTCTTAGCGAGAACTATATACCCTTAGATTTAGATAGAATTATATTATTCCTTTAAATCTTCCCTAAAGTCTCTCCGCGTCCTTATAATAAGATTAAGAAGTATAAGAAGATTATATTTTTCTTTTAGAGAGGCCCTTTTTAGCTAATTTATCTACTATATTATCTCTAACGTAGTCTGCGGGCCAATGGGCCATGCGGGCCTCCGGGCCATATTAAAACCTCTAGAAAATCCATACTTAAATATCTTAACAACCATATAATAATAAATTCTAATAATTTAGATTTAGACTTTTATATATACTCTGCAGCTTCTATTAAAGTTGCATTATAAATAGTTTAGTAGTTTTTAAGATATTAAAATTTAGGGGCTAAAATGAGGCCAGATTACTATATCTTAAAAACCACTAAACTATTTACGATGCAACTTTAATAGAAGCTGCAGAGTATATGTAAAAGTCTAAATCTAAATTATTAGAATTTATTATTATGTGGTTGTTAAGATATTAAATTATAGATTTTCTAATTTTTGGTGAGGTTTTGATGTGGCCCGGAAGGGCAATTACCTATTAAAATTAAGATATAAAACGCCAAGACGTTTATAAAAATGGTAGTATAAGACCCTAATAAATACTACTGCCTTTTATAGAACTACCACCTAAAGCTTATACGAGTTGAGATGCGTATTATTTAAGATCGCGATATTATTTAAGACCTATAAGCTTATAAGGCGCTCGCTAATAATATACGTTAAGAAACTAAAGATAACCCCCGCGTATCTAAACGTAACATTTAATAGTTAAAGAAGAATAAGATTATACTAATCGCTATAGTTACTAAGAAAAAAGGCATAATTAAATATCTATAATCTTAGCTTAATAAGCATATTTATAATAATACTAGATACCTCTCTACTATATATAACACTACCTAAGTCTTTACGCCCCCGGCAACTTTACCTACTTAATACTTAATAGAGGGTTAATACTAAGTAGCTTTACCTAATAGGAACCCCTACTAAAGTAGTAATAATAAAAGCTATAATAATTGGACCTAAACTACTACCGTAGGGTTTAATATACGCTACCTTAATCCCTTAGTCTTCTAGGGAGACTGTAAGGAATATAGCCACTAGAAGATATAAATCCGTAAAAAACTAACTTAGAGCGCCTACTTTTTTCCTACGGAAGATACTAAGATTGGCTATATTATTGGGCGAATAAAGGGTATACTATTTAATAGACTCTTTACCCAATAGGAGACTAATAGCCCCTAAAAGTGGTAGTTTTACTAAGAAGTCCTTAATAATCTTAACCTAATATACCGCGACTATAACCTACTGGCCACTAACTAAGCTAAACTATATGCCTTAAAGATGAGCCCTACCGAATTATTTAATAAGTTCTATATTAAATTCTAGGAATACACTAAAGCCCTTACCTAAGACAATACTAAAGACTAAAAGGATCTTCTTAAAAAAGTTACTTATTGCCTTAGTTACGTAGCCGCTAGCTATAACTATAATAATAGTTATAAGATGGTAGCAGCCCTATAGAAGATTAAATAATAACTAAATTAGATTACTACTACTAACCCTTACTTAAAGACCTCTCTATAAAAGCCCTTTAGGCCTACTAAACCTATATATACTAAGCCACTAACGCTTATTACCTTAAGTACCACTAGAGCTAATATTAACCTCTCTATACTAATTTTTCTATGGGAACTCTTAGATAGAGAGCGTAAGCTACTCTAGAAACTAGGACGCTACTATAAATGCCGTTAAGAAGGCTATTATTATAATAATCTAAACTTCCTAATAGCTAGGTTTAGTACCTGCCGCCTAATACTTAACCTAATACCCTAAATACTAAATATATTGCTACGCGCCACTACAATATAAGACGAAGACGTAGTAATAGCAGTAGAATTAGATATAAAAGCAAAAAATGCTAAGTTTTAGCCCTAAGTTGTAGGTTAGGACGCCCTAATAATAGAGGGATTTATATATTGGCCTACTTAATAGATAACTTAGTAAAAATAAACGGACGGAAATAGATAGTTTTACCTATAATAGGAACTACTACTAAAAAATAATATAAAAGCCGTTTTATAATTAACTGCGGAGCTACTAACTAATTTATAGATACTAAACTTATATATACTTATAACCTACCTACCTTACCCCTTACTAAAGCCCGCGCCCTATAACTTACTAACAGTAGTTATACCGTATAGAAGATTACCTATATAGTATAACTCTACTTAGATATAAACGGGCACTAGAAAGAGCTTTAGGCCTATATTATACTACTTGCTAACTACCCTATTATCCTTAAAATAAGCTAGCCTAAATAACACAACCCCGCTATTAACTGGGAAAAGAGAAAAGTAACCTTTAACTCTAAATACTATAGAGAGACTTGCCTAGGATATAGCCTAGCCGTCTTTATTTACTTACTAGGATATTAACCTAAGAAACCCCTTATTATCCTACCTATAACTAACTGCTACTATATAAATACCGTGGCTTTTTACCGTATAGTATATAGGAAAGGCTAGATTATTACTATAGCTTCCTAATTATAACTATATAAGCTTAATAAAAAAAATAAAACTATATCCTTTATAGTAATAGGATAGATATAGTTAACTTTTTAGAAGACAACACCCCTATAAAACTCTATAGACTTTTACCTTTAAACTTTAAGAAGTATATAAAACTTAAAAAAGGACTTACTAATAAAGAACTCCGTAAGCTCCTTCCTAAAAGGTATTATAACTTTATTAATATATGCTTATAAAAGGGCGTAGATATACTTCCCCTATATTAACCTAATAACTATACTATTAATATTAAATAAGGAAAAACGCTACCTTATAAGAGACCCTACCTAATATTAAAAGATAAACTTTTAGTTATAAGAAAGTATATCAACAAGCACCTTAATAAAGGGTTTATTTATCCCAGTATATTACTAGCAGCCGCCCCTATTCTTCTTACTAAGAAGTTAAAAAAAGGTATTTAATTCTATATTAACTATAGAGGACTTAACGCTATTATAATTAAAAACTAATACCTAGTACCGCTTATACGGGAGACCCTTAAGCGGCTTAGCCAAGCCAAAATCTATACTAAGCTTAATATTATTGCTGCCTTTAACTATCTTTAAATACGGGAAGGTAATAAATAGAAAACCGCATTTATATTGCGCTTCGGCCAATTTAAATATACCGTTATACCCTTTAGTATATATAACGGCCTAGGTACCTTTTAAAGCTATATTAATAATACCTTACGGGACTACCTTAATAAGTTCTGCTCTGCGTACCTGGATAATATACTTATTTATAATAATAACCTTTCTAAGCATACTAAACACGTTTAAAAAGTCCTATAGCGCCTTAGGGACGTAAAACTTTATATTAATTTAAAGAAATGTAAATTCTTAGTTATAGAAGTAAAATACCTTAGACTAATTGTTACTACTAAGGGTGTCTATATAGACCCTAAGAAGGTATATATAATTACTAAACTTCTTAGACTTGTTATACTAAAAGAGGAGCTCTTGCTGCACCCGGCCTAAAAAGACTAAAACTAACCAAAAGAACCCTAAAAAACACCTAGAGAATCCCCCTAAGATGCATGCATTGTAGGGGAGGCATACGTTAAATGATAGTGGTTTGTACTCACGCGCGTCCACTAAAACCACGCCCAGCAATGGCCCTCTATAATAAGAACGGGCGAATACCATACTATAAAGCGGAAAGACCTTTATTAAGAAGGTATCTGACAAAATATAAAGCCTATTAGACGTGTCTAGTATCTACAGTTATAGGGGAGCAACCGTTAGCTATAATGAACTAATACTGCTAGTAGAATGGCTCCGCTAGTCTAGTGAACCCTAGGCGCCCCTTTAGCAAACCCTTAACCAAATCCTCTAACGGTTAAGTAAAATTAAAAATAAACAAAATCCCTCCTTACCGGCGAACCGCACCTAGGCCACTATAGCTGCGTATCTATAGCATAGGGAACCTACCCCCCTAAAGATAATATCCGGGTATATAATTATAATATAACTAAATATAGAAAAAGCAGAGGGGCTTAGGGGATAATTAGAAATAGAAGTCCTTACGGAGATTTATAAAGAGGTTTATAACGCTATTATAGTCCAATACCTTAGGAGCGGAGATATTAGAGTTACCTTAAGGGACTAATAGGNAAAGGAACGAGCCGTTAGGGCAGGGGATAGGCTAGGAGAACATATTGGCATAAAAGTGCTCCGTGAAGATTACCCAGTTAAAGTCCTAGCGGTTCCCCTAAGCTTTAGGGTAGAAAAGGGACGCTAGGCGGACAATATAGCAACTATATATAAGATAGTAAAACAAATAGAACGCCTTATACTAGGACTTAAGATCACCTAAATCTAATAGCTTTAATAGGAAAATATAAACTAAGCATATAATAAAAATAATAAAAGAATATAAGGGTTGCTAGAGACTTGCTAGGGAAACGCTAGTTAAACGCATGGCTCCCTTATTGTTAGTATATATATACTAGGAATACAGAAACTTCTTATTTAAAAAGGTATTATTATAAATGGCCTTATATACAACGTAAGGCTCTATAACTATAGACTCCGCCTAAAACGATATTATTGCTGCGTATAATAGGGACATACCTAATCCACATGCGCAGCACAGGTGTGCTGTAGCCACTGTGCAGGCCCCTATAATATAAGATAATACTTAAATCAAAACCAAATAAAATGCGTAAACTGCCACTAAAGCATATATAAGGCGTAGGAGAGAGTAAACTGCATTAAATATAGGAGATGGAAGGTAAGGGCTTAATAGCTGCGGGAATAACTGTACGCTAGGTTATACGAATAGAAATAATAGGTAATAAGCTAGGGGGGCACGGGTGCCTTTCTAGCGTTTCCTACCTTTAATACTAGGGGGCTAGGCTAGCTATCCTAAGCCTTAACGGGCTAGAAGCGACGCTACGCGATATTATTAGACCGTATAGGGATATAAGGGTCACAGGGGACACAAGGGAGAGGATGCCCTGTAGGAAGACCCTTATAGACAGCTATAGCAAGCTTAAAACTAGGACAATTAAGAATTAGACTTAACGCGGCAAATATAACATTTATAGCTAACTCTTAAAGGGTATATAGCTAACTAATAAGAATAGGGGAAAAACCGGAGATAATAACAGATTTAGATATAGAAGCGCTAATAGGAACACAAGATACGGAAATGGAAAGCTCTATATAAAATAAGTAGCAACTAGGGTATAGATATAAGAGATAGAAGTTCTAAATGTCCTAAAGAAAGTGGAAATAGAAGAAGCGAGGAACGAAGGAGAGGCAAAGGGCCCTCGCTGGGGGTCCGCCACCTATCTATTATATAGTACAACAACGGCAATACAAACCACTATCTCGTAAGGCCCTTACTAGATAGCTTAGACCTAGAGAAATATTATATCCTTGCTATATAAGAGCCGTATTATAATGCCTATATATAATTAATATACTGCCCCTAAGGATTCCAGCTCCTATATGAACCAAAAGCAGCTATACACGTATACTTTATAATCAGCAAGGCTATTAGCCTATCCTTATAGTTATAGCAGGCAGTTAACCTAGATATTGCAGTTATAATAATCTAGACATATAGGGGACTAGTATAGATTATTAATATATATAACCCTAGGGTTAAAGGGGTCCTATAAATAGAGAATATTATATTAGTAATAAGCTTACTGGAAACCAAAGGCATAAAGTCTATCCTATTAGGAGATATAAACCTCCACTACTTACGGTAGGGGGGTATTTATATTACTACTAAACGATAGGTAGAGTGCCTACTAAGAGCTATAGACACCTGGGGCCTTAAGCTAGCTACCCCCCTAAAAGCAATTACATGGCAACGAGGCACCGCTAAAAGTATAATTGACCTTACATTTATAGACGAAGGCCTATACTAGAGACTTAAAAGGTGCAACCTTAAAGAAGCATAGGTACTCGTTTTAGACTATATCCCTATCTAGATATAGCTAGATCTAGATATTAAGGCGCAACCTAATAGTAAAAGATATGTAATAAGAAAGCTTAAGATAGACAGCTTCCTTAGCATAGTTAAACAATAACTTTAAGACCTAGAAGAAATCCGCCCAATACCAAACAAGCGAGGCTTATTAGCTACCCCTAAGGAAATTAACTAAAGACTAGAAAGGATTTAGGTAGTAATTAAAAACGGGCTAAAAGAGCACTGCCCGGTCTTAAAACCGGGCCCCTATATACAACACGCATGGTCCGTATAATACGCGGTTCTTATTACTAGCTAATAATAAGTAAGAAGAAAATATATAAGCAGCCATAATCCTAAAGACGAGAGACAATATAAAGATATAAGAAACCAGCTAAAGAATACCCTAAAAAAAGAAGTAAGGAATAGCTGGAGACGGTTTATAAATAAGCATATTACTAACCCGAGCCTCCCCTATAATAAAGGTCTCTAGAGGATAGCAAAATAGGTAAAGAAAAAGGCGGGACGCCTAGTAGAAGACCTATACCTTCCGCCCCTACAAAGACTAGGTAAATTACTGGCTATAAGCGACAATAATAAGAAGGCAAAGATCCCTATAGAAAGATTTTTCCCTTAACCAGCTTTAGTAGACCTTAGTAATATTACGGGCGAAGCACCGGTAACTCGCCTAAGGGTCGATAGCAATATAACAACTAAAGAAATAACTAGAACTATTAGCCGCCTTTTAAACAACATAGCACTAGAACTAGATAGGATCCTAAATAAAGCCCTAAAGACCTGCGGACCACTAATAGTACCTTAGCTTGCGGATATAGCTAGAGCATACTTTATAATAGGCTACTACCTAAGACTTAGAAGAGCTATAATAACGTTTATCCTACGCAAAGAAGGTAAAGCAGACTACTTATTTCTAGGGAGCTACCGCCCTATTGCCCTAGAGAATACCCTTAGTAAGATCTTAGAAAGGGTAATAGCGGATTATATAGCAGACACGGCTAAGGAACACGCCCTACTACTATAAAGCCAAATAGGGGTAAGAAAGAACCGCTTAACACTATTAGCACTTACGCTACTCGCTGCCACCATTAAATCTACATGGGCGATGCGAAAGGACTTTATAGTATTAATGCTTAGCCTAGATATTAGTAGCGCCTATAATAACATACCCCATAAGCGTCTCTTATACATCCTTAGGGTAAAAGGCTTCCTAGAATAGATTATATAATTTGTTTAAGGGTTTATAGGTTAAAAAGAAATATTATTAGTCTTTAGCGGATACTAAAGCCCCCCTATTATAGTTATAATAGGAATACCACAAGGATTACCCCTCTCGCCTATACTCTTCCTTTTCTTCGTAAGCAACCTACTTAACTCCTTCAAAGAAGGGGCGACCTAGGGGATAGGCTTTGTTAACGATATAAACCTAATTATATACGGGCCAACAGCCGCAGAGAATTGTAGAACACTAAAGAAAGCTTATAATACCTATATAGAATAGGCAAGACGATATAGAGTTTAATTCTCACCAGAGAAATACCAGCTAATCCATTTTATAAGAAAACGCAACCAATCTGCAGATCTTTAGTATATAATTTGCATCTAAGGCTTTAGGGGTTAACTAGTTTAGAGCCTCAGAGTATTAAGAGTATGGGTAGATAGTAAGCTTTAGTGGAGCGTATATACAGCGCAAGCGGCCTATAAGGGCTAAGTATAGTATATCGTATTATCTAGGATCGTTAACTCTATATAGGGTCCATGCTTCTAAAGGTCACGCCTACTATACACAGCAGTTATCCGGCTAACTATGACGTATAGGTCCAGTATTTGGGCCATTAGAGAATCTGAGAAAGGCCCCCCTAAATCGCTTCTTAAACTACTCTAAAAGGTCTAAATAGCTTGCCTCTAGAGCATAATAGGCGGATATAAGCGAACGGCAAAAGCACTGCTTAAGAAGGAAGCTAATATTCCCCCTATATAACTATATATTAAAGCTGCTATAATGTAAAGGGCATAAAAGGAACGCAACTCTAATATTATAAAGTATATTAAGATATGCCTAAATAAACTATAGAGGGACCCTAGGGCGCCTCGTAGGAGAATAAACTAATAACCCTAAAGTAGGGAAGATATATTGGAGAAATAGGTAAAGAAAGTAGAAGAAGAATAGCACTGCTTTAGGGCCCAGGCCTATATAGAGGAGGAAGGGAGACGCGTAAGAGGCCAGTAAAGATAATAGTAAGAGAGAAAAAGGAGCTAAAGTAGAGCATAAAAGAACGCTAGGAAACTATCTACTGTAATATAATACTAGCTGGACCAACGCTGGAGAGGTGTATAGAAGTTAAAGGTATAGAGGCTAACTAAGGCAAGAGGAACCTAAGCCGTAGTATAGTTAACGCTATAGGGGGTAAACACTTTAGAGCTCCGAGAAGGCCTAATAAAGGCAGAAAATATAATAGTAACACTCTTAAGAATAGGAATAATAGGACTAAAAGACTGGCTCTACTGGGTAGGTGTCCTAGTAAATAGCCCGAGATATAAATATAGCTGGCTAAAACAGATACCAAAATATATAATACTGTTATGCCCCTTACGCACTAACTAAGAAGTAATACTCTTAGTAGCTAGCATAGAGAACTATAAGACACTACTCTCGATATAAAAAGGCCTTAAGGCGGTTACCTAGTAGCTTATTAGCCAAAATGTACTAAACTAGTTCCGGGTTATAAAGGAAATAGTAATAAAGGGCGGGGGGGGGCGAGCAACGGGCGCCCCCTAATAACTCTATAGTAGTAGAGTAAAGTTTGCAATACTAGCGCGTCCGTAGGCTTGTTACGGCAGTAGTAGTTCCTAAGGAGGTTAAAAAGTAAGGTAGTAGGAGCACTACCGGTGACTCGTAGGCGCCTTATAGGCAAGTCCTAAAAGGCGGGGAGATGGATTACGGGGTTTTCTTAAATAGAGTTTTCTCCCTATATGTATATAAGGAGTAGTCCGCGTAGGCCCAATAGGGATCCGAATCGGACGTTAAGCAATGAATTATTATTATTATAATTACTAAATAGTAAGTCCCTAATTATATTAAGGACGTATAAGCCTTCCTTAGTTTTACTAACTTCTATTAGAAATTTATATATAACTTCTTAGGCGTAGTAGTACTACTTATAGTAATAATGTAAACGAAGGGCCTTTCTATAAAAGGAAGAAAAATGCACCTACGCTTTACCTAGACGCCTAAATATAAGAAGGCGTTCTAAGACCTTAAAAATACCTTTACTAAAGTACTTATCCTAGCTTACTTTATACTAGGATAATAACTCTATCTTAAAACTGACTTCTTAAACCACGTTAACGTAGGCGTTTTTTCTTAAATAGGTAATAACGGTCTTCTTTACCTAGTTATATTCTACTCGTCTAAGCTTATACTATAAGAGTATAACTATAAGATCTATAATAAAGAACTTCTTGCAATTATATAAGTGTTTAAAAAATTCCAACTAAAACTCTTTTTAGTAGAGTCTAACTAGCTAACTAAAGTCCTTATAGACTATTATAACCTTAAGTACTTTATAATTACGAAGTAGCTAAACTAACGCTAAGTATATTAGAACGAGTTCCTCTCTAGTTTTAACTTTAAAATTGTATATAGACCAGGAGTATAAGGTACTAAACCTAATAGCCTAATACGCCGCTCGTAAGACCTTCCTTAGTCTAAAAATGACCCCTATAATTAGTTCTAATAATAGATAATCCTAAAAGTATAAAATTTAGCCTTAGGTATACTACCTATAATAAAGCTAACTATACCTTAGCTTTATACTATAGAACTAAAGTTACCTCCTAAAATTAATAAGCTTATTACTATAGTATATAATACCTCTATTAACCTATTACTATATTAACTTATTGCCGTAAAGACCACTAGCGCCTATATGCTACCTACTAACCTCTAAAGCTTAGGCTAGATTAATATAGCAGCCTTAGAAGTAAAAAAGAATAGGCTCTATTATAGAGGTCGCCTATTTATCCCTAACTTAGAAAATCTATAACAGCAACTAATCTAAATAGCCTACAACCTCCGATTAAGCGGCTATCTAGGTAAAAGAGGAACCTATAAGCTTCTTAGCCGATACTACTTCTGGCCAAAAATAATAGACTTAGTTAAACGCTTTATAAGCGCCTTTTTTTTTTTTTTTTTTTTTTTTATATCCGTTGTATTATACTACGTACAATACTACGCATGCAGCCTTTAGGCTATGGCGCTATAGTTCTATATACATGAATCCTTTCTAGGCAGCTTAATATGTACTAGTAGCTATGTCCTAGTAGTTTATAAATCCCTAAACTAGGGATTTACAGCTTCCTCGTAAGATACTAGGTTGCTAACAACTATTAGGTAGTGAGAAAACGATAGGAAAATAATAGAAAAAATTGGAATAAAATCCTAAATAATCCTAACGCCTGTCCCTGTCCTTTTTATAGTTTATTCTGTCTTTTGCTTTCTATGGTCTATCTACTAGGATTTTAGTAGGAGTTGCCTCCTTCTAGAGATCCTTCTGCTCTTAGCCCACTTCCCAGTAGCTATTTTTATCCTACTTAAGAATAGAAAAAAGCGCCCTTCTTCTTTCTTTGTACCAAAAAAGCTTCTCTAAGGAGAGAGAAGAGCCTATTTGTCTTTACATTTCCTTCTATCTTCCCAATGTAGTCTGCATTCTAGTAAGAGGTGCGTAGGGGTTTATACCGCGGTACAGTCCTTAAAGCATCTACCTTTCTTTACCTTCCCTATTGTTTTAGAGAAGGATTTAAAGAAGCCTTTTCCTAGTTTTAGTTAAAAGAAAGCTAATTATAGCTTTTTAGGATATTTATCCTTAGTAGCTTTAAAAGAGAAAGGGTAGTTTCCTTTACAGATTCTAGTATAGTATTTTCCTTTGCTTTTGTTCTATTGCCAATTGTTTTTCCACTGTTCTAGTGTCTTTTCTCTTGCTCGTTTCCTAGGTAGGCTAGAGAAGAATAAGAAGATTTTATTTTTCTTCTAGAGAGGCCCTTTTTAGCTAGTTTATCTGCTTATTTCATTTCCGTAAATTCCTAGGTAGCTAGGGACCCAATAGAAGTTAATAGAGATATTCCTGCTAGCTAGATAGGAACAGCTTTGCGTAATTTTAAAGACTAGTCTTGCCCTCCTATAAGAGAATTAAGCTGTAATCTCTTAATAGCCGCTTGGCTATCTATAAAGATATAAACCTGTTTCTCTTCTAGTCTTTGTTGTTTAGGTGTTCTAGGCCCTATAGACTGTATAAAGCTCTGCGTCAAATTTCCATATAGGCCCTAGATTCCAATTTATTACATATTAAATCCTATTTCTCTCTCCTATTTGGCATACGGCTACTACATTTAATTTATTGTCTTTAGAGCCATCTATATTAATATATTATATACTAGGTCCCACTTTAGGGATTTCTGTAGATTTTCTACTAGTCTTAGATGTTCTTATGTAGCTTCTTCTTTACTACCCTTAGAGATAGAAAAGAAAGCGGGAATAGGAGGAGACCCACGGTTTTTGCAGTTTAGAGAGACTCTTCTCTATATATTCCAATTTTGGATTAGCTTCTAAACTCTAGTGGTTAGAGATAGGATTAGCTGTATTTTTGCCGTAAGAGGTGCTTTATAGTAAGAGTTTTTTTAGGGCTAGAATTAGAGCTAGAACTAGCTGCTAGTTCATCCTATCTTTATTAGACCTCTTCTATAGTATAGGCCTTTTGATGCGTAATTTCCTTAAATTTTAGAATTCTTAATGCTAGTTTATGGCAAAGCTATTCAAATCTAATTCTAGGGGGAGGAGTAGAAGCTTCGATCTCTATAGCTTAGCTTAAAGATCCTCTAAACGCTCTTAAGAACTAGTTTTAGGGCCTCAATAGATAGAGGACTGGTACCTAGCTATGTAGGGTAGTCTCTAGATTTGCTTTTACCAGCATTATTACTCCGTAGTCTGCTTATAGTAGTAAGCAGGCTATATATAAACGGTCAAAGGACTTGTAGGGATTAAGACCACTTTATATATTGCCTAGTTCTACAGTAGCTAGCCTTTGCTTTAGAGTTTTTATTTACCATATTGTTTAAAAGTAAGCTTAGAGTCTAGGAATACTCCTAACCACCTAACTAGGGGCTTAGGGGATATTTCCACGTCTCCTAGCTTTAGCCCTTCCTCTATAATAGTACGCTTATTATAGAAGTGTATAAGCTCTGTTTTGCCAATATCAAAGCTAATAGCGGCTTCCTTAGCTTTAGACATTAGCTCTCGCGCAATCCTCTCTAGCTTTTTACAGTTAGATTTAGCAGAGTTTAACGTAACTATAATTGCAAAATCGTCCATATAGCTAAGGGAATAGGCTCCTTCTGTCTCTAGCCTACAGATATTGCGTAGATATAGTAGAAATAAGATAGGGGATATAGGCGATCCCTGTAGTATCCCTATTTCTAATTCTACTTTTTCTTNTATTTGCCCGTTAAAGGAGAGCTNTATCTTTCTATTGCTTAGGAAAGTAGCCACCNATTNNNTAAACGCTATAGGTAGTCCTAGTTCCTTGCANATAGATAGAAGCTGGTTTTTAGAGACATGGTCAAAAGCCCCCTTTACGTCTAGGAATAACGTAGTAGCTATCCTTTATCTAGCTTTTTTCCTACTATTTTTAGATTGGATATTGTTTAGAAGTAGTAGAACTGCGTCTATTACGGACCGCTGTCTTCTTCCTCCTAGTTGTGAATCTTGAAGTAAGCTAGTAGTACTAGCTAGATATCCTAATCTAGTAGCGAAGATCTTCTCTAAAGTCTTTCCTAGGCAGTTTAATAGGGAGATAGGTCTATAGGACTTTGGTAGAGAATAGTCCTCCTTATTTACTTTAGGAAGAATAACTCCTCAAGCTTCTCTCCATACCTTTGGCTGATAGCCTAAGATAAATAAGATCCTATAGATCCTATATAGAAGATCTTCTATAGTAGGGTAGGCCTTTTGTAGAATTGCGAAGGATATACCATCTGGCCCTAGAGCTTTTTTATTAGAGCTAGAGAGAAGTGCTTATTTGACTTCTATTCTCTCTAGTTCTNGCNATTCCCATTTACTGTCTATAGTATAGTCCTTCCACTCCATAGGGCTAGTAGAAGGGGGTTTTGGGAATAGAGTAGTTATAAAAGCTTTNCATTGGTCATCNAAGCTTTCTACTAGTCTAGTAGTCCCGTCCTTACTATACTGTAGACTAGGGCAGGTAGTTATATAGTAGAGTTCGACATGCCTGCTTATCCAGGCCTCTACCCCAGTTTTCTAGTAGCTTTCCTATTTATCTAGGCCCGAGGGCTGCTACCACCCATAACACGGGGAATTTCACCAGTTCTCTCGGATATCTTATAATAGGCTATTAGCCTAAGTACTAGCCTGCCCCCCAGCAGTCTATATAAGAGTCCTCCTCCTAGAGTGGTACGCTTTTGCACGGCTTGGGAGCCTTCCATAGCCTCTAGTTTTACGCCTCTTTTCATTGTTTCCGCCGGCACGGGCATAAGCTGCCATTTGCAGGGGTCGCAACTCCCGTCTCACGCGCCTACTGACGTAATCCTACAAGGGCGTCGTAGCTGCATCCTGCAATGTGGTTGAAGCCTTAGGTACCATCTACGGTTGAGGCCCAGCCAAAAGCCTCCCCCGCCTGAGTAACTCCTGTTTGCTCCTTAAGCGTACCTCACTAGCGTACTGCCCTAGCGAGCAGTCGTACTGCCCTAGCGAACAGTCCTATCTATTGGTACACCGACACGCGCATCCGTTCTCTCGAGCCACGTAGTAGTCTCTCCGGCCAGGACGTGATCCTGCCTGCCTACCAGGTGCACTAGGGGTCAGAGCCCAGCTAAGGGGTNAGGTCCCTAGAGCCAGCAGTGGCTACTACGCACTACGCCCCGCGGGAGGTTTTAATTCCCGTTTCGCGTTGCCTGTAAGAGTCTCCTNATAACAGGCCGACCGTGTCTTGCAGAATAGGTTATAGACTAGGTCCCGTGCCAGGCGACCTACCCTACCCTATTCTACTAACNAAGCTTNTGTCCCCCCTTTGTATAAGCTNGCCTGTGTCTCTAACTGTCAAGTCCTCGTACGACTNGCCTGTGTTTCCTTAGAGCCTCCCCCATATATATGCGCAGGTTGCGTGCACCACGCCTATTAAGACCCTCCTGTGAGTCACCTGTAGGTCAACCGTAGGTCGAACGCCATGGGGCCGTCGAAGCTGGCCTGTGTTTCCGCTGCCTAGAGCTTTGCCCGTGTTTCCACCTCGTTNAGCCGTCTGGTTGCCGTCGCGTCGCCGTCGCGTCGCTGTCGCGTCCTGTCGTCCAGGTCGCGCGCACCACGCCTATTAAGACCCTCTTCTGAGTCACCTGGGCGTACCGGATACCAGATAGGCCCTCGTAGAGGGGCCTTAACGAGTTCTCTAGGCAGGGCCTTAACAAGTTCTTCGCGGTGGCCTTGGGGCCTTAACAAGTTTCGTACGATTCTGCGACGCGTTAACCTTAACAAGTTCTTATAAGCAGAGGTTTCCTACGCCCTCGCCGCGTTCCTTTGCGGTCTCAGAGCTAGTGCAAGCCCAAGGGTGTCCTGTTGTACGTCTAGGTCGCGTCCACGTCGACTGGCTGAATAAGGCCAGTTTCGGGCCTGGCTACGAGCCAGGTAGTCGTACATCGGGTGGTTTTCGTATCCCAGTTTCCCTTGATAGCCCCCCTAGATGGTAGAGCAGGAGCCCCAGGCGGGGGCAGTAGGGCTCCTGGTGTTGTTGAGGGCGATGCTTCGTACGCGTCGCAGGCTCAACACCACAGAACCGCGACGACAGCGCGCTGCACGCGCTGCGACGGCTCCCTACCATCGCCTCTGCACTTGGCCATCAAAAGGAACGATTTCCTGATGATGTTTCCACCCGCGGCGACGTGGACGCGTGCAGTAGGGCTTCGCGGGTTTTATAAGCGCCTATTACAGTTATAAGTGCGCTAAGGCCTTTAATATAAAGTACTAAGGACTACTATACCCTCTACTAATACCTATATAATAATAGGCAGATATTGCTATAGATTTTATTATTAACCTACTACCCTATAAATAACACGGCCGTACCTATAAGAAAATCCTTATAATAATATGCCGACTTATAAAAGAGCGCCACTACGTCCTAACCGAAGGCATAGCCGTTAGCGACATTACTAACGCCTTCCTTTATAAAGTTTACCGACTATATAGGTTACCTAACTTAATTACGTCTAACTAAGGCATATAATTTAACTCTGATATATAGAGATAAATCTACTAATACCTTAGTATCTCTGTTAAGATGTCTATATCCTTTTACTATAAAACTACTAGGTAACTAGAAAACGCTAACACTAGCATAAAAGCGTACCTATAATAGGTAGTTGCCTATAGTTAAGATAACTAGGTAGATTACCTCCTACTAGGTAAATTTATAGTAAATAACTATGTCTTAACCATTATAGGACTTACCCCATTCTTCGCGAATAAGGGTTATTACCCCTAATCCGGCATAGAGCTACTAGAACCTATTAATAAGAAACTGCCATATAAAAAACGCCTTAAAATGCTACTTACTAACTAGCATGTAAACTGTATAAAAAATCTACTTAACTACTATAATGGAGAAATGGCCTAGGCTTAAGTAAAGTAGGCCTACTTTACTAACTGTTATAAAACGCTATCACTAGAGATGCGTGTTGGTGACTAGGTATAGCTAGATATATATAATATCTCTACGCAGAGGCCTATAAAGTTACTTAATTATAAAAACCTTAGCCCCTATCTAATTAAATAAGTTATTAATAAGGGAGCTGTATATAAGCTAGAACTTCTACCTACCCTAGCCACCCGCGGAATATAGCCTATATTTTACCTATGGCTACTATACCTTTATTAGCCTAACCCTTTACTAGGGCAGATATAGCTTAAACCTTTACTAGTACTAATCCGAGACGAAAACGAAGATAAAAACTATAAGGAGTAGACCGTTAAACGAATTATTAACTTTAAATACTTTAGTAAAGGTAGAGGATAACGGCTCTACTATAGAGCTATATATATAGGATTTAATATAGATTAGCCAGAATAGCAACTATAGAAAGACTTTGAAAATATAAAGGATCTAATTAGCGACTTTTACTACGCGAATCTATAGAAACCGGGCTTAAGTAGAGATTTTATACTTAATCCTCTATAGGAGCCCTTATAGAGCTAAACCGTTATATATTACTATGTAAGGGTAAATTGCCGCTAGATTACCGTTAGATTGCGGTAAAGTATAATTACGTGACTAGAATATCGTTAAGATGTCTAGGAACTTTAACTAGCAGTTAAAGTTATCTAATTAGTTAGATTTTTAAATGCTAACCCTTATTATATAACGTTATTTTAAACCTTTAGTAATACCCCCCTTTTCTTCTTCTTTATACCTTAAGTGTCCCTTTTATATATATATAGTAACCACAGCGTCGCCGGAGCTCCGCCTCTATAGGAGGGGGGGTAATATTACGGAACCCCACCGTAGGGGCCTCTATAGAAGAGCCCCGTGCTCTTATATACACCTCGCGTATAGCTTATATCAGCTACGCGTAGGTATATTACCTCCTTACGCCCTCGACCCTTACGATTAATCGCGTAATGTCTTGTAGACTCCTCGAATATATACGCTCTATAGCCACTACCCTCGTTCCGTAACATATATATTAGAAAGGCCGCTATAAGGTTAAAGTTCTTTAGTTATTATAGGGCTCTGAGTTCTAATTACTCTATTGCTTTACTATTAGCTTAAGGGGATAGCTTAGTAATTAGGGGTAATATATTACTAGGTTCTAAACTTATATTAAGGATATCTTATCTAAGTATATTTAAACCCTTATTAAAAATAGACTAAGTACTAGCTAGAATATTACTAGAAGCTAATAGAGTTTATACCGCCTAAGACTTAATATATAGAGCTATAGGTACTTAAGTATTTTATACCTAAAACTTATTCTATAATATAGGGAGTAAGATATCTATTATCTGTTTTCTATCTGCTATTTTAAAGCCTTTAGTATAGTTTAGCTGTTATAATAGTCCGTTAGTAGGGTTACTTCCTTCTAGTTTATATTTAATCTTAAAATTAAATTATTTAAGCTCCTTTATAGTTATAAAGTAGTATAGATTAAAATAATCTAAAAGTATATAAGTGGTATAGCTTACGTGCTTAAGGTAATATCGCTACTATTTAAAGTAGTTGGCTATAGCCAGCAGTTCCTTATTGTGGGTATAATACTTAACTTTAAGCCCCTTAAAATTTTTATTATAAAATACTACTAGTCTCTAGTAGAGCTAAGTAGCGTTTAAATCCCTATTAGGTTATAGTAGGATACTAATAAGGGTAAAATTTAATATATTAGTAATTATTAGTAATAGCTAATCTAGGTCAAAATGCTGTAGTAATTAAGCTTTTATAAACTTTACGCGTAGTTCTTAAAAGGCTGCTTAGACCCTTCTAGGCTATATCTGTAGCCTATACTATTTAGTTAATCCTTATTTATTTTTTTTCCTCTTTACCTTTAAGCCTTTTACTCCTTAGGCTAGGTTTTAAAAAGCTTCTATAATATATTTAGATAGATATTAAGTAATATCTAAATAGTTATAAATAAAGCACTTATAGAAATTAGTAAAGCCTAAAAACACTTAAATATCCCAATAGCTCTTTAGCTCTAGCTACTTTTAGATTATCTATACCTATATTAGGTTATTAATTATACTTATAGGCGTTATAATATAACCTAGGAACTTAACCTACTTAGTATTAAAGATATACTTTAATGCCTTAGCGTAGAGGCCCTATTTATTTAAGCGTTCTAGTACTTTACAAATGTATTATTAGTACTAATTCTTATCTTCTAAGTGGATTAGGATATTATTTAAATAAATAACGTATATACGGTTAATCAGTCCCCCTAAAGAGAGAGAAAGGAGCTAAAGTAGAGCATAAAAGAATACTAGGAAACTATCTACTATAATATAATACTGGTTAAACTAACGCTAAAAAGGTATATAGGAGTTAAAGGCATAGAGGCTAACTATTAGGCCGTAGAGAGGCACTTACTATAACTAGCTTAGCGTAGGCGAGGCGCTTATAAAACGTAGTCGCCCCATACTAAAGAATAGTAGAATTTAGTTCTATAGTTCTACTTTATTAAGAACCAAATACCTATTATATTCCGCTACTGTTATTACATTACTATATACCCTTAGGGCCTTAGCGTCCTAATAGTTCTAAATTCTTAACCCTCTTTAGGGGTAGCGGCCTAGTAATACAGCAGTCTACTAAGGCCACGACTATATATCGGCAGCCCTTTATTAAAAAGACGACCTATATTTATTAATTATATTATAGCCTATCAACCTAATATTAAGACACGGGCGTAATACTAGTGTAGTCCTTAGTACTAAGTTTAGGGATTAGCCTTAGATAATATAGGCGGACCTATATCCTAAATAAAACTAGAAGCTATAGGTAAGAACACTATATAGGAAGAAATATAACGGCTAAAGAATAAAAAGCTACAACTCCTAAAGTAAGGAAAACTATAGTTACTTAGAGAAGAGGTAGAAATACTAAGATAGTGTTAACGTAGTAAGGTAATGTTAACTTCCACTCCTAACCTATATCTGCTACCTTAAAGTATCCTATTAAAGTACTTAGATAGTAGCTTAATATATCTAAACCTTAAAAGGAAGGCCACTAATATAATAGGCGCTTTGTTAAAATAGGCCGTTAAAATAAAGAAGATTTCTCTATATAATAGTAAGACTATTTAAGAGTACTAAGACTTTCGTAATAGTTTAAAGCTAGCGTTCTACCTAAAGCTTAACGCCTTCGCGAATAAGGATACTAAAGTTATGTTTACTATATAATATAAAAAGGGGACTAATAGAACCCTTTAGCTATAATATAAAAATAACTATCTAAATATATAGTTTACCTAAGAGGATCTTATAGAATTCCTACTTAATTAGATTAAGAGTTCTATTAATTAAGAACTCTATATGGCCCTAATCTATATAAGGGTAATATAGCAAACCAATTAATCTATAAACGAGTTTACTGCTTACCTAACCTCCTTAAAAGCGTAAATTAACCTTCTTTATAATGTAAAGTATATTATAATATACCTATTCGCAAAGCTACGACTAGAGCTACGGTTTACTATTACTAACTATTAGGAATTTCTATAAACTTAAGAGTAGCTAGTTTCCCTAGCTGCCCTATTAAAGGAAAACTAGAAGAGCGCTAGCGCCTTATAGGCTAGAGGCAATAGGCGCGCCGTAAACTTAAATATAAAGACTACTCTATTAGGTAATTTAGGGAAAGTAAACTCTAAAACTACTGCTAGTAACTTAATAGTAGGGCGAAGTAATACCGCTAAGGGTTTAACCCAACTTAAAGGGAACTGTAAAAATTGTAGTAAGCTAGAATATTAGTAGCGATAGTACCTAAAGCAGTAATAGTAATAGCTACTGCCTAATAGTGTAAACGCTATCTCTATACTAGGAAAAGGTAGGCGCCCTTAAAGCCCCTTATACCTATAGGGTATAGGCTACTACTAGATTATAAGGAAGCTATTACTATTTTAGGTAAAGTCCTATTTAAGCAGACCCAGAAGGAGGCCTTAGTAATACTTAATCTTGGCGCTAAAGTAAATATAATTAACTAGTGATTCGCTATAAAGTATAATTTTAAAACACTAGGCGTAGAATTACTTATCTACTCCTAGTTAAATAAAATCTAGGTATATTGCTATAAAGCCTATAAGGTATTATTAAGAATAAAAAACAGCTAGGGCAGGATTAGGGAAGTAGCCCTTATTTACTATAGAATGGCTAATACATCCCCTACTATTACCCTAGGTATATTAGGGTTAAAGAAGGCCTAATTTCTTATTAACTATAAGGCGAAGGTATAATAATAGAAGCTAGATAGCTTGTCACTATTACTATAAACCTCTAAGGGTTTTATAGAGTCTCTCTAGACGGAATATAGGGCCTTTACCTTAGTACTTACTAGATTAATGCTTAGTAAGTAAGACGACTCTACGTAGCCGAAATAAGTGTCGGTTTGGGGCACGTGCGCACCCACCAAAATCATGCTTCACGATCATCGTTTACAACACCATAATACAGCCAAATCAATTCAATATCGAGTTATCTGCCCGTCAGCCCTAATGCACTCATGCAGGCGCTTCGTATACCAGCTGTACATCTCTATAATCTTCTCCTAATCCACTTGATTCTCCCAAACATCTATAAAACGCTCTAATGCTATATCCTCCTCTTCTACGCGCTTTAAATGGAACTTCTTCTTAATAGGATGGGCTAAGGACTCTATAATTGATAGATCTAGTAATAGACTAGGCAATGTTAGAAGCTTTAAGTCCCATTCCTTTGCCCAGGCTAAAGACTCCCTTAATTTATGCGCTAAATCTGCATCCTGACATAAAGTAATTCCCTTAATATTAAACTTTAAAAGAAGCCATGGCAACACCTGCTTGGTGTAGGCTTTTGAGCTTATTTTGCCTACTTGGTTATCTACCTTATATAAGAAGAACTTCTTCTAGGTCCTGCTAATAACAATAAAGACATTAAACAGTTTAAGATGCTTCTTCTCTTGGGCCTTCTCCTTTTCATCCTTTTTAGTAACTCCCTTCTTCCTATGAACATTCTGTGGCAAATAGCGGTAAAGATTACCACTCCTTCTCTTAATTCTATAGGTTTCTTCTGTACCTAAACCAAAGTGATATTTATCGTAAAAAGCAACATCATTCCAGTCCTTGGGATGGGGTCTTTCTTTTAGCTGTAAATAGCACCAATTCTTCCTTTTATCTGCCTGCTCTGGGTTAAGCCACTTCTCTTCCTCTATCTTTGCATTAATATATCCTTTATCCTCTTTTATAGCTCTTTAAATTGGCTTGTTTCCAAGAGGTTAGCGACCTATTCTCCAAGTTAGAACCATTGGAAGATCTTTATAATTTGGGGCCTCTTAAATAATAGTCTGCTATAGGGCTGATTTTAAGTCTTAATTGAGATTAGGGTCGTCCAAATACACGGCAATAGCATGGGTGTCTTCCTTTGTAAGGGCTCGATTTCTCCCTCTTGTTTCTGGCCTAGAATTATGTGTAGTTCTGCATTGCTTTAAGGCTACAATACGTTACTAAGAGCGCTCAGCAATTCTAGTAGCCTGCTGTATAATAGCTAGAGGAATAGCCTTACCCAGTAATTGGCCAAAGATTTTAGCGTAGAGAACTCCTGTGCGTGGAGGAGTCTTTAGATGCTTATTTTCCCCAGCGTTGTGGTATAATTCTGGGGGTGGGGTAAAGTGTTTGGCCCGCATCTTTCGGGATGCAGGCTCCTTAGTGACTCGGGTTATAATTGGTAATTGCACCGAACGAATTTGGGTGCGAAATGGTGGTGTCGTGAGGTTTGTTATGATTGAGGCATGCTCAGGGGCTTTGTTTGGGTGGGGCGTGCACGTGCCCCAAACCGACACTTATTTCGGCTACGTAGAGGACGATAACAGCTTACTAGTCCTTCCCCTATAGTTAAAAGAAGTTAGCAATATCTTTTTATATAAAGAAGTAGGGAATCTACCCTAATACTATTAGGGCGACTATACTATTGACCTAAAAGAGGGATAGGAGGTCCTATATAGGCCGCTCTATAACCTCTTAGTTAAGAAGCTAGAGATACTAAAAAAGTACTTAAATAACGCCTTAGCTAAAGGCTGGATCTAATTAAGTACTAATCCTATAAAGGGACCTATCCTATTTATACCTAAAAAAATTAAAAGCTATGGCTCTATATAGACTATAGAGGCCTAAATAAGGTAATAATTAAGAATTGTTTTATACTATTATTAATTAGTAAAACCTTGGACCGCTTAATAGGTTCTAAAATTTTTACTAAGTTGTGTAATGGAACCTTGTAGCAAGAACTACGATGGGCTCGTTATTAGGCTAGGTATGTAGGTGAAGTAAATTAAAGTCGATAATGTAATAATAACTGGTGGAGTGGTTGCCCAATAGATTAACTCTAATTATATTCTAAGAATTACTATAAGGAAGGAACTATCTAGGTAGGGACTAAGGGTCCTTAAATACACAACCGTACTCCTATAAAATCCTTCTTGTACGTAATATACGTATACTCTATCTACTCTATTACAGATTATATAAATCCTATAGATTATATAGATTACCCCACGTGACCTTAGTTACTATTCCTTATTATATAGTTCTATCGGCTCCATCCTAGACTATACCTAAATTAACTAACTAGCTTCTTTCGACTCTTCTCTAAGTAGTTATAATATTATACTTAAAGCGTCCATAACACTATCTCCCTTCTTTTTATCTTTGTCCTTAAAGATTTAAAACATCTCTAAGTCGTTTACTAAAGGTATAATATCCGTCTAATTAATTTAGTTAATATTATTGCTTATTATACCTAAAGCAATTTCTTCTTCTTCAACTATCCATTGTGCTTGCACTGTTGCTACAATATTATCTCTTAATAAGATTATACCGTCTCCGTATTCTTACTGTTTAAAAAAGAGATTAGTTTATATTGCGCTAGCGAACCTATCTTTATAATAACCGTCCTCTTACTTAAAGTGCACTAAAGCGAATATTTATTTGTCTTATAACGTTCGCTCCGTCTCTAATACTAAATATACGTAACCTATTACTTTTAATAGTCGTCTAGTTCCTTAACTTATCTATCTTAGGGTCTTGTATTTAATCTACTGCTACGCGGCTAGATAATAAACTGTCTATTGCTCTAGCGGAGTTACGCTATTCTTATAACACGGAATATAAGGCTGCTAAAGCTTAGTAAAGAGCCCTTAATTCCCGTCTTGCTGTATCCGCTTAGTTAATTTATCTTAAGAAGGTTTATAAAAAGGTTTATTTTAAGGAGTAGAAACTTATAGAATAAGGTTTATAGGAACTTGGCGATAAAAGAATAGGTTCTCTTCTAATAGAGAAGGAAATAGATCCGAGTAGTTCGGCAACTACTCTTCCTAGGTCCCCCTTAGGTGACTCGTTCTTTAGCGATACTTTTTTTTTAATACTTCCTAACCTAATCTCTTCTAATACTCCTGTACCTTTCCTATAGCATTCTTTAAATTTTCTAGTAGCTCCTAGGTAGTCTTAGTATAGCCTATCCACTTAACCTTATACTATATTTTATTGTTAACGTCCTTATAACTAACAATTTTCAAAACTTACTATTTGTCTTCTTCCTATCCTCTATACATGTCTGCTTTATAGACTAGTGGCTTAATATTCCTATATGCTAGCTCTAGCATTACGATATGCTATATAGGGTAGATCTTCATCTTAGCTAGTAGGTTTAACTTAAATATAACCGGTAAAATCCTTTACGTAATTTTAAAAGGTCCTAGTCTAATATAGTCTAACTTCTTACTTAGTTATTAACTCTTAAAATTTTTATATAGTAGCCATATTTTATCTCCCTCCTTAAGATCTGGTCCCTTAGATCTCTTAGCATTATAGTACTTTTTTATTCTCTCTTATACTTTCTTTACTAATTCTATAAGGTCTATATAAAGATTCATTAACGTCTTTATCCTTTCTTTAGCTATGCTACTCGTTTTCTTTACTTATTATAGTAATAACGATATTCTTAGCTTATATCTATAATTCGCTTTAAATAGTAATATACCTATTCCCTCTTAAGGTGTTGCATTATATGCAAACTATATAACTAGTAATAATAATACCTAATTATTCTATACATGATTAATATAATGCCTTAGATACTACTTTAGCGTCTAATTTAATCTTTCTGTTTAACCGTCTGTCTATCCCTTAACCCGCTGAAATTCGTGCACACGTTATCGATAAGAAACCAGCCAATTAGATCAATGCATTAAAATTGTCAAAATCGTTAATATGTAAAGGCTCAAAATCGGGCAGCTCCCATGGCTTAGGGGGTGGTTTTTTAGCAACCCAACTTGGTGGAACTTTGTATTAAGTCGGTTGAACAAGATCTATATCATTGGAAGTACGATTAGAAGGCATAGTTAATGGTAATTAATTGATCAAATCTATGTAGGCCACACGCGTAGTTTTGATTCTGATGTTCCGCACGGACCACCTGCTTTGTGCACGCCAGCGGGTTAAGGGATAGATAATATACAGTAGAAGTTGCTACTCTAACTCCTTACTCTACTAAGAATACTTCCTAGAATACTGCTATAAATCTTAGATCTCTATCCAATATAATCTTACTTAGTACTCCGTATTTTATAAGCACTTCTTTAACATAGATTCTAGCGACATTTTCCACTAAGATTTCTTCTATGCATACTATAAAGTATCCCTACTTTATAAGCTTATCCACTATCACTAGGATCGCGTTATAATCTTATCCGGTAATAGGATCTCTTAACTTTAGCAACTTAATAATAAAGTCCTATAATATAACCTCCTATAGTCTCTCTGGTATTTTAATAGGTTGTAGCCCTCTATATAGCTTATACCTTATTAGTTTATTCCTTTAGTAATCTAGATACTTCTTTATAACCCTTCTAGCTATCCTTTAGATTCCGTTAATAATATACTCCTCTTAAAGTCTTAACACTAAGCCCGTAGCTCTATTATGTCCTTAAGTTAATCCCTTATAGAATTCTTTTATAAATTGCTCCGCTATACTTCTTGGGATATACTTTACTTCTTAATTCTTATATATATCCATCTGTAGATCTTCTAGCTATACTTCTAGAATTCTCTATATCTAAAAGCTTTCTAATGTCTTATAAACTCTTTCTAACTCGTTGTTTTCCTAAGTTGCTGCGATTTTTAGATAATTATATCTAATTAATCCGTCTATGTCTTTTCGCAGTAAAGCCCCTAATGGATTTTTATTATTTTATAGTTTAGCTCTATAACTTAGAGTATCTACTCGTGTATTGTCTATACCCTTAGTATACTAAATCTCGAAATAGTATTCTATAAGTATCTCTGCCCATCTAACCTATTTTTAGTTAAGTTTCTTCGTTATTAGGAATCCTGTTAGGTTTTTATAATCCGTCTTAACTATAAATAGTTTTTCTATACCTTATAAGAATGCTCTCTATTCCTTTAATACTGTAACTATACCTAATAACTCCTTATTATAGATGTTATAGTTTAGTTCTAGTAGTGTTATCTTCCAACTATAGTATGCTACTGGGTGCTATCCATTTTAATGTTTTTGCATAAAGTACGCCCCTAGTATATAGTCTAATGTATTTGTCTCTATAACCGTTTCTAGTCCTAGTTAATAGATCTTAAGAACTAGCTCCTGGGTGAACAATTCTTTAACTTTTTTAAAGAGTTCTCTTTGTTCTTCTCCCTATGCCTATAGTTCTTCTTTCTTTATTAATCGCGTAAATAGCTTAATATCTTTTAACTACTGCGCTATAAACCTTCTATAGTAATTGCAAAACCCTAAAAATAATCTTAACTGCGTAACATTCTCTAGTTCTTACCAATTTACTATAGCCTCGATCTTCTTTAGATCTATACTAAGTTAGCCTAGTTTAATAATAAATCCGACGAAATTGGTTTTCCTTATAAAGAACTCGCATTTCTTAATTGCTACTAGCATCTATTCTTCTTATAGTCTCTTTAAGACCTATTTAACGTATTCTCCGTGTTCTTTCTTAGTTATTAAGTAGATAATAATATTGTTAAGATATACCATAACAAACTTATCTAAGTGTTCTCCTAATACGTTGTTAATTCACTTTTAGAATATTGCTAGTACGTTTATAAGCCTAAATTACATAACTAATGGTTTATATAGTCCTTCCTTTAACCTAAAGGCTGCCTTCTATTTATTGCCTTCCTTGATTCTAATCTAGTGGTACGCCTATCTTAGATCTATCTTTGTAAAGATTTGCGCATTACCTATCCTGTCTTAGATCTTACTAATTAAGGGTAAAGGATACCTATCCTTTCTAGTAATGCTGTTTAACTGTCTATAGTTAATATACAGCCTTAGTTTGCTATTCTTCTTTAGTATAAATAGTACTAGATATCCCGCTAATGACTGCGATGGTCTAATATATCCTTTTTATAGGTTTTCCTAGATAAACTCTTTTAGTGCTCTACCTTCTTCTTTAATAAGCTTGTAGATTAGAAAAAACCTTAGACTTATTTCTAGTTCTAATTCTATCTTATAGTCCTATACTATATACTCTAACAGCTTTTTACTTTCTAGTGACTATAGTTTCTTGCCGTACTTATGGTATCTCCTTAGTACGTAACTTAAGCCTCACTCAGTCTCTTTATATATTACTCTAACTTAGTACTATACTAACTTAGCTTATTATCGTATTTTACAGCATTAAGTATCTTTAATATTGACTTAACCTATAATCTAATCGATTCTTAAATTATATTCCTATAACTAAGGTATACCTAATACTGCCTTATCCTGTCCTAATGGTAGGATATTAAAAGACATCTTAATCTGTCTCCCTTTAATGGTTATTTAAATAGGTCCTATTTTAAGATTAATAATCCCTCCTTTATAGGCTATTAGATCTTCTAAAATTATAACTAATAGGTAAGGTTACTCCTTCTGTTTATAAGGTAGTCCCATTCTCTTAACTACTACTAGTAAAATATAGTTTCGCGTTACTCCACTACCTATTAGCGCTTTAAACTGCTAATCTTACTAATTAACTTATAGATTTAGGTGTTATCCTTAAATTCCTTTAAGGGTCTAAGGCTTTACTACTAGCTTCCTCTAGTCCTATAGGCCTCTACTTTTTCTAACTATTAGCTGCTTAATCCTATTGCACTTAGCTTACTCTTTAGCTAATATCTAGTTTACTTCTTATCTTTAATATACCATAGATATATATTCTCTAGGCATTCCCACTACTATTATCTATCTAAGCATTCTTCCGTAAGGAATCTTCCTAGTTAAAGTACTAAACTTCCTTCCTCTTAGACCTCTACTGGATGCCATCTATATATATATTTAGCATTCCTATATTATTACTTATCTGTTATCTAATATATCCTTATAGGGTATTTCCAATTCTTTTCCTTTGGATTTTTATGTATCTTGTATATATCGTCCACATACGCAATCCATAATAACGTATAGTATGCTAGGTGCTTTAGGTTAACTCTTAACTTATCTTTATCTTTAAGTTTAAACCTTTATTATGCTAATTTAAACGTTATAACTTTGTTTACGGGTACTAAGATACGTCTTTTACTTCTTTAGTCCTCTAATCATTCCTTTAAATCCTTTAATATTATAATTAAGGCTCCTTTAATATACGTTATAGCCTTTTCTATAATTAGGTGGTCCTAGATAACTCGTTTATCTAACCATATATAGAAATCTTCCTACTCGTTATTATGCCTTTACCTATACTACTTTTAGTATAGCTGCTAGAGTATATACGGCTTGTCCGTAAGGAAGTATCTTCTTATTACTACGTTATAATAGCCCTTTATATGTTGTTCCTTAAACCTAGTAGGGATCCCTAAATCCTCTTCGTTTTCCAGTTTAGTAAGCCACTTAGCTCTTAGTATGCCTACCCTAGGCCTATTAGTAATTCTTTATACTAGTGCTCTATCCTTTATACGTCCAATTATACTAGATCTCTTATCTAGTTTTTATTCTTACTATGCGATAATTCTTTACCTAAACTCCTCCATAGTTTCTTTTAGTTTACGTCTTACACTTAGATCCTTAAAGTCTTTATACTTCTTAATCTTAGTATTAACTTTTTAATCTTTAGTTCGAATACTATATTCTACTAGTAAATCTTCTAAGTCTATATATTTATCTCCTAGTCTAATTACTATTTATGCCGCAGATTCTCTAATCTATAAAGAAGCCTCTTACCTTTTGTTTATAGGTGTCCTTATTTATACTCCAAATTCTTAACCCTTTTAGATTCTCGATCCTGAGCTTGCTTCTATCTTAAGCCTTACTTTAGCCTTAGTTTAACTAGGCTTACTTAGTGTTCTCATCTTGTCTTAAGAGTCTTAAATCTTACTTATCTTATCTTAAGAGTTTTATGCCTATAGGAAACTTCGTCCTAAGCTTATTTATATATTACTAAACTAAGCTATTACTCTGCTCTATTGGTTATTGTCTATTATAGGTCCTTAAGCTTGCCTTATCTCGTCTTAAGAATCTTAGTTATCTCGCATCTTATCTTAAAAGTCTTAAGCCTTTAGCCTTTTGCCTTTATTAAGTGCCGAAGTAGTTCGCTGTCCTGCTTCTCTTACGTCTTATAAAGCGATAGACATCGTGTCTAGTAGGGTCTTAATCCCTACTAATGTTCCCTATTCTATAGTGGAATTATCCTCTACTTCTAGTATAATATCTCTAAGGTCTACGCGCCCCTAGTAAGCCGCTTTCATTGCCTTATTATTACAAAATATTTTACCTATGTTAAATTTATTATCCTTAATATCCGATCTGCGAACTAGTTTATTAGTTCCTCTATATCCTATAGGTGCTGGCTCCTATAGCTAATAGCTTGCGCCGTACTTAGCGTCCTTATAAATTTGGTATACGTTGTTATAACAGAACGTAAAACTTCTAATTAAATATTCCTTTATTCCTCGCAGCATATTATTATCCCTCTGTACGTATATATCGTCTACTAGTCTTATGCCTTTTACTATATAGTAACTCTGCCTACTTTTATAGTCTTTAATATAATAACCCTGTTTTCCGCAATTTATATAAGCTCCCTTTTTAAACCATTTTTCTTGCTATAGAGTCCGCCTAAATGTCTTTTACTACTAAGATCCTTAGTTCGGCCTCTGCTCCTTAGATCTTTAATTACTTAATTCTTATCCTCTAGGTTTCTATAGTTTCTTACTCTATCTCTTATAGGCTTCTCTAGTACCACTTAGGTCTATTAGCTCTGCGCTATACTATAGTTTCTAACTTAGCTTTTGTCGTTACGTGCTTTACGCCTTATATAACTATAGAACTCTATCCTAGCCTTTCTTAGCCTATTCCCTTTAGTAGATCTAATTATTAATCTTAATTACCTAATCTATTAGTTCCCTTAGGGTGTCCATATCTTCCATTAGGATAATTATATCTTAGACTTTAGCCTTAAGTCCTTGTTTATACTATGCCATAAGCGCCCTATTATTCCACTCTACTTATATCGCTAATATCTGGAATTACGTTATATACTTAATTGCTAAGGTTTATTATATAATATCTTAGAGTTTTCTTTCTACCATAGTCGTCGCCTTTAGGTCTCTAAATATTTACGTAAGTCGTTTCATGAATCCGTTCTAGCTTAAGAACATAAACCGTACCTCTTAGTTAGTGGTTGTTATGCTATTCGCTTATATCTCTATAAGGTAAGACTTAAACTATTTAAGTGCCCTTCTTGTTAAGAATAGTCCTGCATAGGCTATTTAATCCATAGGTGTTACTAGCTTTACTCCCTCCTATACTACCTTAAAGTGCATTTATATTAGGAATCCTTTAAGCTTTAATCTCTCTCCTAAGTATCTTTTAATTAATAGTAACTTAACCTTTACTGCGCCTATCCCGTTAATCCTATTTTCTAATATCGCATTGTTTTCTATTAACTAGTCGACTATCTCTTATAGTTGTCCGACCGTTACTGGTTGCTATAAGTTAGTGTCTACTATACTGGTGTCGTTACCTGATCCCGAAGTAGTTGCCGCCGTTAATAGCGTCATAGTGGCTGCTTTTAGTGGCATATTGTTTAACTTTCTGTACTTATTACTATAACTAGGTAGTAATTGTATAACGGAACCTTATAGCAAGAACTACGATGGGCTTATTATTAGGCTAGGTATATAGGTAAAGTAAGTTAAAGTCGACAATGTAATAACAACTAGTGGAGTAGTTGCCCAACAGATTAACTCTAATTGTATTCTGAGAATTACTATAAGGAAGGAACTATCTAGGTAGGGATTAAGGGTCCTTAAATATACAACCGTACTCCTATAAAATCCTTCTTATACGTAATATACGTGTGCTCTATCTGCTCTATTACGGATTATATAGATCCTATAGATTATATAGATCACCCTACGTAACCTCGGTTACTATTCTTCGTCACATAGTTCTATCGGCTCCATCCTAGACCGTGCCTAAATTAACCAACTAGCTTCTTCCGACTTTTCTCCAAGTAGTCGTAATATTGTACTTAAAGCGTCCGTAATAAGTTGGACTTAATAAATGCATATTACCGCCTTTATATCTATTAGGGCGATAAATAGAAGATAGCATTCCATACGTATTACGGCCACTTTAAGTATTTAGTTTTGCCTTTTGGGCTAACTAATAGACTAATAACCTTTTAGGGCTATATTAATTGAGCCTTATTAGGACTAGTAGACGTCTTCTATATAGTCTACCTTAATAATATTCTAATTTTCTCTAAAAATCTAGAGGAACACTAGCGCTATATACTAAAAGTGCCATATAGGTTATAGTAATTTAACTATATATAAACCTTAAGAAGTATAGGTTTAGCATATAAGAGGTTAAGTTCCTAGGATATATTATTAGCCCTAAAGGCGTAGCAATAAATTCTAGCTAGGTAGAAGCTATTACTAAGTAGGAGAACCCTTAATCCTATAGGGATATCTAGGTCTTTTTATGTTTTGCTAACTTCTATTACTAGTTTATCTATAAGTACTTTACTATTACAAAGCTTATTACTACTCTCCTTAAGGGAGTAAAAAACGGCCATAAAGCTAAGCCCTTTAGTTAGCTAGATAACGTAGAGTAAGTAATATACCGGCTCTGCAATCGCCGCTTATATAATATTATATACTAGGCTTACTAACCTAGTTAAAGATTAATACATTAATATAAGGCCTAGCAGTAATTATATTATAGTTATTTAAAGATAGCCTTTTAGTCTAGAAAGCTTTTACTAGTAAAGTGTAATTATAAGACCTATAATTAGGAGCTACTAGCTATTATAAAGGCTTTTAAGTATTAGAGATACTATATTAAGGGGCTCTTAAGCCGCCTAGAAGTGCTTATAGATTGTAATAATCTAAAGGGTTTTATAAAAGTAAAAGCCCTTAATAGACAGTAAGCTAAATAGGCTATAGCATTAGCTGCCTATAGCTTTATAATTAAATATAGGGCAGGAAAAACAAACCCTATAGACGCGCTATTAAGGTAACCCTTAGGTGCAAGGGGTTAGCTAGAAGAGATAATATACTACTACCACTTTAAGAGACTTTAGGAATATAGGGCCACCAACCTAAAATAAAAGTCCTATTAGGTGTATAAGAAAGCGAGCCTTTTATAAAGGTATTGTTTTTATAGCTATAAGCTAGTAACCCAATAGTGGTACGCCTAGGTAATATAGTATTACGGTTTAACTAGGAAACCTATATATATACTATTAAGTAGTATATAATAAGGACCTAAGTTAAAGAAGTAAGTACTTAAGGGAGTGCTCATAAGTCTAGTATGGAAACAGTTATTAAGCTTATTAAAGAACTTTAGACTAAAGATAACTTTAGACTATAAAAGCGTAGTAATAGTTTAGATATAGTAAGATGCCGTTAACGCGCCCGCTTAAAGCTAGTATGGCAGTTTAATTTTACTAGACTACTTTATTACTATAGGAGGTTATATATACTCCTAGACCCAGTAGTTTATATAAAACTTTTATAGATCTACTATAATAATGCCTTAGCTAGGCACTTTAGTAAGAAAAAGACTTTAGATCTACTCTTATGTAAGTACTATTAACCTAGTATAAATACGGATGTTATAAACTATATCTCTACCTATAATATATACTAACGTATATATACGCCTTAATATTGCCCTTATAGTAAGCTTTAAGCGCTACTTTACCTAAACTAGCCATAGTAGGAGATTATAATAGACTTTATTATAGGCCTGCCGCCTAGTAAATAAGGTAATAGGGTATATAACGCAATATATATAGTAATCGACCGCTATACTAAGATAGTTTTATATCTGCCTATAGTAAAAACTATTACTATAACCGAACTTACAGATCTCTTTCTTAATAAAGTAATACGCCGTTTTAGAATCCCTAGAGAGGTTATATCTAATTATAGTAGTATCTTTACTAGTAAGTTCTAGTTAGAGCTATACTTTACTATAAAGATAAAATATAGGCTAAGTACGGCCTTTTGCTTATAAATAGATGGGTAAATAGAACGCTAGAACTAAACGCTAGAGTATTACCTTTATATATTTTATAACGAAAAGCAAAGTAACTAAGTAGGCCTTTTATTACTAGCTAAATTTATCTATAATAATGCTAAATATAGTATAATAGGTATAAGCCCGTTCTATACCTACTAACGTAATCCACTAGGTAGTAGCGGCCCCTATTAAAATCTCGCAATACGTAACGCGATTTTTAACTACTATTATAATGGCTACACTATAACAAGAATCTATGTATAGAGAGGGCAGATTAACTCTTGCTTTTTAGGCTTACAAGCAGGGCCAAATTAAGACTCTTAAGGCAGCTGCAAACTTATATAACGTACCCCTAATAACAGCAAGGCGACGCGCCGCTGGTATTTAACTATAACGCGGCCACCACACACCTAATCGCCTTCTTACAGCTATATAAGGAGAATGTCTTAAGCAATGGATTCTATTAATGGATTAACGCGGAATGCTACCTCGAATTAAGACTATATGGTAAATAGCTGGTATTCTAGCTACGCAATCTATTGGCCCAAATTGGGTATTAAGATTTATTAAGCGCTATAACGACCTATAATCTAAATATAATCGCAAGTACAACTACTAGCGTACTAAATGTAAAGACCCTATACTTATTTGGGCCTAGTTTAAACGCATTTAGGATATAAAGGTATAATATAGGATTTTTAATAAGGATATTTGGAATTTTAATAAGACTGGCTTCTAGATAGGTGTTATTGCGACTACGAAAGTTGTTACTAGAACTAATTATACTGGCTAGCCTAGAATAGTATAGCTAGGTAATTAAGAATGGGTTATAATTGTTGAAGCCATTAATGCCTTAGGGGTTGCACTTCTGCCCCTTATTATCTTTAAGGCAGTAATGCATTAAGCTGCCTAGTATAAGGATAATATTATACCATATAACTAGTTAATTAGTATTAGTAATAATGGCTAGATAATAAATAAGATTAGCCTAACCTAGCTAAATCTATTCCATAAATATATAAAGGATCACACTATTAGCACGCATTGGCTATTAGTGCTAGATGGCTATAATAGCTACGTATCGCCTGAATTTAATTAATTCTGCCTAGATTATTAGATAGTTGTCGTCTATATACCAGCGTATTTATTATATCTACTATAGCCGCTAGATATAGACTGTTTCTTAGCCCTAAAGTAATTATACAAACGCCTCGTTAAACAGCTTATAGGCTATAGCGTTAACCATATTAATAAACGCGAATTCCTACTATTGTATAGGTATGCTAGGTAGGCAGCGCTACATCAAAATAATATATAGGCAGGATTTATAGCTACTAGCCTTATTCTATACAGCCCTAATTGCGTACTATCGTAGCTGCATATAGAATATCGGACACTATTACTCTAATACTATCTACTGTTAAACGTATCTTAGGTAGCTAAAATACCTTATAATATTACTAAGCTATAGAAGCAGATAGCCTTGCTAAGGCGCTATCTTAAGCGGCGTATATATAGCCTACTAAGTTTAACGGAACAAGCTCTTAGCTAGCTTGTTAATGGGTGCGAAATAATAATATTAAGTGCTATACTACTTGTAAGTGAAAATGAGAAGCTACGCATAGAAAATCAGCGCTAAAAAAGGAAAAGGGCAAAGAAGCGCACGTATATAACTAGAGGGGGTGTTCTATTAGGAGTAGAAGGGGCCTCTCACGCACAAGCTATCTAGGAGGGGGCAGTAGAGGGGGTAGTAGAGGCAGCGGCTAAGCGACCGCAACAAGCACTACGTAAGTATAGCATGTACACATTAACAGAATATAATGCATGTATGTGCCCTAAACGACAGGCAACTAGCTAGTAGGTAGCTACACTAAATATAATTATTAGTAGTTAAGCAATTTGTATTTTTGTAGTCGCGAGCTTTAGTAGGGCCGCTATTACCTAGTGGCCGCCACTACCTAGTGGATTACGTTATAGATTTTACCTATATTTAGAATATAAGGCTAAGGTAGATAACAGCAGTTCTATTCTAGCCGCCTCTAAAAAAAATCCCTTAAACGCGAAGCGCTAGCGAAATGCTAGAAAAGCGCTGCTAAGGCACAGGCAAAATACTATAATTATTATTATTAACTATAAACCTATAATATAGGGGATCTAGTCCTACTATTAACTAAGAAGCTTATAGTACGCTTTATTAGACCTTTTAGTATAGCTAAACTAGTTAAAAAGTAAGCATACTAGCTATATTTGCCTATATCTTACTATATCTACCCTATATTCTATATTAGCTTACTAGAGCTATATAAATAATATAAAGGTACTACTAGAGACCCCCTATTAGGGCCTATTAAGCTAAATAATTAAAAGGACTAAAGGACTAGTATAAGGTAGAAGAAATATATAAAAGGAAGGGATATAACTAGACCCATAGTACTTAGTTAAGTAAAAAGGCTAGCTAAAAGAATATAACTAATAGGTCCGAGTAGGGGACATTAATAAGGACGTAAAGGAGACATATAATAGTTACTTTACCCTAAGGGGTAAATGGAAAAGAAAGTAGGTAGGAGAACTAGAACAATTAAATTATAACTAGGGTTATGCTTTACTAATAGGGCAACAATAAAACAATAGTAGAGAAATAGTAGAACGCTAATAGAAATAGAAATACTCTATAGTTCTACTAAATCCTCCCTCTCCTTTTCTCCTTTTTTATCCCTTTCTTCCTCTCCCTCCTCCTTACCCTTCTTATCCTTATCCTCCTTACCCTTATCCTCCTTCTTATCCCTTATAATAGGAGGCATATTAGCCTATAAGTACGATTAGTATACGCTACGCCGGTAAAACTCCTGCGCTATAATATATACTAAAGCGCGTATTATATTAAGAATCCCTTTAAGGGTCTAATAGATAGCTTATAATTCCTATACTTAAAGTAGGGGGAAGTCTTTGCCCTTTAGGCGCTAGCGGAAACTATACTTAGCGCTAGTACGCACTAAGGCCTTAATATCCTTTGTAAAGGATTTCTAGGCAGTAGCAACGCGAGTATTAAGGTTAGCTATATCCCCGCTAGTAATATAATTACACTTAACCCAGTTAATAAGGGCGAATAGCTTATTTAGGCGGCTATAGAAGGCCTTAGGGACTTAGTCCTATTAGCTACTAGAGCCTAAACCAATAGATATAGGCTTACTACTTAATATAACTTATTTAGTCGTTAGTAGTAACTGTAATTGCGGTTAGCCTACTTGCCATATGTAGCCCACCTAGCGGTGGCCACGCGCTTAGCGTAGTAGAGGTAAATTAGTTTAAGTAAGGCTAGGGGAGCACCTTATAAATAATAAGGGAGTATAGACGGCGTCTAGCAGGATTAGCAATAGCTATAAATTAGTATAGAGAATACTTACGGAAGGCTCGCCAATAGGCAAACCGGCGGCGTAACGCTTGCGATTTATAGTTAATTAAAAGTTATAAAGAAGGCAAGTTGCAGGCTAAATAAATTAAATTAAAATAGGAAGGGAAATATAGTATTCTATCTTAAGGGGACTTCTACCTTTATAGGTCTCTATAGACCCTAGCGTTCTATTATCCTATTATCCTATTATCCTATTATCCTATTATCTAATTATGTTATATTATACTGCACATTTCTTATTTAGTAAAGGATAATAATAACACTACTATTATATAATAGCGCCGGCTAAGAATAGCCGCTTAAGAAGGGGGGGGCAATTATTAGGCTATAGAGAGGCACTTGCCGTAACTGGCTTAACGTAGGCAATGCGCCTATAAAACGTAGTTGCTCCGCACTAGAGAATAGTAGAATTTAGCTTTATAGTTCTACTTTATTAAGAACTAAATACCTATTGTCGGTATCACCCGGGGGGTACTGCAATTGCAATATAAGGTAACTGTTTCTTGGTTTATTTGTGTCTGTCGTCGTCTACCAAAAGAGAAAGAAAGGGGTAGTAAAGGTCGGGCTATCTATTGGGCCGTAGGCAGTCAGGTAACCTACGTTACGTATACAGCCCCTACTGCATACGCTCTACGCCATTCATCTAATAACAATATTTATAACCTCTACTCGTACAGACACCTATTATATTCCGCTACTATTGTTATATTACTATATACCCTTAGGGCCTTAGCGTTTTAATATTAACTTAGGTAAGAGGAACCTAAGCTATAGTATAGTTAATACTATAGGAGGTAAATACCTAAGGGCTCTAAGAAGGCCTAATAAAGGTAGAAAATCTAAGGGTAATACTCTTAAGGATAGGAATAATATGACTAAAAGATTGGCTATACTAAGTAGGTGTCTTAGTAGGTAGCCTAAGGTATAAATATACCTGGCTAAGATAAACACTAAAATACGTAATACTGTTATACCTCTTATACACTAACTAAAAAGTAATACTTTTAGTAGCTAGCATAGAGAACTATAATACACTACTCTTAACGTAAAAAGGTCTTAAGGCGGTTACCTAGTAGCGTATTAGCTAAAATATACTAAACTAATTCTAGGTTATAAGGAAATAGCAATAAAAGGCAAAGGGGCGAGCAATAGGCGCCCCTTAATAACTCTATAGTATTAGAGCAAAGTTTGCGATACTAGCGTATCCGTAGGCTTATTACGGCAGTAGTAGTTCCTAAAAGGGTTAAAAAGGTAGTAGAGCACTATAGGTAACTAATAGGCGCCAAGTAAGCAAGTTCTAAAAGACAAAGAGATAGATTATAGGGGGTTCTTAAATAGAGTTTTCTCTCTATATATATAAGGAGTAGTCTATATAGGCCTAATAGGGATCTAAATCGGATATTAAGCAATGAATAATAATAATTTATTTAATTTTAGTTAAATTGTTACGTTATTTTAGATAATATATTAGGCTAATTAATAGATATTACCTATATAGAGCATTACAAATATATTCCAAGTGTATTCCGATTTTATTTTCCAATTCTATTTTAAGTAAATTCCAATCCTATTATAACTCTATTACTAAAATATTTTCTAGTAATAAAAATAAAAATATTTTAATCCTATTCTAATCCTATCCCTAAGCCGTCTTATTTTTATTTTTATTATCCATTTTAGGTTTATACAAAATTGTAGTAAAGAAATGCTTTATAGTTATATAGGTAGGCAATTTAAAGTAATTTAGAACGTGCTAGAAATGGAGTTAATATAATATATATACTAATTAATCTAGTAGTCTAGTAAACTATATAAGGAGACGGTAGTCTAGACCCCTTAATAAGGCGATTTATAAGGTTATAGTTAAATTAAAAATAGTTGAAAATATGTTTAAAATATAAATAAAACACCTACTATGAGATGGCAAGCTCCGCACCACTTAGCCACATATAAACCTATAAAAGGTAAGCGAGTAACTGGCTTAATGCTAGGCATAGCTATACGGAACAATATATATAGATAAGGTGACTTCGTTACCTAACACCTACCCTACCTTAGTTTTTCTAGACTTAGTATATAAAGTATAAATAACTACGTTATTAAGTTCTGGATATCCTCTAGGCTATATATTAGTCTTTAAAATATGTTTAAAATATGTTTTAATATTATAAGCTAGTCTAACTAGCACCTCTAGAGGCTTAAAAGGCTTTTTGGTTTTACTAGCTTTAAGTTTAGAATATATTTTAGATATATTTAGAATAGCTTAAGGTTATACACAAGCTTAAGGGGATTTTTCTTAGCTAGGGGTGTAACTATATCTTTAGTATTAGAGCGTTAGGGAAAGTTATTATGGTTAGTAAGAGAGATAAATTAATGGTAGCGGTAGTAAGTAGTAAAGGCTAGGAGGTAAAACTCTAAAATAAGATTTAAACGTGTTTATTTCTCTATAATAGTAGAGATAATAGTATTATAGAGTTTTATAAGGCTGTTAAAGAAGGCTATAATTACTAGTAATATATTATAAATACAATCTAAATAAATATATATACTCTTTACTACCTAAATCTTACTAATAAATAGCTTTCTAGTAATACCGGCAGGTTTAAAAGTAAGGCTATATATAAGGTAAGGATGTAGATAGGGAGTCTAATAATAGAATAATGGGTATATTATATAGACAGAGACAAATCCTTAAGGGAAAAGGAGGAGTCTATATGCGAGGTAGGAAGGGTTTTCCCTAGGCACGTGTAGAGCACATGCCTTACGGCTATATAATTATCTACTTAGATTTTACCTAATAATACCCCCCCCTTTAAAAAGGGCTGTTCCCAATCCTTTATATACTTAAGCCTTAATAAACCCCAATAAAAAACCTTAGTAAGGAAAAAATTTAGAGGGGAAAGAGTGTTTTAATTTTGTATATAAAGAGACGGGTAGTATATATACGCGGCGCGAAGATATTAAGGAACTTTAACTAGCGGTTAAAGTTGTCTAATTAGTTAGATTTGCCTTACTAAGACTCCCCCGCATTTAACTAAGCTAGTAATAATTTTATATACCTAGTATAGAAAATCCTAATTAGTTTATTTAATAGGTAGGGCTAGTGGAGCTTAATACTGTCGCCTAAATTTAGTAGACTAGAAGTATTCTAAAAGTTTACTTATATAGGCAGGTCGCTAGTACCTCGTGGGTTAGTTATAGGTTATTTGCATATAGCCAGATTTATAGACAGTAAGGCTATATACCTATTAAACCTACCGCTAACCCTACTTTAGCCTTACGCTATACTAGCGTAGCACCGTATATATTTTGTAGGTAGGTTATAGGTTACTTATATATAGCTAGGTTTAGGACAGTAAGGCTATATGCCCGTTAAATCTACCGCTAACCTATACTTTAGCCTTGCGCGTTATCTATATAGCATATACGTAGAATAGTATAAGTTATTAGTATAGGTTATTATTAGTGGGTTACTAGTAGGTTATAGACCCTAGTTAAATAGACCCTGGTTATAAACAGGCGTAAAATATTAATAAATTAAAACTTTACCCTATATATATGCCGTAGTTCTTATAGCAATTATTGCTTATTCTTTAATCCTTTAGGATATCCTCTACTTCGCTTTAATATAGGTTATATTTTAATAGCGGCGCTTACTTTTTGCCTGCGCTTTAGCTATAAGGCTAGGGTGTTCCGCTTACGGTACTTATTTAATAGTTATTAATAATTCTTAAGTTCTATCTTGTATTTTTATTTATTATACTTATTTAGCCATCCTAGCTATTTAATAAGGTACTACGGTTATTTAGTATGATTTTAGTAGGCGATAATTACTTCTACTTCCCAGCTGCCTTCCTTAAGCTCTTTTACTGCCAGGGGTTAAAACCTAGGGTGTAACCTATATGGCTCTAGTAGGGAGATATAGAAGACTGGGTAGAGCCGTACTATAGTAGGTAGAAGCTCTAGCTTATATACTTGCTGCCCTATATACTCTAGAATCTAAAATAGTCCTATAAACTTATAGTTAAGCTTTTTATAGGGATGTTTTATATAGATGTTTTTGGAGGAGAGTAGGACTTATTTACTAATGGCGAAGTGCTTAGCTAGGTGGTAACGATTATAGTATTTTACCTAAAGCTTTTAGGTATGTATTATCGACGCCGCTGCTGCCTTATATATAAGGCGCAGGCGTTATAAATACGTCTCTACGAGTTAAATATTTGTTAACTTAGACCCCTCCCCACCTTACTAGGCGTCTTAGATGCTATTTAGGACTCTATCTAGGACGTTTAGTAGCTAGCTATAGGCGAGCTTAATAGGGGAACGCTTTATTATAGTATAGACCTTAGAGTTATAGGTAAAGGCTACTTCTTTAAGTAGGGAGGCCTAATTAGACTATTCCTAGTTTGTAAATATATATAGGTATATTTTAAGCTCCTAGTTCTAACGCTCCGTCTAACTATCTATTTATAAGTAAAATATAGTACTAAGTTTACGTTAAACGCGGAGATAGTAGTATATAATGCTCTAGTACTTGCTTATAAATATACTACCCTATTAGAGACAATATTATCTAGAGGCCCTATTTATATAAAGACTCTAAATAAGAGTTCTGCGAGCTACGTAGCATTAATTATCTTACACACTAGATAGTAGCGTACTAGCTTTATAAAATGGTCTATAAGGATAAGGATAGAGTTATACTCTACGCTATTAGGAGTCTTAGACTCTAGGAAATCCATAATAAAGTTAAGTAAATAATGCCGCTAGGCTCGGGTGGGGATCTAGAGAGGCTATAGCTTACTATAGGGTTTATAGCGGCGCGATTTAGAGTGTTAGTAGGTATTATAATTATCTAGGTATTTATAAAGGTTTTAGGTAAGGCTGTTCTAAGTATACTTTCGCGCGATTACCTTAAAGGTATAGTTAAAACTATAATAGCCGCCTATAGGATTGTTATAATTCCGCTTAAGGATCTCTTATTATAAGAGTATATAATTCGGCACCTAGACCTTATTATTTTACTTTAGAAGTTCTTAATTATTAATAATATAGTCCTTATTACCGGTAAGAACTTATTTTTAGGTTAACTAATTATATATAAAGCGTATAAAGGCATCCCTTTTTTATACTCTATAAATAAAATTAACTAGTAACTTAGGGGGGTGTTTTATAAACGCCGTTTTAGCTAAAGTAGCTATTACTACCTCTTACCATGGCACGAGACTCTACGTAAAGTTAGTGCTAGTAAAGTAATATATAATATATAGGTGACTTACTAGGTTATTATAGGGGACCATAGCCTAGGCTAAGGGGTCTTCCCTAGGGTTAAGCGCCATTAGGCCAGTTAAAGTAGTTTTAAAGAGAATAGTAGGACGCTTTAGTCCGCCAGCGCTAAGTTTATAAGGGTCGCTTGCATACTATACGTATACTACTCGCTAGTATAGTATAATAGCACTAGGGCCGCCCACAAGGCCTATAACTTATAACTTTTGCTATAATATAGGCAGCATAGCATTAAGGAGTATCCTCTTACTGCTATCTTTAAAGCTTTTAGTATAATTTAGGCGCTAAGATAGTATATTAGCGGGATTTGCTTTACCTAGCTTATATTTAATCTTAAAATTAAATTTAGCTAGTTTTTTAGTATACTAGGCCTAGCGAGCAGATAAGCTTTTAGTAGTTATAAAGTACCTAAAATTATTATAATTATAGAGCACGCGCGTTATATACGCGGCATATTTAAGGTAATAGCGCTATATTTTAAAGTATTACACTATAGTAAGTAGTTCTTTATTATATATATTATACTATACTTCTAGGCTAATAAGCGATTAGGTACTAGTGGAGTTAATCTTCTTACCCTAAAGGCTGTAGAAGTATACCGCTATAGGTATAGTTAGAGGGATTAGTAATTACTATTAGGGGTAAATTAGGGTTAAAGTGGCGAAGTAGAGGAGCTTATATAAATATAGCGTATAGTTTACGGAATGCCTACTGTGCGTTATTAGGCCAGGACTAAGGTTGATACCATTTAGTAGGCCCTTTTAACTTACGCTTTTTCTTCTTCTTCCTATCTAATGTTGGGTTATAATATGCCTATATAAGATATATATATAGGGGGTATATAGTATCTAAGTAGTTTCAGATAAATCGCCTATAGAAGTTAGTAAAGCTAAGAAAGACCTAGATATCCCTATAAGACTTAGGCTTAGGCCATTCCTTAATAGCTTTTACACAGTTAAGGTCTATTATAATACCTCTAGGGGTAATAATAAAGCCCAGGAACTTAACGTTCTTAGTATAAAAGATATATTTTAATAGTTTAGTATATAGGCCCTAAGCGCGGAGCTGTCGCAGTACCTACTTAACGTGCTTAACGTACTTATCCTTATTATTTAAGTAGATAAAAATATTATCTAGGTAAACTATATAGATAGTATCTACTAGGGTTTCTAGAGCTTTATAAATATAGCTCTAGAATGTTATAGGGGCGTTAGTAAAACTAAAGGGCATTACTAGGTACTTAAAGTGACCGTAGCGTATTTTAAATGCAGTCTTCTATTTATCTCCCTTTTTAATATAAATCCTATAGTACGTATTATAAAGATCTAGCTTTATAAATATCTTCGCATAGCTAAGCCTATTAAAGAGTTCGCCGACTAGCGGTAGGGGGTACCGATTTTTAATCGTGATCTTATTTAGGCGTCTATAGTTAACGCATAGCCGTATTATACCGTCTGCTTTTAGCATAAAGAAGATAGGCGCTCTAGTAGGCGACTTACTAGGCCTAATCTAGCCCTTTTTAAGAGTACTGTCTAGGTACTTTTATAAGATCTATAACTCTTTCTATAAGAGGTTATAGAGGGGTATTTATAGTAGCGTCTTACCTTCTTTTAAGTTAATTATGTGGTCGTACTTAGAGTTCTACGGTAGTATACTTACTAGCTTATTAGAGAAGATATTAATTTCCTCCTTATATACGTCTAGCAGGCTAGGGGCTATAGAGGTTAAAGCGACTATTATATAGTAGTGTACTTCCGGGAGCTAGTAAAGAGAAGGGTATAGCTAATATGCGTTTTATAGGTGTACTTATATAGAGAGTATATATAGCTCTGCTATAGTATACTTAATAGTTTTAGGGTTTTAATTACCTCCCCCTTATATATAGGTAATCTGCGCTAGCACTAGAGGATCTCTATAGGTACTCACTGCCAGTAATAGTAGGTCCTCTACTATATTTATAACCGGTATCTCTACATCTAAAGGGTCTATATAGGTACTCGCTACTAGTAATAATAGGTCCTCTATTATGTTTACGACCGGCGTAAAGAAGGAGTTTTTTTAGCTATAGTGAATAGACTGTTTCGCCAGCCTTAATATCTACTAGGAAAGTATTAAGGGTAACTATCTAAAGGCGTCTAGGGTCTAAAGTACCCTAAATAAACTGTTTAGAATGGAAGCTAATCCTATCTAAAAACTATATTATAACCATTAAATAAGCCGCCCTAAAAGGTCTACGGGCTAATAGTGCGAGAGGTACCCTAGGAGTTGCTAGTAGTAACTATTAGATTATAAGCATCCCAGATTATTATCTGGCTGCTATTAAGGAAATGTATAATAGGTTTATGTAAACGTAGCGCGTAGCGTATAGGTAGGTTAAACCTATAGACAATATCTTAATTAATAAGGTTAATTTAGCACCTATTATTGTATAAAGTATATAGGCGGACTTCGCCCTAGGGCGTATCTATTATAATATATACTATAATACGTTTCTTCTTTCCCTTTATATTAGGCCCTAGTTATAGTTAAAAGAGATACGCTACTAGGGCTTTAGGTTTTCTAAAGGCCGAGCTAACTTCTCTTTATTAGCCTGCTTCTAGTATTCCTTATAGTGGCCGCCTACGGTCCTTTAACTTGCCTACATAGCACTAGCGTCTAAGGGGTCCCCTAAGCCATCTAGCTTTTAGGTGGTCTCCTTAGGAGTTTACTTAAAAATGCGTCGCCCTTTTTGGGTTCTGTTCCCTAAGCCTAAGTCTATAAAGCCTATGCTGCGACCACGCTTTATACGCGATAATTTGCCGCTACTACTTATGCGATCTTCCGCGAGCTTTATAGTATTAAGTAATTGCTCTATACAGCGGATTTTGTTAAAGAGGTCTTTAGTGGTTTTTACCCGTTAGGCGAAGTTCTGGCGGAAGAGCTTCACTTATAGGTAGGCTAGGAGACATAAGAACTAAAAGTTTATCTATTATTTAGGATTAATAAAAGGGGTATAAGAGAAGAGGTCCTCTAAGCTATATATATGGGCTAGGAAGACGTTAAACCTCTAGTTCTCCTTTATAATAGCTATATAGTATATTATAGCATTATTAAAGCGTTTTACTGTAGGGTTCCTAATCTAGTCTTAGACTATAGTCTTAAACTTATCTTATAGTAGAGGACCTTTATCCTTAGTGCCTAACCGGCGATAAACTAGTTAGGCGATTGTCTTTTCTTTTATAAGACCTTTAATGGCCTAGCGCGTGCGTCGCTTATAGTTGTAGTTAGCGTTATTAACCTTAAATTAGTTTTTAATTACAGTAATCTACCGGTTAAAATGCTGTTAAGTAGTACCGCTAATATTAGGTAGTAACTTCTTAACTAGGGTATTAAGATTTAATTAGCGTATGCGTTCGCTATATAACTTATACTCTTTACTAGAGAGGTAACGGGAGGGCTTTATTAAATTAATAATACTTTATAAGTTAGCTATTTTCTTAGCTAGCTTATCTAGCTCCTTTATATTAGCGGTATTAGGTAGGACGCTAGTAACCTTACTAAGCTCCTATTAAGCTTAGGTATATAAGTTAAACTAGTCTTTAGTATTTATAAATATCTAATCGTTTTAAGATTTAGAAAATAGCTTAGATGCTACTAGTATGCTTCTAGCGGTTTCGTCTATACTAAATCCTAAAGCGTTCTGCAATTGCATTGCTAGCGTATTACTATTAGGTATAGGCGTTGGTTTTCTTTTTAGAGGCATTATAGAAAAATTAAACCGGCTATCCTCCTAAGGGGATTGGTAAGGATTTAAATATAAGGTAAGGATGTGGATAGGGAGCCTAATAATAGAATAATGGGTATATTGTATAGACAGAGACAAATCCTTAAGGGAAAAGGAGAAGTCTATGTATAAGGTAGGAAGGGTTTTCCCTAAGTATATATAGAGCACGTGCCTTATAGGCAAGTTACCCCTAGGTTGCCCTAGGGTCGCCTATACCTTGCGGCTATATAACTATCTACTTAGGTTTTACCTAATACTATAATCCTTTTTAATATAGGTATATAAGGCGCTAGTAGTTTAAATACATTCTAGATATATTAGCTGTTATAGTTTTATAAGGGAGGTATATTTAAATACGTTATAAATATGTTTATAATATACCCTATAGCCCTTATCTAAGTTTCCCAGCTAAGCCCTATAAAAGATTTTACTGTATATAATAATAACTTTAGTAAGCTCTATACTATCCTATAACTAATTAAAATATATTACTAATATATTTAAAAGTATTTACCTTAATTATTATCTTTTCCCTAGTCTTTTTAAAGAAAGGGCAGCCTATAAGCTTACCTAGTTTAAGGTATCTTTTAGAGGAACCCTATTATAATAACGTTTAAATCTTACTTTAAAATCCTATTTAAAGTTTATTTAGGGTTTATTTATACTATCTCTCAACGCCTTTACTGCAGTTATATTACTTTCGCAACGTATTTAAATAATAGAAATTAATTAATTAAATGTATTTAAAACGTATTTTAATGGTAGGTGTTAATTTAAAAGCCGTTGCAAAGTAGTTATAGGTGAGGTTAACTTTTTTGGTGGTGGGCCAAATTAAGCGATAATTAGCGAGTTTTTAGCGTGGCGGGGTGAAGTGATGCCTATCACTTATGAGGCGCGCCGTCGCCGGCCTTACGGCTTTTCGCTTTTAGTGGTCGGCCCATAACCTCCTCGATGAGAAAAAGGAGCAGCTTCTCCTCCGTAACAGTATTGCTGTTATCGTACCGCTTCTGCTTGCAAGAGACCTAGGAAGAGGCCCCGGTAGAGGCACGCATTAGCTATAAGTATACTGCTCCTTAAAGCACCTACCTACCGTAAACTCTTTCTGCTTCAGCTCATATGCTAAAGACGTATTTTTAGGCCTCTCAGCACACATAAGGGCGAGCATTAGTGCATAGTTTGGCATCATTTGCAACGTTAATCTCTACACAACTAATTAACACCATTTTTAAGATAGAACACTACTAGTAGAGTTAGAATTTTGGAGGGGGATTCTATTTTTTTTTATATACACACAGGCGCAGACAGAGGAAGAGAGATAGAGAAAGTATACCTACCGGCCGCTCAGCAAGCAGATAAGTAACCTTTCCGCATAGGGTAAATACATAGGCGCATGGCTGGCCCGGTGGGCCGATGGTACGCGCGCACCAGCGGCTCAATCACCGGGGGGGAGGGGGGGTAAGATATTCGAATATATCCACAACTTTGCTGCAGGTGGCGCCGTAGATATTCGCGAATATCGACGTAGGGTATTAGGGTCACGTGCGGCTCAGTGACTGTACCTCGCAGCTATATAGCTATCTACTGTGGTTTCAGCTGACAAAAATCTATTATAGTAAGTAAATTATATATTTTAAATTAGTGGATTTTAGATACGCATACGAGCCCGATCAAGCCTTTTAACAGGCTGCCGCAGCAAGCCTCTGGTTACACCACAAGGTAGACACTCTGTTGTCGGTGAAGCGGGCACTAGGCAACTACAGCATCGTAGAGTTACACCGACCCTCCATCTCACCTTACACTTGCTGCATTTGATAGTGGAATATCTTGTTAATTATTAAACTGAGTCTCAACAATCTCCCACCTACCCTTCCCAGCGGACTCAGGAGGTTATTATGATGCCTACCAACTCCGAGAACGCATCAAGTGACATGCCGGGCCTAACGACAGGTCCTCAGCTGAATCAATCGACAGCCTCTGAAACTCGGTCTGCTTCCAACGACAAAGCAGTAGTTGTCGGTCTATATGGAGTTCCCGGCTCCGGCAAGACGTTTCTGCTGAACCAGCTGAAGCAAGAACTTGGACAAGAGCATTTTGCGTTTTACGAAGGCTCCAAGATAATTGCCACTGTTGTTCCCGGCGGTCTCGACGCATTCCAGAAGATGAAGGAGCAAGAGAAGGTGCAATGGCGCCAGCTTGCTATCGATACGATTAGAAAGAAATGCGCCGACAGCGGACAAGTTGCAGTTGTCGCTGGACATTTCATGTTCTGGCTTGAGGGGGAGGAAGCTGGACGGCCAGTATATACTCAAAATGACCTAGACACATTCACGCACATACTCTACTTGGACGTTCCTGCCGAGGTCGTCGTGCAACGTCATCTGGACGACACGGAAAGAAGTCGTCCGTCTACATCGGTCACTCATTTACGCAAGTGGCAGCAAGCCGAAAAGACCCAGCTGCGCCGTCTCTGCCGCAATCATAGCATTTTGTTCTCACTCGTATCCGAGCATCCAACGTTGCTGAACAAAGTCTCGACGCTGCTACGCGATTTTCGGTATCATACCGAGAATTACAACCTGTCTCAGGCCGAAAGCAGACTGGACGAGGCGCTTGTCGCTGGCCAAGGCCAGCTGGAGACTGTACTGGTCATGGACGCCGATAGGACGTTGGCAGCAGAGGATACTGGTGCGTTGTTTTGGAAGAGGGTCTCCAACTCTCAGATGTCGAGGGGCGAAGAATGTACGTTGAAGACGTTGTTTAGCAGCCCACTGGGTTACTCGTATACTGCCTTTCGCCAGGCCGCATTGCTGTATGAAGAGACGGCCGACGATCAAGAGTTTGATGCCATCTGCCAAGACGTGGCATCGGCGGTGATTATGCATCCCGAGTTTGTGTCCCTGCTGCAACTGATAGCAGAACAAGAACATGTTGGCGCGGTGGTTGTTAGCTGTGGGCTACGTCGCGTCTGGGACAAGGTGCTGGAGAGAGAAGGTCTGTCTAAGACGGTGAAAGTCATTGGCGGGGGACGCATCGCAGACGGCTTCGTCGTTACAGCTGCAGTGAAAGCCGCCTTGGTCGCCCGTTTGCGGGATGCCCACCAGATGTATGTTTGGGCGTTCGGAGATAGTCTGCTGGACTTAGACATGTTGGCCAAGGCAGATCAAGCCATCGTCGTGGTTGGCGAGGAACACACCAGGAGCAAGACCATGGACGCGGCCTTGATGAATGCCATTGATAATGACGGTCTTCGGGCGCGCCAAGCTGTGCTGCCTAGCAATGCGTCACCACGATTGGATAGTATTAGGCTTCCCCTGATCCAGCTTATGGAGTACAAGTTTGTCCATTCTGTCCTCTGCCGCCGCACTCGATATGCTGGTTTCCAAGTCCTTCATGCAACAGACAGGAACGCGGCCAAGCTACTCATGACGCCAACGCGCGATGCAACGGTGGCTGGCCCAGTCCTGAGGGAAGCCCATCGCCTTGTCGGATGGTACCTGGCGACCGAGTTCTTAGCCGACTTGATTGGCGTCGAAGAGTACCCGATTCCACATGTCCAAGGTAATCACACAATCGGCTATCGACTTTTCCACGAGCAGCAGACATCGATCGTGGCGCTGATGCGCGGCGGAGAAGCCATGGCCCTCGGCGTCAATGACGCCTTCCCGCTCGCCATGTTCGTCCACGCCAGCCGTTCCGACGACATCATGCTCCATCATCTGCAAGGGCAGCTCACCGTAGTGCTGGTAGATTCGGTGGTGAACAGCGGCAAGACGGTTGTGCAGTTCGTGCAACACGTCCGCGACCTACATGCCACTATTCGCATTGTGGTAGTTGCCGGTGTCGTCCAGGCCCAGTCCATTTCCGAGAGCAGTCATGTCCGGGCACTCGCCCGTCACGCAAAATTCAGTCTTATTGCACTTCGCCTCTCTAATAACAAGTTCACCGGTAGAGGTACTACCGATACTGGCAACCGTCTATTTAATACAACCCATTTACTATAACTATGTTTTTTTAGCTATAAAAAGATATTTATTTAATTATTTAATTATAGGAATTAACTTTTATATTAAATAAAGCTGAATTTATAGTAAGTTTAATTAGTATACTTGTAAGGCGACAGCGTCTACGCCACCTGGGCCAGACAAACCCACAAAAGGTACAGTAAGCGAGTAACTGGCTCAATTGCCAGGTACGCTGCGTAGAACAATATATAGAGAACTCCCACGCAGTCATCTTCCCAATATTTCCGGTCCATCACCGATCTTGATCTCCCGGCGAAATAATAATCCACATCCGCAGTAGCCCCTGTGTAACTACCCCTAAGCTAGTCAGAAAACCTGGTTCGCGCTATCGTTCTACGGTTTTACCCAAAACATGATATGTCGGATTCAGAGGCTGTTAATTCAATATTTGCTCTGCATGTATGGTCACCCGCACTCATTTCTCCCTCTCAAATCTTGATTCTCATGCATGCGCTCAATGTGATGGGGAATTTTTACTGGAGTCGAGGTCAAAGAACTTGGTTTAAACTTTCCCGGTCTGTTTCGTGGAATCAAGCTTTCATCCTTGACAGTACCGTACCCCCGCAATCCGCTCTTTGGGGAAATTCATGGCACAGCAACTAAGAAGAATACCTGCCACTTATCCAAACACAGATGGTCTCTAGTATGTTATTTGCGCTTGGTTGCCGTTCTTCTCTTACGGAGGGTATATTTCAATATATTATTTTAATGCCTGGTCAAGGACAGATCTCATTTATCTCCATAAAAATCTCCCTTGCCAATACAATTCCTCCCGGTCGACACGTCTTCTAGCGTTGGACTTCCTTGCCTATGATTTCTGCGTTGTCGCGCCTATCCTTTCCCCTCCTTGCCCTTCCACGGCCGCTGTTCTCCTTTCCTCATTTCCGGAATCCCCGGCCAGCCCCATCAATCAAACTGTCAACTGTGTACTTAGCGAAATTCTCTCAAGGACGCAGATGCCGCTGAATTTGTTTTCGAGATGTGATAATGCGTGGAAATTATAGTCATGGGGCACTACTGCACCCGGTACCGCCTCTTACGAGTCACCCACTGTACAGTCGCTGGCAGGATCGGCTTCCGCTTTTTGCATTCCAGAAATTCTCGACGCACGGTCCTTGCTGCAACTCTTGGCAAGCACTCTACCCGTCTCCTCCTAAGGACTCTCAGAAAAGTGAGGCGCACGCCAAGGACACGGTGGTCGACCAGAGATACTGTATTCGGGGTGATCCCCCATGATTTCCAGGGTTTCACCGTTTAGGATAGAGCAATCGACTACAGTCAAATCTCCTTAGTACGATACCGTTCGTTCGGCCAAGCGTATCGTAATACTAATGGTATCGTTATATCAAGAGCCACGCGTTGGGTGAATAAGCAGGAAAAAGAGGAGCTTAATACCTAAAAAGGATTAGGACGTCCACCAAATAGGGCCCTCTCCCACACAAATCCTCTACTGGTTATACCGATATTGGTGGTAAGTGCTTAACGATATCGTAAAAAGTCAGATTATCGTAATATTACACCAAAAAAGTATTAATCAAGGGTGCAAATCGTAATATAAATGATATCGTTATATACCCAATATCGTGTTAAGGAGATTTGACTGTACAAACAGACTGTTCTTACACGATAAATGGCATGTGTAACCGACTACCGGACCTTGCATATTACCCTGTTTCACCTGCGTCAGCACTACCCTCGTATGTCTCAGATACGTTGGAAATGAGTTATGGGCTTCGGAGTTAGGGGTCTATTTTCATGTATTTATACCACTTGATTTCCATAGATTTACAATCAAGTTGCTCGTTCAATTCCACACACTGCAAAGCTTACAGCATGCCTACTAGTTAAGACTATTGGCAGGTCGCTGCGCTTTCACGTTTGCCCTTCGTGTCCCCTGGACCAAATACAATGCTCTTGCCATCTGCTTTTGTCTCCACTCTGTCGACAGGCTTTACAGCACTCTCAGCTCCTGCGTCATGATCCGTATTAGTCTCCGCTTCGGAATTGTCCTTATCGTCCCATTTGGAATACAAGTCCTTTGGCAGCATCTTTTTTCTGTCAACCTTCCGAACTACCAATTTATCCCTCTTTTCATCATATTTGACGATAGCATTTCCACCACATCCCTTCACCACATTGAGGATTTTGCTAATCAGTGCAGCTAATTTCCTCAGATCCCTCTGGTTGCCTCCCTCCCATCTCCTGATCTCAGCCGCTACATCTTCAATTTCTGGTCCCTGAAACGTACCCTTGTGGTGGTAAGCTCGCACGAGCTTAGGGGTTTGAGATACCCAGAGCTGCGGTGCGACCTCCTGAATCTTAAGAGGCTTATGGAAGACACGTGTTTTGATTTCAAGGGTTGACCCGATCGGTACCACCCGGCCTTCTTCTTTAATTGTCAATTTGGACCCAGCAAGAGTGGTATTAGGAGTGGTATTAGGGGGCCTGTTGGTCGGGGATAGAGACAGGGATCCCAGCATGCTGGAGAGACTGTCATTTTCTGGCTCTTTGCTATTGGAAGAAGGTATCCTTGTATCAGCATCTACATATCCGTCCGTTTCATGGCGGACGATGAAGCTCAAATCACCGAAGCGGTATGAGATAATTCTGTGATGTCCAGTGCTGCCGCTGATCTGGCTAGTAGTGTATACCTTCTCAAATTCGTGACCAAAGCCCCTGAATTCATGTGGTCCGATAAACTCGTGGGTCGCGGTCTCCTCGCGAGAGAATATCGCAGTGTTTTTTGTAACCTCGATATTGATGGTGAATGTTTCGAGTCCGTTTCTAGTTGAGCCGGGGTTGATAAATGAAAGGAGTTTACGGATATTGTTTCGGTCGGTTACGACATCAATCGAGCGGATGTCGAATAAAGGATTTGCGATGTACAACGCGCGAAATAGGGGTTCAAGCGGACTGTCCGGATGGCGAGCTGCATTTTGGGCGATGTAGATGAGGCCAGAGTCCTTTTTCAGCTGTCGAGGAAATCTTGGAGCGGACCAAAGAGGTGGACTGCCCGGGACAGCAATGGTGGGCGTGGGTGCCTCAATCCAGTTGTAGGAGGACAGGTGCTTGACGCCAGTGATTGACGCCACAGGAGGAGTACTGAGGTCTTGAAGATCTAGGCGAGAGATCTCGGCTATGGTAGTAGATGCCATCGTTGAAGTTAAACCAGGCGATCTAGAGACACGATAGAGGAGCTAAAAGTAATTGCAGCTAGGCTTCAATCTTGCGGGAGATGAAAGTCCAGGGCCTGGAGAGATAGCGACGAAAATCCGCCATCTTAATGAGCAGCTTTTATCTAGCCTGATTCCTTCCTTTGCTTGTGCGGCAGGAAGCATCTGACCAACATGACGGACACGGGCATAAGCAAGACTCTATCAAACGGTGACGTTCAGATAACGTATTCATACTCGCCTCTTAATGCGCTGGTCAATATCATTTTCAATGCCGCAGGTCAGGTTTTACAGGTTTCAGTGGTGAAACAGGGTGCAGGGGGAGGTACAACTGTTGGTAGCAGTACTATTGCCGCGTCTCAGCCCATCAGTACTGGTGCGGTCCAGACAACAGTGTAGCGGCTAGATAGAACCGGCGAGTACGTTACGTAAATTAATTAGCTTTTCAGCTTGCGGAATGGTCGGAAGAAACAGACACGCTACGGAAGGTAGAATAGTGCGGTTTCGTGAGCTGCCATTCGGGATCAGCGTGGTTTTCAATATTACCCCATATCCACAGTCGATTTTTGATCGCTAGCGACACCGCACTCTCAACACCTGTCGAGCGCTATGCGTAGAGCCTGCTAAGCGCTTTCTACTCGCACTAGAATGGTAAGAATCGGCCGTAGGTTAATAGAGATATTCGCGTTTTAAGTTGCGCGCCGCCATCGTACGAGTACCCCAAAGCACCCCATCAAACTTATATCGCACTAAAATGAGCCCCTAGGGGGCTATAGACGAAGGCTATAATAGGACCCCTTAGTATCTTATTAGAAGTCAGATATAGATAATATATATAACTATTTTAAAGCTTTTCTACCTGCTTAAAGCCGTTTATAAAGCTAATCTAGTAAGTACTATATCTGCTCCTGCCGTAGATTAACCTACTATATAGCTACTTCCTTACTGACCTTCTGGGCCTACGCGACCCGCTTAATCTCCTTAATAACCTTAAGCCGTAGGGAGTACTATTGGACCTCCTTTTGCCAACCAGCCCGTTATCTACTGCCCTATTTAGAATCTAGCGCTACTACGGAGGGGTTACCTCCTAGCCCTTCGGTCCACTTACACTAAAAAGCCCGTATAGAGTTTACCGCGTGGCTTATATAGTATATAGGTGGAGACTTAGACCTTAGCTCTAGCTAGGACTACGGCTCTAGCTATAGCTACGACTGCAGCTATAGCTGCGGCGGCGGTAGTGGTAAAGCTATATAGGAAGGAGAGCCTATAGCGCTTACCCAGGCGGACGTATATCTATTAGATCCCGTAATAGATAGAACTAAAGGGGCCGCTTTTATAGGCGGACGTAGGGGGTTAGTAAACCGGCCCTAAGGCTATATAGCTACTGCCGCTACTACTACCGCAGCTATAGCTAAAGGGGCTTTTAGTCAAAATATAAGGCCGCCGGATGTTAGTAATTAAAGCTATAAGGACTAGGCCTACTAGGACTTATCTAGATAGTCTAATAAGCCCTTAAACCTCACTAGCTATCTACTTATTTTTGGTATATAGAGCCTTTAGTTAGCTAGTAAGGAGTGGTATAGCCTAGTAGAGAATTAACAGCTAGTTTGGGCTCCCCTCTTCTTCCTATAGGTAGGGCTCTAGCTCCTACGCGAAGGCTTTATACGCCTTATGCTAAAAAATAGGGTGGCTCTATACTGGATAGCTTAGGAATATCTTGTGGAGGGTTACTAAGTCCTATAGAATAACCTTATAGAGGTAAAAGAGAAGGTTTATAACCCCTATAGCGGCGAGGTTATTAATCTAGTGTGGCTATAGGCTAAAACGGCCCTTCTATTTATCCAGTTTGGGCCATATTATTAATAGCAGTATATTAGGCGGCGTAATACCCATACGGCGGATTTTAAAGCAGCCTATTTATAAGGGGTGTCCTACTATTAACCTTATAAACTCTTATAGGAAAGAGTTTAAGTAATAGCCTACTATTTGCTCTTAGTTTTACCTCCTAGTGTGCCGAATCTGGTCCTTACTAACCCCCTTTAGCTCTGCCGTCTTAGCGCTAGCGCTCCGCCTAATATGCGTCTTCTTCTCTAAGAAGACGCCGATATACTAAAAGGCCTTTATAACCTAATCTTACTATAAGTTATATAAGAGGGCCGCCTTATAGTTCCTCGTACTGCTCTTAATTAGGCGTATATTATACTATACTAAGCGCCTACTAAAATCTAGAAACGGCTCCATACTAAAATCCTAGCGGTATAAGAGATAGAAAGCTAGCCTACTAAGTATATAAACGAGCGGCTTTCTATTCCGTAGGGCCCTAATAGTCTTAAGGCGGCTATACTGGTTCTACTTACCTATATGTGTAGTAAATATTAAGGGTATATAGCGTATAGGGCCTTCGCCCTTAAACTTAAAGGTAAATAGATTTAAGATCTCGGTGGAGCGTTTATTACCGCCGTGGGTAAGTATATAGTAGCCTAGTAGGATATTAATAAGTATATAAAAGTAGCACTCTAGTAATAAGGCGGCGCCCCTAGCCTAGAGCTTATAGCAGACGTTTTAAAACTTATCCTCGGTATAGCCGTTAAAAAGGGTATCTTTACCCTTATTAGCGAACTGCTCTTTCTCGCGTTGTGCGTTCCTCTACTATAGCGTCTTTAGGTACTCTTTAATGCTATCCTCTCGCGGAAACGGGTGGCTATTTATCCCTATAGCTTTCTGCATCTAATAAAGGTCTATTAAAGTGGTAATATAGCCGCGAACTAACCGCCATAAGAGCCGCGTCTTCTCTTAGGGTACGTTAATATCGGCTTTACAGCTCTTCCCTTTTAAGGGCTGGCCCGCAACCTCCTTAACGAAAAAAAAAAGTAGCTTATCCTCTATAACGGTATCGCTGTTATAGTACTACTTTTATTTATAGAAGGCCTAGAGCTGGACGACATATTAGCCGTAAGGCGCGATGCTTTTAGTAAAAGGGGGAAACTATGCCCTTTTTACCTTAAACTCTTTCTGCTTTAGGTTATACGCTAAAGATATATTCTTAGGCCTAGCGTTACGCGTAAGGGTAAGGACATGCTACGCGTTAGCGCGTAATTCGGTATTATTAGCGATATTAATCTCTACGCGGCTAGTTAGCGCCATCTTATATAGTAGGTATAATAGCAGACGTGCTGCCGCGATTGAGGATTACGTAGGGAGGACTTTTCTATATATATTTGGGCCCTAATGGCCCTAATTACCCTATAGTCGGCGTCGATCAGCGGCTCGATTAGCAGGCGGCTCTTAATACGCGTATATCCACAGCTTGGCGCTAGTGGCGCTGTGGACATACGCGAATATCCTATAGGTGGCTAGCTAAACACGTAATTTTTTCACTGACCGACAATTAGCCAAGCCTCGAATACTAATAGTATGTCCATAGTTAATTTTTAATCGCTAGCGACACCGCACTCTTAATACCTGTTAAGCGCTATGCGTAGAGCCTACTAAGCGCTTTTTATTTATACTAGAATGGTAAGAATCGGCCGTAGGTTAATGGAGATATTCGCGTTTTAAGTTGCGCGCCGCCATTATATAAGTACCCCAAAGCACCCTATTAAACTTATATCGCACTAAAATAAGCCCCTAGGGGGCTATAGACGAAGGCTATAATAGGACCCCTTAGTATCTTATTAGAAGTTAGATATAGATAATATATATAACTATTTTAAAGCTTTTCTATCCGCTTAAAGCCGTTTATAAAGCTAATCTAGTAAGCACTGCACCTGCTCCTACTGTAGATTAACCTACTATATAGCTATTTCCTCGCTAACCTTCTAGGCCTACGTAACCCGCTTAATCTCCTTAATAACCTTAAGCCGTAGGGAGTACTATTAGACCTCCTTTTACTGACTAGCCCGCTATCTACTACCCTATTTAGAATTTAGCGCTGCTATAAAGGGGTTACCTCCTAGCCCTTTAGTCTACTTACACTAAAGGGCCTATATAGAGTTTACCGCGCGGCTTATATAGTATATAGGTAGAGACTTAGACCTTAGCTCTAGCTAGGACTATAGCTCTAGCTACGGCTGCGGCTATAGCTATAGCTACGGCGGCGGTGGCGACGAAGCTATATAGGAAGGAGAGCCTATAGCACTTACCTAGGCGGATATATATCTGCTAAATCCCGTAATAGATAGAGCTAAAGGGGCCGCTTCTATAGGCGGACGTGGGGGGTTAGTAGACCGGCCCTAAGGCTATATAGCTATTACCGCTACTGCTACTATAGCTATAGCTAAAGGGGCTTCTAGTTAAAATATAAGGCCGCTAGACATTAGTAATTAAAGTTATAAGGACTAGGCCTACTAAGACTTATCTAAATAGTCTAATAAGCCCTTAACCTCGCTAGCTATCTACTTATTTTCAGTATATAGAGCCTTTAGTTAGTTAGTAAGGAGTAGTATAGCCTAGTAGAGAATTAATAGCTAGTTTAGGCTCCCCTCTTCTTCCTATAGGCAGGGCTCCAGCTCCTACGCGAAGGCTTTATACGCCTTATACTAAAAAATAGGGTAGCTTTATACTAAATAGCTTAGGAACATCTTATAGAGGGCTATTAAGTCCTATAGAATAACCTTGCGGAGGTAAAAAAGAAGGTTTATAACCCCTATAGCGGCAAGGTCATTAATTTAGTATAGCTATAGGCTAAAACGGCCCTTCTATTTGTCTAGTTCGGGCCATATTATTAATAGTAGTACGTTAGGCGGTATAATACCCATATAGCGGATTTTAAAGCAGCCTATTTATAAGGGGTATTTTACTATTAACCTTATAAACTCTTATGGGAGAGAGTTTAAGTAATAGCCTACTATCTGCTCTTAGTTTTACCTCCTAGCGCGCTAAATCTAGTCCTCGCTAACCCCCTTTAGCTCCACCGTCTTAGCGTTAGCGCTCTACCTAATATATATCTTCTTCTCTAAGAAGACGCTAATATACTAGAAGACCTTTATAACCTAATCTTGCTATAAGTTATATAAGAGGGCCGCCTTACGGTTCCTTATACTACTTTTAATTAGGCGTATATTATACTATACTAAGCGCCTACTAAAATCTAAAAATGGCTTTATACTAAGATCCCAGTGGTATAGAAGATAGAAAGCTAGCCTACTAAGTATATAAATGAGCGGCTTTCTGTTTCGTAGGGCCCTAATAGTCTTAAGGCGGCTATACTAGTTCTACTTGCCTACGCGTATAGTAAATATTAAGGGTATATAGCGTATAGGGCCTTCGCCCTTAAACTTAAAGGTAAATAAATTTAAGATCTTAGTGGAGCGTCTATTACTACCGCGGGTAAGCATATAGTAGCCTAGTAGGATATTAATAAGCGTGCGGAAGTAGCACTCTAGTAATAAGGCAGCGCCCCTAGCCTAGAGCTTACGGCAGACGTTTTAAAACTCGTCCTCAGTATAGCCGTTAAGGAGGGTGTCTCTACCCTTGTCGGCGAACTGCTCTTTCTCGCGCTACGCGTCCCTCCGCTATAGCGTCTTTAGGTACTCTTTAACGCTATCCTCCCGCGGAGACGGGTAGCTATTTATCCCTATAGCTTTCTGCATCTAATAGAGGTCTATTAAAGTGGTAATATAGCCGTAAACTAACCGCTATAAGAGCTGCGTCTCCTCTTAGGGTATGTTAATATTGGCTTTATAGCTCTTCCCTTTTAAGGGCTAGCCTATAACCTCCTTAATAAGGAAGAGAAATAGCTTATCCTCCGTAACGGTATTACTATTATAGTACTACTTTTGTTTATAGAAGGCCTAGAGCTAGACAACGCGTTAGCCGCAAAACGCGATATTTTTAGTAGGAGGGGGAAACTATGCCCTTCTTACCTTAAACTCTTTCTGCTTTGGGTTATACGCTAAAAATATATTCTTAGGCCTAGCGTTACGCGTAAGGGTAAGGACATACTACGCGTTAACGCGTAATTCGGCATTATTAGTGATATTAATCTCTATACGGCTAGTCAGCGCCATCTTATATAGTAGGTATAATAGTAGACGTACTACTACGATCAAGGATTATATAGGGAGGACTTTTCTATATATATTTGGGCCCTAATGGCCCTAATTACCCTATAGTCGGCGTCAATCAGTAGCTTAATTAGCAGGCGGCTCTTAATACGCGTATGTTTACAGCTTAGCGCTAATAGCGCTATAGACATACGCGAATATCCTATAGGTGGCTGGCTGAACACGTAATTTTTTCGCTAACTAATAATTAGCTAAGCCTCGAATACTAATATTTCTAATTAGGTTAATCGATATTAGCGCTAGTCGATATTAGCGAGTATTGGCAAGTATTAGCGATATTTATAATATTTGCAGATCCCCTTAGCACCCCTTAAAAAAAATTTAACCTTAATATTATATAGATAGATTATTTAAATATTAAGGCTTCTAAAGTAGACTTATTACTTTTTATATTTATACTAAACTCCTTTAATATAGAGGAGTTAGTAAACTTCTAATTTATAGATATATACTTAGGCTCTAAATAAAAATAAGAATATATACTATAAGAGAATAAGGTGTAAATACTATAAATATTATATATTACTTAAAATCCACTATAAACTTTTAAAAATTACCTAAGAACTAAGTATAATATCTACTTAGAAATATAAAAGGGCCCTATTTATACAAAAATCCGTAATTAACTTTAATACCTCTATATATAGCTCCGCGATATAAAGTAGTTAAATAATATTAATACGCTTACTAATAATATATCTATAAACAACGTCCTATATTATATAATCTAGAAATAGTAAATGCTTTAGGGAATGCAACGCTCTATAGACCCCTAAGCATTTACTACTAAACTGCAGCTTATATAGGGAAGAGAAAAAGAAAATGCAAAAGCAACTAAGCTCTTCTCTCTCTCTAAAAAAGTTATTTTATACAAGGAAAGAAAGAAAGGCACTTTTCCTATTCTTAGACAGAACAGAAATAGCTACTAAAAAGTAGCTAAAAGTAGTAGGATCTTTAGAAGGAGGTAGCTCCTACTAGGCTCCTAGTAACAGATATTAGAGAGCAAAAATCTAGAAATAAATTACAAAAGGATAGGGATAGGCGTTGGGATCTATTATTTCTTATAGTTTTTTCTACCGTGTTTTTATTACCTAATAGTTGCTAGCAACTTAGTGTTTTACTAAGAAGCTGTAAACCCCTAGTTTAGGGATTTATAAACTATTAGGCCATAGTTACTAGTATATATTAAGCTGCTTAGAAAGGATTTATATATATAAAGCTATAGCGCCATAGCCTAGAGGCTGCATGTATAGTATTATACGTAGTATAATATAATGGATATAAAAAATAAAAATAAAAATAAAAAATCTAAAAATATAATATAGAGTAGAACTCTATACATTAATAAATCTAGTATAATAGCTATATTATCTACTTTACTATTAAAGACTTCCTCTTTTAAGACTTAATTTGAGAAAATAAGCTTATATTATATAATATTAAGGATAAAAGAGGACTTTAAGTTAACCTAAACTCTAGAAGTAGCCAATTTTAAGCTCTTAGTGCACTAGGTAAACTCTATAATATTATTATATATACTTAAAGCTTACCTAGCCATATAAAAGACTTTCTTACTCTTACTTAAAGAAAAATTCTATTAGATAATTATATAAGTTAAAATAGCTAGCATTAAATGCTTTAGGTTGCCTTAAAGTATAAGTTAGTAATTAATCTTTATATAAAGAAGTATACTAAGACCTTAGGCGAAGATTTCTTAACTCTATAGAATTAGACTTTACTTTATATAATATATAACTTTCTCTAGATTTTTAAAAGGTTAATATTAAAAACTTAGGGGTATAATAATAATAATAATAATTCATTGCTTAACGTCCGATTCGGATCCCTATTGGGCCTACGCGGACTACTCCTTATATACATGTGGGGAGAAAACTCTATTTGAGAAAACCCCGTGATCCATCTCCCCGCCTTTTGGGACTCGCCTACGAGGCGCCTGCGAGGCGCCTGCGAGTCACCTGTGGTACTCCTGCTACCTTACTTTTTGACCTCCTTGGGAACCACTGCTGCCGTAACAAGCCTACGGACGCGCTAGTATCGCAAACTTTACTCTACTACTATAGAGTCAACAGGGGGCACCCGTTGCTCGCCCCCCTGCCTTAGGGGTATAATATAATAATCTTAAGCGTTCTTTTTAAATAGATATTCTTATAAAGTATTTTAAGTAGAGTTTTATAAGAATTCTCTTTACTTTTAAAAGTTTTTCTAATATTATATAATAAGAACACTATAAGAATAATAGCTACTTTAGTAAAAGGATTTAAATTAGATAAAATGTGTTTAATAAATCCCCGTTATATACTGCGGTAATTTTTTTATCCTAAATATTATATAAGGTATCTATTTACTTGCTCGTAGAGATAGAGATATATTCTAAATAATGTATTAATTGGGGGTGTAGGCCCGAGGAGAGGGTAATTATCTCAGCCTGCTGTATTGCATAGTAGGTTCCCTACTATCTTAAGCAGTAGTAGATAATTACATACTTATTGCCCCCCTTAGGCCTACCGCAAGCCTAAGAGGCTGCAAAATCTATTTATAGGGTAGAGGGTGGGAAAGCGAAAAGCTAAAAGGCTGATTGTGATAGATATTAATGTTGCTATTCGGAGGGAAGGCGTGACTTCGCTTTAAATAGACATTTTTATATCTAAGTAAATTAGGAAAAAAAAGTAGTAAAGAGCTATACTTAAAAAGGTTAAAGGACTTTAGGAGGATTACTAATTATAAGCTTTTACGCTAAAGACTCTTTCTACTTAGCTATTAGTTTTACTATATAGGTAAGCCTTTACTAAATAAAAATTAGATTTATATAATTTAATTATTAAAGATTTTAATAAGCTTACTTAACCTTAAAGCTAAAATAAATAATAATAACTATATTATTAATCCTCTAAGTTAAATTAGAAAGTGTATAATTACAGCACCTGCTGTACCGATCGTGTGCTTACGCGTTCGGTACACCAGGTACGCGTTTACGCGTTCAGTGCACTAACCACTCGCTTACGCGTCTGGTGCACTTATAAAGCACTAACTAATTAGGGGGGAGGTGCATTAGTATATAGTCCACGTAGTCTGCTTTATACAATCGACAGTTACCACTATCCCAAAGAGCATATAATACTATACGTATTTCGTGCCCCGGGATACAACTCACTCGTGCTATTAAGTTAGTACGAACACTGATCAGTAAGCGCGCACAGATCAGCAATCACTTAACACCTCCCCCTGAGCGATACATACGACAGCAACCACCTATTTAGACTCCTAGTACGACCTACTAAAAGGTCAGAAGTTAGGGATTACGGACTATCACCAACTCTGTATACTTATTTAAGTCTTAGTACGGTTTACTAGAAGTTATAGACGCGAATATAGACCTTTACGGAACCCCCTATTCTTAACCCTCTTTGAACCTTAAACCCCTATTCCTACTACACCCTCCCTTAATACCCCCGACCTCTTTTCGGACCCCTTACGGAGACCCCTACCCTTCTACAAACCGTTATGGACCCATTAATTACCTTTATGGACTATTATAAGACCCCTTAAACTGTTACGGACCCGCTAATTGATTTTACGGACCGTTACAAGACCTCCTCCACCCGCTATAAGCTACTACGACCCGCTACAGCTTATATAGATATACAACGCTATATAATATGGCAGATATAAGCAAGCAAATTAGCGAAGGTTAAAAGAAGTAGAGCTAAGGAGTTGACCTTACGTCTACAGACAATGTTAACAACTATATTAATTTCAAAATCCTTAAATACGGACACTATAAGCTTCTAAATAATAACCTATAGGAGTAATATAAGGAAGACTTTGCGGACTTTACGGAAGCTATTCTTAAGGCTTATAACCCTACTACCATCTATAACCTACGAACCCTTTTACGTCACTAAGGTATATGGGTTAAAAAGGATAAACGAGTTACTATTGTACGGTCCTTATACAACATAATATAGAAGGAGGACTAAACGGAATAGACTAAAGAGAAAATCCTAAACTAGGTTAAAGCTATAAATAATCTCTCTGCTTCTCCCAAACTTAATAGTATTACTAGCCTTATACCTAACCTACTTAACCAAATTCGTTCTATAAACCCAAGCGATTTTGGAATTAATCTTACTGGCTAAAGTATACCTAGTATTTAAGTTACAGACCGTAATACCCCCGTAACCTAAAATACGGACCAAACCCCTTCTGTTATTTAAGTTATAGATCTATAAGCCATATATCCGTAAACTATATATCTATAAACTATATATCCGCAAGCCACAGATCCGCAAGCTATAGATCCGCAACCTGCCTAAGTTATAGATCTGCAAGCTATATATCCGCAAACTATATATCCGCAAGCTATATATCCGCAAGCTATAAATCCACAAGTTATAGATCTGTAACGCACCTAAGTGAAGACCTACGGTAAGGAACTAGCTAACCTGGCCAAGCTCTATACCAACGAATCTAAGTACAGCGGTAAAAACGATAATTTTAACTTTAAACTAACTATCTTTACGGACCTTTACTAAAAGGCTGATATTCCTAAATAAGAGTTTAGCTAAGCCTACTCTACTATGCTACGCGGCCTAGCACTTAACCACTACTATACTAACCTTAAGAGTAACCCCCTTAGTGTTCCCTTTAATAAGCTATACGAAGCTACCTATAACTACTTTAAAGGACTAGAATATAAGCGTAATATCCTTACCTAATGGAATGCGACTAAGCTACGGACCGTAATTAACAAGAATACTAAAAAATCGACTATAGAGTGCCTGCAAATTCTTATTAAAGACCTCTAGCACCTATAGCACGGCCTTAACGCTAAGCTTTAAATAGACAACTTCCTGTATAACAAACTTATTACGGCCTACTAGGAAGTAGAGCCCTATAAGTACGCCTATTATAAGCCTACAAACACCTTAGCTGGCCTTATCAATAATCTATACTCCTCTATTATAATATACGAAGTCTTAAACCCACTAGGCAGCACTTAAGCCTTTACTATAGATATTTAATATCCGTAAACAGACTTAGACGTCTACTTTACGGACCGCCGCTACCGCTAGTAGTACCTGTACTAACTAAGTCCTACCCATAACCCCCGTAGCAACTTCCGTATAAAAACATACCCCCGCAGACGGACCAGCCAGAAGTGCTTTGTATGCGGTAAGGAAGGATATTAGTCTATAAGGCATACCTAGGAAGAACGTAATAAGTCCAAAAAGAGACTTAATAGCCGTATTAGCTAGTTTATTTTGGAATATAAAGGAGAGGAAGTAGAAGAGCCCCCTAATAAGTTAATAGAAGCCCTTATAATTGACTTTAACTTAGACGCTTAGGAATAAGAGACCTTAGAAACATTCCTAACTACTTTTAGACCTTTTACGGATAGCTAAGCCTTTAATATTACAACCGTATTAGCCAACCGTTCCTTTATACACTTAGTTGCGCCTAAAAACTATTCCGTAAGTACCCCTATTATAAACGTTATAGATTATAAGCAGGACCTATTTATATATATTACTACAGAACGCTATACCCCTAAGGAATTCTATGGTGTTATAATTAATATAGGTGCCTCTAAAAAGTCTACCGCAGGCTATAGACAATACCTCGTATATAGGACCACCATAAATAATAATACGGATATTAATATTACGTAAACTAGGGCCGTAACCGTCCAATTTAGCATTAGCTTAACTGTATTAATCGGATTAGTAGCAGTTAAGACTCCAATTAGCCTAGTTAACTTCCACGTAGTAAAAGCAGACACCCCTTTCCTACTTTGCCTTATAGATATAGATAGGTTATAGGTATACTATAATAACGTTACGGACACCCTAATTGGCCCTATAACTACCCTAGGAAGTAAGTATATTACCCTACCAATTACACGACGATTTAGATACCCATTCCTTATATAGGGAGAGGCCTTACGGACGTACATTTAGGAATCTTTTGACTATAACCCATGCTACCTCACCAGTACGGAAATCCACCGCCTGTACTGCCGTTTCGGCCACCTATTAGCTGAAAAGCTATATAGAGTCCTTGAACGCTCTAGACACAACAATATTAACAGGAAGGCAATTAACCACCTAACTAAATACTGCTCCTACTGCCAGAAATACGGACGTTCTCTAGGCTAATTTAAGTTTACCCTTTATAAGGATCTTAACTTTAACTACTTAGTATACATAGACATTATGTATATTAACGGCAGCCTAGTACTATATATAATTAATAAGGCAACCCGTTATTAAGCCGCCCGTTAGTTATAAAATATATCTATAAAGCATACCTAGGATATTTTATGGACCTACTGGATTAATATATACGTCGGACCCCCACAGTATATTACCCACGACGCCGGTAGAAACTTCATTAGCAAGGAATTCTAGCAGTATGCTACGGCTATAGCTATATTAATAAAAGCCGTTCCAGTTAAGGCGCATTAGTTAGTTGGGCTTATTAAGCGAGCTTACCTAGCCTTATAGAGAGCTTACTAGATTATTACGGACGAATACAAGGACATCTAAAAGGAACTGGCTCTACAGATGGCCGTAAAAGCTATTAATGACACTGCTGGCCTAGACAGACTAGTACCTACCCTCTTGGTCTACGGAGCCTACCTAAGGATAAGTAAACTAGATTCTCCTACCCCGTCTATTATAGAACAAGCAGCCGTAATACGGAAGGCAATAGCCGAGATAGTTAAGCTACGGGCTAAACAAACTATTAATAACGCCCTATACTACCGCAACGGACCTAATATAACCCCAGTACACGACCTCCCGCTTAACTCTAAAGTCCTTATATGGCGTAAAAGCGGCAATTGGAATAGACCTTATTGCCTACTAGCCATAGAAAACGAGACGTGCTGCGTATAACTCCCTAGCGGGCCAACTAGCTTTAGAAGCACGTCCGTAAAACCCTACTTTTAGCCTAAAAACACCTATAACGTTAAGCCAGACGAACTGGAAGCACCTATTAAACCAGACAAACCAAAAGCACCCGCCGAACCAAATAAACTAGAAGCACCCCTGCCTACCTTAGAAGTCCCCTAGAAACCTACTAAACCTACTATAAAGCGTGGTCAAGGACGCCCCTAAAAGCACCCCATAACTAAGAACACTATAACAGAAAATTACCTGACCTCCGCAGGAATATCCGCAAGGCAATCTCCGCCTATGGATATATCAGTTCTAGTATAGAAAACCCCTTTTACGGACTTATAACGCAAAGAGATTAACGGACTACTTAAGAAGGGCGTCTTTGCGGTTATAACGGAGAAAGACGTTCCGCAAGGCGTCCGTATATTTAACTTACGCTTTATTAACGAAATTAAGCACCCTAGTACTAATAAAGCCTTTAAAAAGTTAAGGCTTATTATATAAGCTTATAACGACTAGGGAAAGGACTTAGTCCTTACGCAATCGCCCATAATTTAACGAGTTAGTTAACGGATTATACTTATACTTACGCCTAGACTACAGCAAACTAAGCCCGTAGCCCTATACTTACGGGATATCTTATAAGCCTACGTGCAGTTTAATATCTACCTAAGTAGGGACATCTTTATATAACTACCCCGCGAGCTTAACCTATAACTAGGAATAATTTTATAGGTTGTAAAACCTCTTTATAAAGTACCAGAAGCCAGAAACCATTAGTTTAAGATATACTACTAGCACTACGTTAGTAAACTTAAAATGGAATAGTTAACCTACAACCCCTGCCTCCTATATACCCCATTAAACGGCCTTAGTATTATTAGACTCTAAACAAATAATACTCTCTTTTTAGCGGACTAGACTTTTGCGGATACTAAAGAGACTAAACTCTAAGAAGCTAAGTTCCTAGTAAAGCCGCGAGAGTAGTTAACTAAGTAGACTCCAATTAAGTTTAACGGAGGCTTAATTACATAAAAGGGTAATTTAATCTAGCTAACTTAGGAACGCCAAGCTTAAAACCTAAAGCCTATTATAGTAAAGCCTACGGACCTTACTAGTTCCCGNNNAGAGACCTATAAGACTATAAATATAAAGGACTAATACGCTGCACAGCGTGCAAGAGGCGCCTATATTGCTATAGTCTGCCAACCTAAATCTGCCTATAACTTATCCTTTACGGCCCAGGCAATAGACCCATAAGAAGAAAATATTAAGCAGCTTAATAAGCGCATTTAGTGGCAAATTAATAATGCAGTAAGGGGACTTACCTTTATACTACTAGACCTAAACTCCCTTAGCCTACTAGTATTTACGGACGCCTCCTTCGCCAATAATAAAGACCTATTATTATAAATCGGCTTTATAATCGTACTTACGGACCGCAATTAGGACGTAAATATACTATACTAGTCTTTAATTAAGTGTAAATAAGTAACCTAAAGTATACTAGCTTCTAAACTATATATACTAGCCCATAGCTTTAATATAGCAGCCGCAATTAAATTAATGGTCCAGAAGATTCTATAACTAGAGTAATTACCCCTAGTTTTATACACCGATTTAAAGTCCCTCTATAACTGCCTAGTTAAACTAGGTACAACATAAGAGAAGAGGCTTATGGTCGACCTAATGTGCTTATATTAGGCCTATAAACGACGCGAGATTACGGAGGTTAAATGGATCAGCGGCGGAAATAACCTAGTAGACGCTATAACTAAGGCAAAGCCGTGTTAAGCCCTTAAAACCCTAATTAATACAAATAGGCTTAACCTAGAAGTTATAGAATAGGTAGAACGGGACTAACGGAGCATCTATAGTACGTCTACGGCCCGTTGGAAGGCCGTACGGCTCGTTATACGGTATAGGTGGAAAACGGTGGAAAGCTACGGTGGAACTTGGTGGACTCACGTGACCTGCCGAATTCTATAGGGTAGTTAAACTGACTAATCACAATTTTCCATCCCCGGGATGGAAAATCGCCATTAGCTCGCTTAGCACTAGCGCCTTAGCGGCCCTTAAGATCTGACTTACGGACCGTAAGTAGGACTTACGGCTAGCTTGGGGCACCGTTTGGAAAGTAGCCTAGACGGCACCTTGGGGAGATTTCCTATGTATTTTCCTTTGTATTTTATAGTTTTATTAAAGCAATTACGGAGGCTGTACACAGGTGGTTTCATTTTTTAAGTACCGCCAGTGTATAATTACAGCACCTGCTGTACTGATCGCGTGCTTACGCGTTCGGTACACCAGGTACGCGTTTACGCGTTTAGTGTACTAACCACTCGCTTACGCGTCTGGTGCACTTATGAAGCACTAACTAATTAGGGGGGAGGTGCATTAGTATATAGACCACATAGTCTGCTTTATATAATCGACAGTTACCACTATCCCAAAGAGCATACAATACTATACGTATTTCGTGCCCCGGGATACGACTCACTTATGCTATTAAGTTAGTACGAACAGAAAGCTTTTTACTCTTAAATAGTAGTGCTAAGTGCAATAGCGTATATAATGGCCACGACTATTACTACTAGCTATTACTATTCTATTAATTCTAGTAATAAGTAATAAACTAGAACGATCTTTTTTAGGACGTTAGGAAAACTATAGAGTGGTCAGGCCTGTTTTGCGCTTATATATGCCAGCTAAATGCGCCCGGAGCTGGCTAAAATGGCGTAGGGCTAGCGCGGGGCCGACCCTAGGCGCATTTCGCGAACATATATAAGCGCAAAACAGGCCCTACTACTCTACAGTTTTCCTAACGGAGCGCGTTATATAATTTTATAGAAGAGGATATAAATAGGTATTAAGAGTCTTAAAAGAGTAGAATATTTAAAATAGTAGCAGCGAACTAAGCTCTTATTTAAGGTTATTTAACCCATTTCTTATATAAAGCTTTAATTTAATAGTATCTATCTTAATTATCTATATCCCTAATCTGTTTTGGTTTTATTATATAAGATAACTACTTAGCTTATATAGTATGTTAAGCTATAAATCTTATATAACTACTAATAATCCCAATATCTAGATATATGCTAATATATTCTAAATAAAAGTTCGTATATACTTTATATGAGAATAATTATATTTTAGGCCGTAGCCCTAAGCTTATTATTAATTAATAACAGTACTGCTGCCGTACTGTCCTTATTATTATTACTAAGCCTTATAGTAGGCGTAGAGATCTACTATTATTATTTCTATCCTCGCCTTATACGGAGTAGCGGGATATATAGTTACGCTATTTATAATTCCTATATATTCCGCTAAAGTGCCTAAGTATCTAATAATATAATAGGAACGGGCAGTAGCCTAGGTAAGCGTTAAGGTATATAGTATATAGGTTACCTACTACTTAACCCTATAATTATATAAGGATGGCGTTAATATATAAAGGCTAGTGCAAAGCTATTTAATAAAAGGAGATTGCGCCTTATACGAATTCTATATCCTACCTTAGAAGGGCTAGTAATATACGGCTCTGCGGACTATAATACTAGGGAGCTAACTACTGCTAATGTGGTTTATAAGCAAGCTAGCAATATAAGCGAGCTAGCAGCCCCACTAACCTTTTATACATTTACAGCTATATAAATTATTAACGCAATAAAATACTATAAATATAATAGCTATTCTAGGTTAAGTAGTATCTATAATATCCTTCTTATATATATATAAGTTGTGCCCTAGCTCCTTATAGCGCGTATAGCATATAAAAGCCTACCGGCTTATACCTAGCGTTAGGAAAACAGAAGGTAGCGCACGAAATTTAGTTTTGCTAAAAGTGTTTTTAGGGCCCAGGGCTAGCTCTCCGCCATATTAGCTAACCCCCTAGGGCCCAGGGCTAGCTTTCCGCTATATTAGCTAACCCTCTAGAGCTCTACGCTAGCTTTCCGCCATATTAACTAACCCCCTAAAGCTCTACGCCAGCTTTTTGCTATATTAGCTAAGCCCTAGAGCTATATACTAGTATTATACTAGCTTATAGCTATAAAATAAATATTATTACTATTATTACGTTTATTGCTATTAGGGTATTAAAATCCTAAAGGCCTCCTAGTAGGCTCTAACTTTAATTTTCCTTAATTGTCCTAATAGCGCTCCTAGCCCACAGTGCTATTAGGTCCCCACTATATTCCTAATATCCTCTACGTGTCTTTATATACCCCTTATATACCTAAATACCTCCTTATTTTCTACCCTTCCTTTCTTATATTCTCCCTACCTAGGGAGGACTGTAGCTAAAACTAGACAACTGTCGTTAAAACTAAACGACCGTTACTAGAACCAGATAACGACCGTTTAATTAACTAGCTAGCGAATACTACGATTAATTTAATCGATCGATTGAATAGCCGGAGCCTTAATATTAGCCTATTACTAAATCAAATCAAATTAAGGCCTCCTAGGTAGGCACCCTAACGACTACTGTTTAAATATATAGCTAGCGAACGCCTATAGAGAACGATTTAAATTAATATAATTAATCGTAATTAAATTAAGCAGAGCCTTTAATCGGGCCGACCTTTTACCCAAATTATAGATATAGATAGGTAGGTATAGACAGGTAGGCATAATAGGTAGGGATAAGTAGGTATAATAGGCAGAGATAGGTAGGTATAGATAGGCACGATAGGTAGGGACAGATAGGTAGGTATAAATAGGTAGGATAGTAGGATAGGTAGGATAGGTAGGATATATAGGATATATAGGATAAGTAGGATAGGTAGGATAGGTAGGATAGGTAGGATAAGTAGGATAGGTAGGATAGGCAGGATAGGTAAAATAGGTAGGATAGGTAGGATTGTTACGGACGCTTTAAGTACAATGTTACAACTACTTGGAGAAGAGTCGGAGGAAGCTAGTTAGTTAATTCAAGCACGGTCTAGGATGGAACCCGTGGAACCATATAACGAGGAATAGTAAGCAGAGTCACGTGATGTAATCTATATAATCTATATAATCTGCGAGATCTATAACAGAGTAAATAGAGTAGATAGAGCAGATAGAGCAACAACTTTCTTAGGAGTACGGTTATGTATTTAAGGACCCTTAGTCCCTACCTAGATAGTTCCTTCCTTGTAGTAATTCTTAGAATATAATTAGAGTTAATCTATTAGGCAACTACTCCACCAGTTATTATTTCGTTGTTAACTATTTATCTTTATATTTCCTACACATTTAGCCTATTAATAGAACCCACCGTAGTTCCTACTACAAGGTTCTATTATATAATTACTACTATAGTTACGGTATTAAATATAAAGAGTTAAACAACATACCACTAAAAGCAGCCACTACAACACTATTGACGGCGGCAACTACGTTAAGGTTAGGGGGTGACACCAGTATGGCGGATACTGACTTGCAGTAACCTGTAACGGTAGGACAGTTATAAGAAATAGTTGACCAGTTAACAGAGAATAACGCAGCACTTAAATAAAGAATTAATAGGATAGGCGCAGTAAAGGTTAAGTTACTATCAATTAAAAGATTCTTAGGAGAGAGATTGAAGCTTAAAGGATTCCTTATATAAATACATTTTAAGGTTGCGCAAGAGGGAGCAAAGCTGGCGATACTTATAGATTAAATAGCGTATGTAGGGTTATTCTTATTAGGAAGAGCACTTAAATGGTTTAAGCCTTACCTTATAGAGATACAAGTAAATGGAATAACAACTACGAACCAAGAGGTATAGTTTATGTTTTTAAGCTAGAACGGATTTATAGAGCGACTTACGTAAATATTTAAAGACCTAGAGGCAGTAACCACGGTAGAAAGAAAACTCTAAGATATTACGTAGCGAACGTTAGCAATTAAGTATATAACGCAGTTTTAAATATTAGTAATATAAGTTAAGTGGAATAACAGGGCGCTTATAGCATAGTATAAATAGGGACTTAAGGCTAAAGTCTAGGACGCAATTATTTTAATAGAAGATGCGGATACCCTAAGGGAACTAATAGATTAAGCGATAAAGATTAATAATAGGATCTACTAAAGGGAATAGACCAAGAGAGGTTAGGATAGAGTTCTATAGTTGTATAAGACGTAAAGCACGCAATAACTAAAGCTAAGTTAGAAACTATGGTATAGCGCAGAGCTAATGGACCTAAGTAGTACTAAAGAAGCCTATAAGAGATGGAGTAAGAAGCTATAAAAACCTAAAGGTTAAAGATCTAGTAATTACAGAACTAAGGAGTAGAGGCTAAACTAGGGATCTTAATAGCAGAAGATGTTTAGGCGGACTCTATAATAAAGTTAATAGTTTAGAGACGGAGCTTATATAAATTGCGGAAAACAAGGTTACTTCGTAAGGGATTGCAAAGATAGTTAGAGTTACTATATAATAAAGGGAACCAGACTAATAGTATATAATATATATATATAGAGGGATGATAGTGTACTATAAGGAACAAAAGAGTGTTTAGTTAAAAGTTTTGCGTTTTGTTATAATAACGCATACCAAATTTATAAAGACGCTAAGTATAGTGCAAGCTATTAGCTATAAGAGCCAGAGTTAAGAGGACTTAAAGAAACTATAAAGTTAGATAAAGAATAAGATTAACTCTATAAGCTAGATTAGGATATTATAGTAATATACGGATAATGATTAGTAATAATAATAATGGAGTTAGAGTACTTATTAATTAATAGTAATAAGGATAGTAAAGGAACCAACTAGGGGTATTTAAACCTTAATAATATAATAAAAGTAGAGACTAAGACCGCTATAGAGCAAGGTTTAGTAACGGGTATTATAACACCGTTAGATACAGCATCCATCGCTTTATAAGACGGAAGGAGTAATATCTATAAGCAATTAAGTAAGTAGACGACTGCTAGTGCTAGCTCACTACTTAATAAAGGCAAAAGGCTAAAGGCTTAAGATTCTTAAGACAAGATAAGAGATGACTAAGATTTTTAAAGTGAGATAAGGCATACCTAAGGACCTATAATAGACGAAAACCAATAGAGTAGGGCAGCAGCTTAATTCAGAAATATATAAATAAGCTTAGGATAAGAATTCCTAACGGTATAAGATTCTTAAAATAAGATAAGTGAGATTTAAGACTCTTAAGACGAGATAAGAACACTACGGACGCTTAGTTAAACTAAGGTAGGAGCTAAGCTTAAGTTAGAAGCGAGCTTAGGATTAAAGAATCTAAGGGATTAAGAATTCGGAGAACAAATTAGAACACCTATAAGTAAGAGGTAAGAAGCTTCTTTATAGATTAAAGAATCTACAGCGCAAACAGTAATTAGACTAAGAGACAGATATATAGACCTAGAAGACTTACTAGGGGAATATAGTATTTGGCCTAAAGATTAAAAAGTTAATACCAAGATTAAGAAGCAAAGGGACTTTAAGGATTTACTTATAAGACGTAATATAAAAGAAACTATGGAGGAATTTAAAGCAAGAATTACCTTATAGCAAGAACAGAAACTAGATAAAAAAATCTAGTATATTAGGACGTATAAGGGACAGAGTGCTAGTATAAAGAATTACTAATAGGCCGAGAATAGGTATACTAAGAGCTAAGTGGCTTACTAAACTGGAATAAGAAGAGGATCTAGGGATTCTTACTAGGTTTGAGGAATGATATACTAAAGGCTGTTACGACGTAGTAATAAAGAGATATTTTCTTACGGATAAGCCGTATATACTTAAGCAGCTATACTAAAAGTGGTATAGGCAACGACATAATAACGAGTGGGAAGATTTCTATATGTAGTTAGATAAAAAAGTTATCCAAGACCACCCGATTATAGAGAAGGCTATAACTTATATTAAGGGAGCCTTAATTATAATATTAAAAGATCTAGAGGAGCAATTAGAGGACTAGAGAAGTAAGAGGCGTATCTTAATACCTACAAACGAAATTATAACACTTAGATTAATATAAGAAAGGTTTAAACTTAAGGATAAAGACGAGCTAAGAGTTAACCTAAGATATTAAGCGCACTATATACTATTATAGATAGCATATGTGGATAATACGTGCAATATATATAGAGCACCAAAGGATAAAAATCGGAAGTATCTAATAAGGATATATTAGATAACGGATAAGGTAAAATATTGAAATGCTAAGTATATATATAATTAGCACCTAGTAGAAATTTAGGAATAAGGGAATTTAATACTTTAACTAGGAAGATTTCTTACGGAAGAATACCTAGATAGATGATAATAGTGGGAATATCTAGAGAACACCTATCTATAGTATGTTAAAGATAAAAAATAAACTAAGTATTGGCCTAAGTTAGACCAAGTATAAATAGGATCTAGTAGCTAATAGTTGGGAAAAGTAGAGGCCTACAAGACCAGAGGGAACCAGTAGTAGAGCCTTAGACCCTTAAAGGAATTTAAGGATAACACCTAAATTTATAAGTTAAATGGTAAGATTAATAGTTTAAGGCACTAATAGATAGTGGAGCAATAAGGAACTATATCTCGCTAATAGCAGTTAAAAAAATGGGGTTATTATATAGATAGAAGGAACATCCTTACCTATTAGTAACAATTTTAGGAGATCTAATAGCCTACAGAGGAGGCATTATTAATCTTAAAATAGGACCAATTTAGATAACTATTAAAGGGAGATAAATTAAGATGTCTTTTAATATATTACCATTAGAGAATAATAAGGCAGTATTAGGAATACCTTAGTTATAGGAATACAATCCAAGGATTAATTAGATTATAGGTTAAGTTAATATTAAGAATACTTAACGCCGTAAGATACGATAATAAACTAAGTTAGTATAGTACTAAGTCGGAGCAATATATAAAGAGACTAATAAGGGATTAAGTTATGTACTAAAGAGATACCATAAGTATAGTAAGAAACTATAGTTACCAGAAAGTAAAAAGCTATTAAAGTATATAGTATAGGGCTATAAGATAGAATTAAAAGAAGGAATAAGTTTAAGGTTCTTTCCAATCTATAAGCTTACCAAAGAAGAAAAAAAAGCACTAAAAGAGTTTATCTAAGAAAACTTATAAAAGGGATATATTAGACCATCGCAGTTATTAGCAGGTTATCCAGTACTATTCGTACTAAAAAAGAATAGCAAACTAAGGCTGTGCATTAACTATAGATAGTTAAACAGCATTACCAGAAAGGATAGGTATCCTTTACCCTTAATTAGCGAAATCTAAAATAGGATTAGTAATGCGTAAATCTTTACGAAGATAGATCTAAGATAGGCGTACTATTAAATTAGAATTAAGAAAGGCAATAAATGGAAGGCAGCCTTTAGGTTAAAGGAAGGACTATATAAACCATTAGTTATACAATTTAGGCTTATAAACGCACTAGCAATATTCTAGAAGTATATTAACAATGTATTAAAAGAACACTTAGATAAATTTGTTATAGTATACCTTAACGACATTATTATCTACTTAATAACTAAGGAAGAACACGGAGAATACGTTAAATGGGTCTTAAAGAGACTATAAGAAGAATAGATGCTAGTAGTAATTAAGAAATATAAGTTCTTCACTAGGAAGACCAATTTTATTAAATTTATTATTAAACTAGGCCAACTTAGTATAGATCTAAAGAAGATTAAAGCTATAGTAAATTAGCAAGAACTAAAGAACATTATATAGTTAAGGTTATTTTTAGGGTTTTGCAATTACTGCAGAAGGTTTATAGCGCAGTAGTTAAAAGATATTAAACCATTTACACAATTAATAAAGAAAGAAGAACTATAGGTATAGGGAGAGGAATAGTAAGAACTCTTTAGGAAAGTTAAAGAGTTGTTTACCTAAGAGCCAGTTCTTAAAATCTATTAACTAGGACTAGAGACGGTTATAGAAACGGATATATTAGACTATATATTAGGAGCGTGCTTTCTATAGAAATATAAGAATGGATGGCACCTAGTGGCATACTATAGTTGGAAGATAACACTACCAGAACTGAACTATAACATCTATAATAAGGAGTTATTAGGTATAATTACAGTACTAAAGAAATAGAGAGCATTCTTATAAGGCATAAAGGAACTATTTATAGTTAAAACGGATTATAAGAACCTAATAGAATTCCTAATAATAAAGGAACTTAACTAAAGATAGGTTAGATGGGCAGAGATGCTTATAAAATACTATTTTAAGATTTAGTATACTAAGGGTATAGAGAATGCACGAGTAGATACTCTAAGCAGAAAAGCTAAACTATAAAATAATGATAAGCCAATAGGGGCTTTACTATAAAAAGACACAGATAGACTAATTAGGTACAACCATCTAAAGATTATAGTAACTTAAGAGGGTAAGTTATAGAAGGTCTATAAGATACTAGAAAGCTTTTAGGTATAAAGAATTCTAAAGGCACAACTAGAAGATCTATAGTCGGATATATATAAAAATCGAGAAGTAAAGTATATCCTAAGAAGTATAGTAGATAAGTTCGTAGAGGACTTCTATAAGGGACTAATATAAGGATATAATGGAGCTATAGGCTTAGTATTAAGACTTTAGGAGGAGTATATTATTAACGGAATTTAGAGGATAGCTAGAAAGGTTACTAAGGAGTATTTAGATTGCTAAAGAAATAAACTAATAAGACATAAGCTATATAAAGGGCTATAACCTATTAAAACACTAAAGAGACTATGGGAGGTTATATTATAGGACTTTATTATTAAGTTACTAAAGTTAAGAGATCCTATTACTGGATAAGATTATAACGTAATCTTAGTAATAGTAGACAAGCTTATAAAGTGGGGATACTTTATAATATACACGGAAGAAATCTTAGTGAAAGATATTGCTAGAATCTATATTAAAGAAGTATTTATAAGATACGGAGTACTAGGCAAAATCATATTAGATAAAAATCTAAGATTTATAGCAGCATTTTAGGAGGTATTCTTAGTGGAATAAGGAGTTTAAGTAGTAACTTCCACTATATATTATCCGCAGACAGACGGTTAAATAAAAAGATTAAACTAGACACTAGAACAGTATTTAAGGCATTATATTAATTATATACAGAATAATTAGGTATTATTATTACTAGTTATATAGTTTATATATAATATAACACCACAAAAAGAAATGGGTACGTTATTATTTAAGGCGAATTATAGATATAAGCTAAGGACCTTATTATCGCCACATTAAGTAAAGAAAACGAGTAGTATAGCTAAGTAAAGAATGGAGATATTAATAAATCTTTATGCAAACCTTACGGAAATAGTAAAGGTGGTACAGTAAAGAATGAAAAAGTACTATAACGCTAAGAGATCTAAGGGACCAGATCTTAAGGAGGGAGATAAAGTATGGCTACTATATAAAAATTTTAAGAGTTAACAACTAAGCAAGAAGTTAGATTACGTTAGACTAGGACCTTTTAAAATTATATAGAAAATTTCATTGGTTATATTTAAGTTAAACCTATTAGCTAAGATAAAGATCTACCCTATATAGCATATTGCGATACTAGAGCTAGTATATAGAAATATTAAGCCACTAGTTTACAAAGCAGACATATATAGAGGATAGGAAGAAGACAAATAGTAAGTTTTAAGGATTATTAGTTATAAGGACGTCGACAATAAAATATAGTATAAAGTTAAGTAAATAGGCTACACTGAGACTACCTAGGAACCACTAGAGAATTTAAAGAACGCTATAGGAAAGGTATAGGAGTATCGGAAGAGAAAAGGTTAGGTAACAGTAATAAAGGAAAATCGCCAAAGAACGAGTTACCTAAGGGGGACCCAGAAAAAGCGACTGCCGAACTACTTGGAGTTGTTCCCCTCACTATAGGAGGAGAGTTAGTTCTCTTATTACCCAGTTCCTATAGACCTTATTTTATAAGTTTTTACTCCTTAAAATAAACCTTTTTGCGAACTTTCTTAAGATAAAGAAGACGGGTAGACGCCGCGATGTGAGCATTTAGAGCCTTTTGTTCCGCATCCTAAGAACGCTTAAGCTCTATAAGGGCCTACGCTAGGTTACTATTAAGCTTTATAGCAGTATATTAAACACGAAACCCTATAACAAATTACTTAGGGAACTTAAAGACTATTAAGAGTTATAGGACGCGTATATTTAGCGTTAGAAGTAAAATAAATATCGCAAGACGATTAAACGTTTGCTTTAGTGCACTCCGAATAAAAAGAGGGTTATTAAGATAAAGGATTCGCTAATGCAATATAAACTAACCCCTCTTTTGAACAACGAGAATATAGAGATAGCATTATTTCACTAAGAGATAATATTGCAGTAACGGTACGAGACCGGCGAGCTGTTAAAGAAGAAGAAGGTGCTTTAGGCATTATAAGTAACAATATTAACCAAATTAATTAGACGGACATTACACCTCTAGTAAACGACTTAGAGATACTAGGTATCTTTAAGGATAAAGATAAAAAGGAGGGAGATGGTGTTACGGACGCTTTAAGTATAATATTATAACTACTTAGAGAAAAGTCGGAGGAAGCTAGTTAGTTAATTTAAGCACAGTCTAGGATGGAACCCGTAGAACTATATGACGAGAAATAGTAAGCAGAGTTACGTAATGTAATCTGTGTAATCTATATAATCTGCGAGATCTATAATAGAGCGAATAGAATAGACAGAGTAGATAGAGCAATAACTTTCTTAGGAGCACGGTTATATATTTAAGGACCCTTAATCCCTACCTAGATAGTTCCTTTCTCGTAGTAATTCTTAGAATATAATTAGAGTTAATCTGTTAGGCAACCACTCCACCAGTTATTATTTCGTTGTTAACTATTTGTCTTTGCATTTCCTACACACCTAGCCTATTAATAGAACCCACCGTAGTTCCTACTATAAGGTTCCGTTATAAGGATAGGTAGGATAAGTAGGATAGGTAGGATAGGTAGGATAGATAGGATAGGTAGGCACTAGGCCTAGTTAGGAAATTAATATACAGCTAGTAAATCGTTAGGAATACCGCTAATTAACGATTTAGAGCCTTTACAAGAGGCTTCCCGCTTATCTTAATTAATTGTTTAATACCTAAATTTTAAATTTTAAATTTCTATATAAATATTACGGTTATAGGAAATATTATAGCTATTAGAATTATAGAAAATATTATAACTATTAGAATTTTTTTTAAATAATATTACCAATGTTACTAATATTGCTAATATTGCTAATATGGCCCTGGGCTAGTGTAAAGAAGTATATATAAGCAGATCAGCGGATTTAGCGAAAATGGCCCCGGGCTAGCCCCTACTACCCTCCTATTTTCCTAACGTAATTCCCTCTTAATTTAATTCCTTTTGCTCTTCTGCTGCTTCTTTACCTCCTTTTAAGTAATAATCTCCTCTCCCTCTACCTTTATTAAGGTGCCTTCCTTTTAGGTCCGCTTCCTTTTGCGCTTTTTACATACTATAGCTACCTTATTTACCTTCTAAAAAGTAGAGACCTAATTGCGTAGCAGTACTAGTAAATGCGCTATTATCTTAGCGCCTTTAGCAAGCTGATTAACTAAGTAAATAATTGACGTAGGAGAAGAATCTTAATGCCTTTAAATCCGATTATATATAAGTGTTAACTAAGCGCCTGAAAACCTTTACCGCACATGCAACCTTACCAAAAGGTAGCGCCACACTCTAAAACTTACGCATACCCATCTTACCATCAAAAACAATTGATTTTCCAACTTTCAAGACCTAATTCCTACCGCCTAGCGAGCTAGAGGTGGATTTATTTGTCATTTTACCCCCTTATCCTAACAGAAAATTTTCTTTAGGGGTGGTCCTAGCTTATAAGCGAGGCACGGATAGGAATACCAAAACCACTACTACTACCACCAATACTAATACCAATAGGGGCTAGTCTTTCTACTCCCTTTTAGCCTAATCTCCCCAGAAATCTTCTAGTAGGATTAGTAAGGAGAAAGGGAAACCCCCCTATAAGATGCCAAAGTCTAATAGGCATAAAAAAAAACCTCCTATAGAAATAAGTGATAATGAGTCTACGACTACATTCACTTTTTCTGCCCCTTCTCCTTCTCCTGGCCTATTTGGGACAGGAGAAAAAAGAGGACATCCTCAGTCTTCTACTGAAAAGAAAACCAAAAACCTGCAAAAAAGACAACAAAATTAATAACTTTTACGGCTGGTATACCTAGTATATCTTTCCTCCCCTTTCTCCTAAACAACACCTACAAAAGGCCCTAGAAAGCCTAATACAGGCCTATAAAGGGCTAGAAAGAAGAAAAAAGAGAAGAAAAAGAACAAGTTAAACAGCTAGAGGACTATACACGGAGTATTCTAGTAGGAGAAAATCCCTTTATAAAAGGAAAAGAAAAGGCAAAAGATATCCTACAAGGATTAGTCGAAGAAGTAAGAGCTCTCCGTAAGGAGGTAGCTCCTACTAAGGAAACCTACGCAGAGAGACTAAAGAAGAACCTCCCTTCCTCGTCCCCTGCCCTCCTTACTAACACTATCTCCTACCCCTTCTACTTCTACTAGAAGTAAGAAAAGCAGCTATAAGAAAGGAAGCTAGTCCTTATTACAGACCAAAAGGACCACCTCTAGATACCTTCTCTATACGAAACAAAGTCAATTAACTATTTGCATCAAAACTGCAAGTAGAAAAACCTGTTTTAGCATCCATAGCTAGAACTAAAGGAAAACAAAATATTCTTCTTACAACTACGGAAGAGGTATAATGCGGATTTCCTAGTTAAATACAAGGAAATCTGGCATAATTGCTTTACTTTTCAAAGAGAACAAAAACTAGAACCATGGGTTCAAATTATAGCCCATGGGGTTCCTACCCTACCTTTCCTAGAGAGAAGGGAGGCTCTAAGCTTCTAAAAGAAGAAATTGAGACCTTTAATCCTATAAGGATACAAGGACTACCTAGATGGATCTTATCTAGTGTAAAAAGACACGATCCACAGACCAGATTCGGCTCTATAGTTTTTACTATAGAAAACGAAGAAAAAAGACAAGAAATCCTTAAGCAAAAAGAGATATCAATTGCAGGTACAGCTACTAAGGTAGTAAAATACCTCGAAGTCTCTCCTACTACGCAGTGTACGAGTTGCCAAAAATTTGGCCATATAGGAGACAGGTGCTCTACTAGGGCCTGTAGATACTGTGCGGCTGCACATTTATCTAAAGACCATTCCTGTTCTACCTGTATAATAACAGGCAAGCCTTGCCAGCATACTACCCTCTTTGCATTAATTGTAAAGAAAAACACTTTGCTAATAGTAAAGACTGCGAGACTCTTAAAGCTGCTAAACTAGTACGCGAAGAAGATTCTATGGAAGAATAAAAACAGATAGGATTCTAGAAGGAGGCAACTCCTACTAGGCTCTTAAAATGATATTAGAGAGCAAAAGGACAGAAATAAATTGCAAAAGGACAGGGACAGGGGTTAGGATTTCTTATAGTTTTTCTTACCATTTTCTCATTCCCTAGTAGTTGTAGTATCTTAGTATTTTACTAGGAAACTATAAACTCCTAATTTAGGGGTTTATAAACTACTAGGACATAGCTACTAGTATATACTAAGCTGCCTAGAAAGGATTTATGTATATAGAACTATAGCGCCATAGCCTAGAGGCTGCATGCGCAGTATTGTACGTAGTATAATACAACGGACCTAAAAAAAAAAAAAAAAAAAAAAAACTAAGCGCCTAGCTTGCGCGCGTTGCTTAATATTTAAGACTCCTATAAAGCCTCTAATATAGCTAGTAGTGGCGGCGTATAAGGCCTTATATTAAGCTTTAAGAGTATTATATCTAGATTATATAGGACTAGGCCAGCGCCTCTAAAGCTTACGCAGATATTATCCTTTATAATTAACTGTTAATAGGCTGCGTAAAAGGCTAGTAAGAATTTAAGCTTTATAATATGGTTAATACTACTACGGATTAGGCTGCTAATCTAAGCTCTATATATACACTTTAATGGCGAGAAACAGCTAACGTTAAGCGGCTGTAAGAGGTGTGATAAATAAGGCGGCATATAGAGAGTATAGATTTTATTCTCCTTACAGAGCTCCTAGAATTTAAGCAAGTTATAGCTCTTATAGCCGTTAATAATAAGCAGCTACCACGCGCCTACTCTATAATCCTTTATATACGTAATAAAGTGCTTTAGCTAGTTAACTCTAAGCTTATTAGTAGTCTAGCCGTTTTTACTTATAGTAATAGCCTAGTCGCGTAGTATATTCTCCTAATACTAGGTAAAGAGGTAGTATTTACCTATAAAGATAATAAAGGGCGGGTTTACCTACCCAGCAGTATTAATTCCCTAAATTACTATAACCTACTTATAATTACCTGGCTAAATCCCCTTTAGCCTACTACGTCGCTCTAAGCTAGTAATAACTAACTATAATAATATCTTGCCCATTATAAAGCTACTCTTATTAAAGTTATATATATCCTCGTCGCAGATACTATATATAACCTTAGTGCGCGTTATAAGCTTAAACTAGGGCTTAATAACCTTAGGATCCTTATATAGAGCTTGCTATTAATTATAGGGTTAGTTAAATCGTGTTATAAGGCTATCTGTTTAATTAACAAAGTTTTTAGGCCACTACTTACTAACGTAGCTAGTGCCGCGCTTAGTAAGCAGCTTATCTACTATATCTTATAGCACCTAGTATAGGCGCAAATCCTCGCGAATTTAGCTCTAGTATATACCTTACAATCACCTCCTCTCCTAGCTTTATAAGTTTCTTTAAATTAGGCTTATAATTGCGTTATATAGTAATTCCGGCGCGTTAGTTATAGAGTATTAATTAGGGGACGTTATACATTAAGGCAGCGCGGTATTCGCATTAGATTTAGTCTTAATTAATAGCTTAAATAGTAATGTTAATATTTACTGTAGCTAGAATATGTTGCATTGCAATAGGAGGCAAATTGCCGTCACGTGCGGCAAGCTGCCGTTACGTGTGGCAAGTTGCCGTTATGTGAGGCAAGTTGCCATCACATGTCGCCGCGGCACTAGCGTGGTAAGGAACCTTAAGTTCCTCACCCTTCTTCGTATTAAAAAGACAAGATCCATCTACAACACCGTATAGTACATATTATTGTAATATATATATTCTACATGTTGTTAAAGCATACTAATACTAATTAGTAAGCGCGTATAGATTAGGAAACACGTAGATAGCTTAGAAGACAGTTATACTGTCCACCTTGCAGTAGATTAGAAGATAGTTATACTTATCTACCTTTTATATCAGCCTATTTCAGTTAAAGAGAAGAAGAGAAACTACCTAAAAGTACTTATCTGGTATCTATAACAACTTCTAGATATCTCGTTCTATCTATTCCAGAGGACCACTGCGTAAAATACCTTATCCTACTCAACCGCCCCCTTAAACCTCCTTAACCGCCTCCTTAACCGCTCCCCTACCTTTACCCTACGAACACCCTTACCTACCTAAATAATATATAAGATATAAGATATTAGGAACAGAGAAAGACTAGGAGGAAGAAGCAGCTAAATGGGAAGATAGAATTAACCTAATGGAAGCCTCTAAGGACGACCTAACTAACTACCTACGATGTAAGATGTACCTATACATAGAGATATATAACTAGCTAGACTTAACACTCTAAAAATTATTCCAGGGAGATTTTAAGGACTTTACGGTTGATATCTTTACATAAATCCCCTTATACTGGCTTTAGTAACTATATAATTGCCTAAATATTAGAGGAGTATAGGTTAATATTAACCATAAATAAAATAAAACACTCCCTTAGTCTTTATATAATATAGTATAAGAAGAAAACCAAACTAAATAGAGTAAAGAGATAATTAAATTAGCTAATAATAAGTACGGACCGACGCTATTAAGATTGATTAAGGTATATATAATAGAGGGTACCTTAGAGGAGTAATAATAAGCTAAAACTACTATAACCTAACTAATTGGTATACCGACTACCTCTACCTTTACACTATCTATTATACCTTAATCTATAACTATGTCTACTTTTATACTATCTGCTATGCCTTAACCCGTAATAATAATATAGTAACTCCACGTATAATCTACAGATAAGGAGAACCGCCCTATTACTGTAACCGGCTATAGTAAGGAAATTGTGAATGCAGCTAAGATATATATAGAGGAGTAGAAATACGGTGGCATGAACGAAAGCCTTAACTATAAATTAATAATATTCTATAATATCTGTAATTAAGCGGACGTACCCCAAGAAGCCTACCTTAAGGCATTCCCTACTATGCTAAAAGGACTAGCTTTAGACCACTTCTACACAAACTAACTATCCCACCTACTATTTGCCAAAACTTGCGAGCACCTTTGGAATTTCTTTAAAGGACTAGGATTTTAACATAAGAACCTAGACGAGTGGAACACCATTATACTTATAAAAGTAATAGTAGGAAATATAGACAAGTTAATAAGCAAATGTCTCCAATTGTTAATCTATAGACTTTATTAACTATAGCATGGCCTTAGACCTACCTTATAAACTATAGACTTCCTTTATAATAAAATCGTTACTTCTTGCTAGGGAATACCAGTATATAGATATACAGTCTCTAACCTACCGGATAACCTTAGAGCCCTTATTAATAAACTTTAATCGTCTATTATAGCATATAAGAAAGAGCATACGGAGAAGATATAAGCCTTCTTTATAGACCGACGGTTCTATAAAAGAGATAATAACTATAACTATAGTAACCGTAATAACCCTCCGTATAACCGCAACCGAAAGAAACTACGTTACTTTATATGTAATAGGGAAGGATATCGCTTATAGAGATATACTAAGGAGGAGTAAGAAGAGTCTAAAGCTAAGTTTAGAACTGCTAATAGAGACAGGTTTAGCAAATTTAACAACTAATTTGAGAAATAACTTAACTAATATATTATAGATTATAAGGATAACGATACCAACTTAGAAGAAGAGCTTAAGGAAGCTTTTTAAGCACTAACTATTAATGTAAGTTATGAGGCAACTGATAAGAACTTATAACTAAATATTGATTACTACTATACCTCCCTCGGCCAAGTGGAATAGCAGAAAGCGATTTCTATGGCCGCTACCCTAGCTGATAAAGCCTTTAGCTATTTGGTTATAACTATAGACAATATAAAACCTCTTATAACTAACTAAGACTCCTTTACCTACAATGCAACTATATCTACGTCTCGCTATACTGTAGATAAGTTTATAGGCATAATAATTAACATAGGAGCATCTAAACGATCCATAGCAGGATATGGCCAATTCTTGGCATTTCAGAGACTTAATACTGATGTATAGCTTAATACTACCATATAAGGCATGGTTAACGTATAGTTCGGCATTAGATTAACCTTATCAATTAGATTAGCTAAAGTAACTACCCTAATTAGCATAATTGAGTTTTATATTGTTAAGGTCGACACCCTATTTTTGCTTTGCTTGGCAGATATAAACCACCTATAAGTATACTATAACAACCTAAAAAATATGCTAATTACCCCTCGGAGCGAAGTACCCATTGTATATCGCTTTGGCTACCCTTTCCTACTTTAGAATACATCCCTATATACTTATTTAATTAAGTCCTTTAAACAAAACCCCTACTACCTTACCGACGTAGAATTAAAACGACTATATCGCCGTTTTGGCCACCCTTTAGTTAAGCGTCTTATATGAATACTTAAACGCTTAGGACATAATATTAATAGTAAGATCTTAGATTATCTTATACGCTACTGCCACTATTATCAAAAATATGGAAAGTCGCCTGGTAGATTCAGATTTACCTTATATAATAATATTAATTTTAACTATTTAATTATAGTTAATATTATGTATATTAATAGCGCTCCTCTTCTATATATTGTTAATAAAGGAACACGATTTTAAACTGGTAGATAGCTGTAAAATATTAGCGCCAAATATATATAGGACGTATTACGAATATACTAGATCAACATATACCTAGGACCCCCTGATATTATTATATATAATGCAGGCAAGAACTTTATAAGTAAGGAATTCAAATAATACGCTATAATATTTGGAACAACTATAAGAAGCGTACCTGTCAAAGCCCATAATTTAGTCGGAATGGTAGAACGCTACTATGGCCCCCTCCGTCGCATATACCATATCATTACCACAGAACTACCGGACATTAGTAAGGACATAGCCCTATAAATAGCTTTCAAAGCAATCAACGATTCCGCAGGCCCTGACGGTCTCATACCCACCTTACTAGTATTTGGAGCTTACCCACGTATAGTGAAATCCGACGCACCTAATCCTACGGTTACATAACGAGCAATAGCTCTTAAAAAGGCTATAGAAGAAGTTAAGAAGCTTAGAGCTAAGCGCTAAGTGGTAAATGCCCTTAATATGCGCAATAGACCCAAGATAACCGCGATTCATAAACTACCACTTAACTCACCCGTATTGGTAGTTACTGGTCTGGTCCGTATAACCTACTTAGTATTAAAAATAAGACCTATACTATATAACTCCCCTATAGACCCACTAACTTCCGCAGCACGGTTGTGAAACCATATTTAGTAGACCCTGAGATTACAAAGGATACGTAGCTAGAAGATGATAAAAGCGAACTACCCTAAACTAAGCCTGAACCCCTACCTTAAACTAAACCTAAACCCCTACCTTAAACTAAGCCTGGACCTTAACCTGTTAAGTGTGGAAGAGGTAGACCACATAAGTACCCTATTAAAGCGAATACCGCGAATATCTTAATATATCTACAAGATGAGGATAATAATTAACTTATAAATTCTAATTAGTTTGTAGTATTACGCTAGAAGGAAATTAAGGGATTACTTAAGAAAGGAGTTTTTAAACTGGTTAACCCTAAAGATATACCGCAAAGTAATAGAGTATTTAACTCTAGATTTGTTAACGAGATTAAGAACCCTAGCACTAATAAAGCCTTTAAGAAGTTAAGACTAATTATATAGGTATATAACGACCTAGAGAAAGACCTCGTACTAACCCAATCACCTACAATTTAATAAGTCAGCTAACGCCTTATCCTCTGTATTACAGCTATAACTTAGAATAATGGTAAACATCTCTACTTATAAGATATTTTATAGGCTTATATATAATTAGCTACGAAACTAAATTAAGACTTTTATATTAGAGCACCTCTTAAACTTAGTATAGCATTTAGAGTCTTATAAGGTATAATCCTAAAGGTTATTAGACCTTTATACGGCATTCCTAAGGCAGGCAATTATTAGTTTAAGACTTACTATAACCACTATATTAAAGAACTAAACATAAACCAATCCACTTATAACCCCTGCCTACTTTACCTTAATAACCCTATAAACTTCGGAATAGTTGGTCTATAGACTAATAATACCCTCCTATTGGCCAACCTAGTTTTTGCAGCTTTAGAATAGGAGAAGATTAAAAAAGCCAAATTCCTAACTAAGGAACGCGAGCAACTTACGCCGGAGCACCCAATTAAGTTTAATGGAGGTATTATCCAATAATAGGATTATGTAATTACGCTTATATAGGAGCGCTAATACTAGAACTTAACCCTTGTTAATATTAAGGAAGCTGTTATAACAACTAGCTCCAGAGGTACTATCTGTATAGTACTTATACCCAAGGACCAATATATCGCCTAATAAGCAAGAGGAGCCTATATTGCGTCCGTATGCCAACCTAAAGCCTCTTTTAATTTATCCTATGCTGCCTAAGTAATTAACCCTAATAAGAAAGACGCAAAACTGCTTAATAAGAGGATTTAGTGGCAAATTGAGAACCCAATAAGAGGTTTAAGCTTTATTAAACTCAACATAGAAACATTATAACTACTTATATTCACTAATTCCTTATTTATAAATAATAAGGACTTCTTATTACAGATTGGATATATCCTAATACTAGCAGACTTATTAAATAAGGCAAACATCGTCTACTAGTCCTTAGTCAAGTGCAAAAGAATCACTAGAAGTGTACTAGCCTCCGAATTACATGCTATAGCCTATAGTTTTAACATCGGCGCTGCAATTAAGGCCATAGTCGAATTGTAACTTAACATTAGCCTACCGCTTATCCTTTATACTGATTCTAAGTTAATTTATAAATGCCTTATTAAGCTAGGAACTACACAAGAGAAGAGACTTATAATTAATATTATATGCCTACACCAGTTATATAAAAGACGCGAAATAGCTAAGGTTAAGTGGATTGATGGAGACAGCAACCCTATAGACGCTATAACTAAAAGCAAACCATTATTAGCCCTTAAGCGACTTATTAACACAAACCAAATTAAGTTAAAGATAGTAGAATAGGTAGAACGTGCTACTAGTAATAGCACTAGTTTAAAAGCATAGGGCAAGGAAGTAAGGAAGGAAGAAGAAGTATATATACGGATTTTTATAATACTAATTCTTCGCGTTTTAAAAGTACTCCCAATGTAGCTAGAATATGTTGCATTGCAATAGGAGGTAAATTGCCGTCATGNGTAGCAAGCTGCCATTATATGTGGCAAGTTGCCGTTATATAAGGCAAGTTGCCATCACGTGTCGCCGCGGCACTAGCGTAGTAAGGAACCTTAAGTTCCTCACCCTTCTTTGTATTAAAAAGACAAGATCTATCTATAACACCGTATAGTATATATCATTGTAATATATGTATTCTGCACGTTGTTAAAGCATACTAACATTTACTTCATTATAAGGCAATTAAATAGTAGCTAGTAGACCTATAGTAGTAAAAAGGTAACGCGTTATAAAAAGTTAGTAGGGTTACTAGCTCGCTTATATTGCTAGCTCACTTATAAACTATATTATCCTATAATAAGGATAGGGTTAGTATTAGCGCCAGTAAAGGCAGTAGTAGCGGCGGCAGCGTTATAGAGAATAAGAGCCCTAAGTTAATATTAGCTTTATATAATCTCCCTAGATAATATATATATATTATTATTACTATTATTATTATTATTAGTAAGGTAAAGTTAGTTAAAGTAAAGGGTTAATATTAAAAGATTGTATAAAGGCGCGCTATTATATAACTATATTATAAAACTGCTAATCTATACTAATAATTTTCTCTAAATTATTGCCAATATTTTAATATTAATACAGTAAAACCTCGTTATACCGTTCAGCTCGGTAGTAGGGGGTTTGAACGTTATGCCGTATGGAAACGTTATATTGCGAGCTCACTTATTAATCGCTGCAAGGAGCTAAATCAACTCTTCTCTCTATCCATAACTACTTAAAGAAGCTCGTAATAGTTATCTGCCTTACTCGCGCAGCTTAACGGCCTCAAATTACTCTCTCTACCTTTATAAGAGCTGTAATTAGAGTCTCATCACCACCCTCTTACTGCCCCTTATAGAGCTTAAGGCGCTTTAGTGCATTTAAAGCCTCATCAAGCTTAATAACTTATGGCTTAACCTCCTCATCGCTTTCTTTATTATCTGGCGCGTCATATAAAGCGACAATTAAGGCCTTAATTGCTTCCTATAATGTAGAGGCCTTAGGCTCTATTAAAGCGTCCTCCCTATTTATATTAATGAAGTCCCTAATAGGAATTAATTGCCTAATTTGCCCTACTTGGCTAAGCTGCTGTAAATACACCTTTAGTTCGGCCTCAAGCTAAGGCTCGCTATACCCGCTTAGCATACCCTAGGGGCCCTTACGGGGTCTAAATATCGTTAAATGCGTAAAGCAATTCATTACGGTTTAAGGGCTAATTTTATACCATACTGCAATAGCCCACTAAACGGCCCTAAGTACGTTTATTATCTTAAGGGGGTTCCTATCTTGTTCCACCTAATTTACCATATAGGATAGCCAGTAGCGGTGGTAATAGGCTTTAAAGGTTCGAATTATACCCTAATCTAAAGGCTAATAGAGAGAGGTAACATTTTTAGGTAGGAATTTAACCCTAGTGTTAAGCAAGCTAGCGCGCTCTAATATTGTAAACATACCCCTAGTATAGCCAGGAGCGGAATTAATAAGTAGGAGGACCTTCCTGCCGCCTATTAAGCCATTAAACCACTTAATATAATTAAGGAATATTAACGCCGTTATCTAGGCCTTTTTGTTAAACCTCTAGGCGAAGTTAAGGCCCCTAAGGTTGCTACGCTGCGTGCCAAAATATTAAGGATTCTTTGCTCTTCTAATGATCCATAGGGGTACAATATAGCTGCCGTCTGCGTTGCTGCAGTAGACGGTTATAATACACTCCTTCTGCTTTTTGGTGCCTAATTACCCTATAGTTACAAGTCCTATATCCGGCGTGGCCTTATAGAAAAGCCCTACCTTATCCATATTGTAGACGTCTTAATTTAGGTACGCATCTACCATAACCCTAAGCTCCTATATGCGCTTTTTAGCGCCCTCTATATCTGCTAACCTAGCCTTACTATATAGTTTCCGTCTTAATATTTAATTCCTTTTCTTAAAGTTATTAACCTAACCGCTTAAGAAGCTAGGCTGTTGTTAACCCTAATAACACGCCATTGTATTCTAAAGCTTTATTGCTATAGCCTAAATAAAGTCGCCGGTAACGAGTATATTAGCGGCCTGCATCCGCTATTGCCATTTAAATAGCGCTTCTTTAAGGTTAGGATTGTTAGGAGCTCTACGCCTCTTAAAGCCCTCCTTGCCGCGTTAAAGGACTAGTGAATTAAGGTACTTATATTTAGGCTTTAAAGAGTCTGATATAATAGACTGTCAAATAAGGCGTTAAAATTAATTAGTAAAAAAGCGAGCAGTGTCTCTCTAAGGTTTTCTAGGGTTCTCGCGGCAGTATACCCGGATTTGCTGCCTTTTACGCTCTAAAACACCATAGCGGCGGAGGCGCTTAGGGTTATCCTTACGCTTCGCCATTATATAGGGCAAGAGGGGTGTTAAATTAATAAATATTAATGGCTGCCGTGCTGGTTTATAGGCTTAAGAGTAAGGGTTAATGCTTCTAAAAATAGGGTTTTCAACACCAAAATATCTCGCGCTATACCGTTCTTGTATGAGAGAGCTTTGAACATAACGGCGTATCAAATTTGAACGTAAGCCTTATAAACCTCATAGTAAAATCAACTGTTCATGGCTATTGACCGTTATACCGTAGAAGAACGGTGTACCAAGAGAACGTTAAAACGCGGCTTTACTGTACTGCAAATATTAACAAATACCAATATTTTATTGGCTGGATTTTCGCTTATTAAAAACTACGCTATTTAGGATCTTAGGGGTATAGATTAGGACCTTCTAAGACTTATTATATAGAGTTAATAAAAGAGTAACGGGACGGCAGACTAGTATAGCGTATAATTAAAGAAGAGAGAGCTAGAGATATAAGTGCAATCCTAAGCCGTTATTAGGATTAGTATTACTTAAAGTAAAATTAAGCTATAAGGGGGGACTATAAAATGGTTATATGCCTCCCCCCCTGCTAGTTAGGTAAGCAAAATAACTTAGCCCCTATATACTCTTTAGGGCTCGCTTATTCTAATAGATATACTAATAGGGGGAGCGTCTAACCCATTTTGTAGTCCCCGCTTTGTACTACTAAATAAAGCTAGCCTACTAGGACTGGCCACTTTCGGTCACTATATAAAAGCCTAAACTATATACTAAAAACGAGTTAAATATCATTCTATTAAAATAGTGCTGCAGCCTAAAGTTATATATCTATTTATTTACAGGTTTAGCTCCTACTATACCTATTTTAAATACAAATATACGTGGCCAATTAACTCGCTTCTTATAATAAGCCCTACTTATTTATTTCCACCATATTACCTCTTAACTTTAGCTTTAACTAATAGGACTAAGGCTCTAAACATTTAATTAAACCACGTCCTTCCTATATATATTTCCATATCTATTTAGAATTAATCTATTTAATATAAGTTGTATATAGTTATATAATGTAGTAGACTCTTAAAATTATAAGAGCTCTTATTTTTCTCCCTTACTTTAGCGCATTTATAGAATTTTTAAGAAAAATATATAACGGCTAGGTTAGCAGAAACATATAAGTAGCCTTTATTTAATAAGTAGAGAAACATTTAAATTATCCTACAAGTCCTAGCTCTCCTCTAATTAACTTTTACTTAGTATTAGCTGTTATAGTACGTGCTGACTGTTAAGGTACGAGGTACGAGGTGACTGTATATTATTGACAAACGATGTCGTGTAAGGATCTATATAGGAGGTGAGGCGGTATATATACACGTCGCTTAGGGGTTAGGTCTGTGCTCGTGTTATAACAACACTAAGTTATAATAACGTATTAGGTCAGTGCCATGACATTAGCTAACTAAGAAGGTTAAGAAACTAGTCTATAACGCTTATATACTATTCCTCGCTATATAAAAGTAGAAGATTCTAGGCTATAGCCCTATAAATATTATTACTATTAAAAATATAATACCGGATAGTGTGGTATAGCACGCTAGCCTAAAGAAGGTCTTCTATAATTAATAATAAAGCGTTCTCTTCTACTAATTTAGTTAGTATATCTAGCAAACAAATACATATTGTATCTCTTATTAGAACTTACTCACCTTTTAAAATCCAGTGGCTCTACTAATTTTACTAATATTACGCTATATAACGAAAGAATAGGAGTGTTTATCGTATTAAAGTTACTTATAAATAACTTACTTTTACCACTTTGGCGGCATCTACAACTGTAGCTAGAATATATTGCATTGCAATAGGAGGTAAATTGCCGCCACGTGTGGCAAGTTGCCGTTACGTAAGGCAAGTTGCCGTCACGTGTCACCGCGGCACTAGCGTAGTAAGGAACCTTAAGTTCCTTACCCTTCTTCGTATTAAAAAGACAATATCTATCTATAACACCGTATAGTACATATTATTGTGATATATATATTCTGCACGTTATTAAAGCATACTGTGGTAGTGTAGATTAGACGACGCCTAGTGCCTTGGCATTTTTCTGTATTTATAGAGCCTTCGGCTTCCTTCCTTCTTTCCTCTATTATATATATTACAACTCTACCAGTTACCGGAAATACACTCTTTTCTTTCTTTCTTACTAACTAACTGACTAACTGACTGACCGACCGACTAACCGACCGACGGCACTGTGACTTTCCTATCTTAGAGAGGTCGCACCCTCCCATAATACTAATACTAATTAGTAAGCGCGTATAGATTAGAAAACACGTAGATAGCTTAGAAGATAGTTATACTGTCCACCTTATAGTAGATTGGAAGATAGTTATACTTATCTACCTTTTATATCAGCCTATTTTAGTTAAAGAGAAGAAGAGAAACCACCTAGGAGTACTTATCTGGTATTTACAACGACTTCTAGACATCTTGTTCTATTTATTTTAGAAGACTACTACGTAGAGCACTTTACCCTACTTAATTAACTTAAACCATTTCCTCAACCGCCTTCTTAACCGCCTCCTTAACCGTTCCCCTACCTTTACCTTTTAAACACCCTTACCTTTACCCTTACTTACTTAAACAATATATAATAAACAAGATATTAGGAATAGAGAAAGATTAGGAGGAAGAAGTAGCTAAATAGGAAAATAGGATTAACCTAATAAAAGCCTCTAAAGATAAACTAACTAACTACCTATAATATAAGATGTACCTATATACAGAGATATATAACTAGCTTAACTTAACACTCTAGGAATTATTCCAGGGAGATTTTAAGGACTTTACGGTTAATATCTTTATATAAATCCCCTTATACTAGCTTTAGTAATTATATAACTGCCTAAATATTAAAGGAGTATAGGTTAATATTAACTATAAACAAAATAAAACACTCCCTTAGTCTTTATACAATATAGTATAAGAAGAAGACTAAACTAAATAGAGTAGAGAGATAATTAAATTAGCTAATAATAAGTACGGACCGACGCTATTAAGATTAATTAAGGTATACATAACAGAGGGTACCTTAAAGAAGTAATAATAAGCTAAAGCTACCGCAACCCAACTAACTGGTACACTAACTACCTCTACCTTTATATTATCTATTATACCTTATTCTACAACTACGTCTACTTTTACACTATCTACTACGCCTTAACCCGCAATAATAATATAGTAACTCTACGTACAATCTACAGATAAGGAGAACCGCCCTATTACTTATTAGGCCATAGAGACGCACTAGCTATAACCGGCTTAGCGTAGGCGAGGCGCAGGCAAGGCGCCTATAAAACGTAGTCGCCCCATATTAGAGAATAGCAGAATTTAGTTTTATAGTTCTACTTCATTAAGAACCAGATACTCTTTATATCCCGTTACTGTTGTTATATTACTACATACCCTAAGGACCTTAGCGTCCTAACAGTACTAAATTCTCATCCCTTTTTAGGGGTAGTGGCCTAACAACACAGCGGTCTGCGAAGGCCACGACTACATAGCAGTAACCCTCTGTTAAGAAGACGACCTATATTTATTAATTATATCGCAGCCTATTAACCTAATAGCGAGACGCGGGCGTACTAGCGTAGTGCGTACTACTAAGCCTAGGGATTAGCCCTAGGATAATATAGGCGAACCTATATTGTCCTAAATAGAACCGGAAGCTATAGATAAAGGGGATATATAGAAAGAAATACAACGGCTAGAAAACGAGAAGCTACAACTCCTAGAGTAAAGAAAACTATACTTACTTAGGGAAGAGGTGGAAGTACTAAGACGGCGTTAACGCGGCGAGGTAACGTTAACTCCTATTCCTAACCCAGATCTATAACCTTAAACTATCCTATTAGAGTACTTAGATAGTAGCCAAATACGTCTAAACCTTAAGTAGAAGGCTACTAATATAATAGGCGCTTTATTAAAACGGGCCGTTAAAATAAAGAAGATTGCTCTATATTATGGCAAGACTATATAAGAGCACTAAGACTTCTATAATAGCTTAAAGCTAGCGTTCCGCTTAGAGTACGACGGCTTCGCGGATAAGGATACTAAAGTTGCGTTTACTATATAATATATAAAGGGGACCAACCGAACCCTTTAGCTGTAGTATAAAGATAACCACCTAAACACGCAGTTTACCTAGGAGGAGCTTATAGAATTCCTACTTAACCAGATTAAAAGTCCTATTAATTAAGAACTCTATATAGCCCTAACCTATTTAAGGGTAATATAGCAAACTAATTAACTAGTAAATGAGTTTGCTGCTTACCTAACCTCCTTAAAAGCGTAAATAAACCCTCCTTATAATATAAAGCATCTAATAATATATCTATTCGCGAAGCTACGGCTAGAGCTACGGGTTGCTATTACCAACTATTAAGAATTCCCTTAAACTTAAGACCAGCTAGTTTCCCTAGCTGCCCTATTAGAGGAAAACTAGAAGAGTGTAAGCGCCCTATAGGGTAGAAGCAATAGGCGCGCCGTAAACTTAAATATAAAGACTACCTAGTTAGGTAACTTAGGGAGAACAGACTCTAAAACCACCGCTAGCGACTTAACGGTGGAGCAAAGTAATACCGCTAGGGGTTCGACTTAGCCTAAAGGAAACTATAAAAATTATAGTAAGCTAGGATATTGGTGGCGACAATGCCCGGAGTAGTAATAGCAACAGCAGCCGCCACCAAGCAGCGTAAACGCTATCTCTACGCTAGGAAAAGGTAGGCGCCCTTAGAGCCCCTTATACCCGTAGGGCGTAAGCTACTACTAGATTATAAGGAAGCTATTACTATCTTAGGAGAAGTCCTATCCTAGCAGACTTAGAAGGAGACCTTAGTAATGCTTAATCTCGGCGCCAAAGTAAATGTAATTAATTAGCGATTTGTAATAAAGTATAACTTTAAAATACTAGACATAGAATTTCCTACCTACTCCTAGTTAAATAAAACTTAGGTATATTACTATAAAGCCTATAAGGTACCATTATAAATAAAGGACAGCTAGGGTAGGATTAGGGAAGTAACCCTTATCTACTATAGAATGGCTAACGCATCCCCTACTATTACCCTAGGTATACCGGGGTTAAAGAAGGCCCGACTTCTTATTAACTATAGGGTAAAGGCGTAGTAATAGAAGCTAGACGGCTTATCCCTATTACTATAAACCCCTAAGAGTTTCGCGGAGTCTCTCTAGAGGGAATCTAGGGTCTTCGCCCTAGTAATTACTAGATTAATGCCTAGCAAATAAAACGACGGCAGCTTACCGGTTCTTCCCCCACAGTTAAAAAAAGCTAGTAATATCTTCTTATATAAGGAAGCAGGAAAGCTACCCCAATACTACTAGGGCGACTATGCTATTGACCTAGAAGAGGGATAGGAGGTCCCGTATAGACCGCTTTATAACCTTTTAGTTAAGGAGCTAGAGGTACTAAGGGAGTACTTAGACAACGCCTTAGCTAAAGGTTAGATCTAACTAAGTACTAGTCCCGTAGGGGCACCTACCTATTTATACCTAAAAAAGACAGGAAGCTGTAGCTTTATATAGACTATAGAGGCCTTAATAAGGTAACGATTAAGAATTATCTCGTACTACTATTAATTAGTAAGACCTTAGACCGCTTAGCAGGTTTTAAGATCTTTACTAAGTTAGACCTAATAAATATATACTACCGTCTTTATATCCATCGGGGCGATAAGTAAAAGACGGCGTTCCGTACGCGTTACGGCTACTTTAAGTATTTAGTTTTGCCTTTTAGGTTAACCAACGGACCAGTGACCTTTTAGGGCTATATTAATTAAGTCTTATTAGGACTAGTAGATATCTTCTATATAGTCTACCTTAATAATATTCTAATTTTCTTAGAAAATCTAGAGGAACACTAGCGCCACGTACTAGAAGTACTACGTAGGTTGCGGTAATATTAACTATATACAAACCTTAAGAAGTATAGGTTTAGCGTATAAGAGGTTAAGTTCCTAGGATATATTATTAGTCCTAAAGGCGTAGCAATAGATTCTAGCTAGGTAGAAGCCATTACTAAGTAGAAGAGCCCTTAATCCTATAGGAATGTCTAGGTCTTCCTAGGTTTTACCAACTTCTATTACTAGTTTATTTATAAGTACTCTGCTATTACAAAGCCTATTACTAATCTCCTTAAGGGAGTAAAGAACGGCCATAAAGCTGGGCCTTTTAGTTGGCCAGAAGAGGCGGAGTAGGCAATACGCCGGCTCTGCAATGCCTTTACAACGGCGCCGCTTTTACGACACTATACGCCGAGCTTACCGACCTAGTTAGAGACTAATGCCTCTATATAAGGCCTAGCAGCAATTATATTATAGCTATTTAAAAATGGCCTTTGGTATCTAATAGCCTTTTAGTCTAGGAAGCTTTCGCCAGTAGAACGTAATTATAAGACCTATAATTAGGAGCTACTAGCTATTATAGAGGCTTTTAAGCATTAGAGACACTATATTAAAGGGCTATTAAGCCGCCTAAAAGTGCTTATAGACCATAATAATCTAAAGGGTTTTATAAAAGTAAAAGCCCTTAATAGATGGCAAGCTAGATAGGCTATAGTATTAGCTGCCTATGACTTTATTATTAAGCATAGGGCGGGAAAAACGAACCCCGTAGACGCGCCGTTAAGGCGACTCCTAGGCGTAGGGGGTCCGCTAGAAGAAAACACTATACTACTATTACTCTAAAGGACTTTAGGAATATGGGGCCACTAACCTAAAGTAAAAGTCCTATTAGGTATATAGGAAAGCGAGCCTTCTATAGAGGTGTTATTTCTACGGCTATAAGCCAGCGACCTGACGGCGGTACGCCTAGGCTATATAGTATTACGGTTCAACTAGGCAACCTACACGTATACTGTTAAGCAGCGTATAATAAGGACCTAAGTTAGAGAAGCTAGTACTTAAGAGAGTGCTTATAAGTCCAGTACGGAAACAGTTATTAAGCTTATTAAAGGACTTTAGACTAAAGATAACTTTATGCTATAAAAGCGCAGCAATAGCGTAGATACGGCGAGACGCTGTTAACGCACCCGCTTGAAGCTAGTGTGGCAGTTTAATTCTAATAGACTACTTTATTACCGCGGGAGGTTATATATACCCCTAGACCTAATAGTTTATATAGAGCTCCTACAGATCCACCACGATAATGCCCTAGCTGGCTACTTCGGTAAGAAAAAGACTTTAGATCTACTCTTACGTAAGTACTACTAGCCTAGTATAACTACGGACGTTATAAACTACATCTCTACCTATAATCTATGCTAGCGTATATATGCGCTTTAATATCGCCCTTATAGCGAGCTCTAAGCGCTGCCTTACCCGGACCAGCTGTAGTAGGAGATTATAATAGACTTTATTACAGGCCTACCGCCTAGCAAATAAGGCAATAAGGTGTATAACGCAATATATATAATAGTCGACCGCTATACTAAGATGGCCTTATATCTGCCTATAGTAAAAACTATTACTATAACCGAACTTGCGGACCTCTTCCTTAATAAAGTAGTACGCCGTTTTGGAGTCCCTAGGGGGATTATATCTAATTGTAGTAGTATCTTTACTAGTAAGTTCTAGTTAGAGCTATGCTTTACTACGAAGATAAAACGTAGGCTAAGTACGGCCTTTTACCCGTAAACGGACGGGTAAATAGAACGCCAGAACTAAACCCTAGAGTATTACCTCTATATATTCTGTAATAAAAAGCAAAGTAACTAGGTAGGCCTCTTATTACTAGCCGAATTCGCCTATAATAATGCTAAATATAGCATAATGGGTATAAGCCCGTTCTATACCTGCTACGGGTTTTACCTATATTTAAAATACAAGATTAAAGCAGACGATAGTAGTTCTATTCTAGCCGCCTTTAAAAGAATTAAAAGAATATTCCTTAAACGTGAAGCGCTGGCGAAACGCTAGGAGCACGCCGCCGAGGCGTAGGCGAAATACTATAATCGTTATCACTAACTATAGGTATACAAAGTAGGGGATCTAGTCTTGCTATTAACTAAGAACCTTAAACTAAAAAGGCTAAGTAAGAAACTTATAGCACGCTTTATTGGACCTTTTAGTATAGCCAAACTAGTTAGAAAGTAAGTATACTAACTATATCTACCTACGTCTTACTATATCCACCTAGTGTTTTATATTAGCTTACTAGAGCTATATAAACAACGTAAGGGCACTACTAAAGACCCTCTACTAGGGCCTATTAAGCTAAACAATTAAGCGGACTAAGAGGACCGATATGAGGTAGAAGAAGTACGTAGAAGGAGGGGATATAACTAGACCCTATAGTACCTAGTTAAGTAGAAAGGCTAGCTAGAAGAATATAATAAATAGGTCCCAGTAGAGGACATTAATAAGGACGTAAAGGAGACGTATAATAGTTACTTTACCCTAAGGGGCAAATAGAAAAGAAAGTAGGTGGGAGAATAAAAAACTTTTAAATTATAACTAGGATTACGCCCTACCAGTAGGGCGATGACGGAAAGACGGCGGAGCGATAGCAGCACGCCGATAGAAATATAGATACTCTACAGCTCCAACGAATTCTCCCTCTCCTCCCCTCCTTCCTTATCCTCCTCCTCCTCCTCCTCCTTATCCTCCTCCTCCTCCTCCTCCTCCTTATCCCCCTTACCCTTATCCTCCTTATCCCTTACAATAGAAGGCATATTGGCCTATAAGTACTATTAGTATACGCTATAACGGCGAAACACCTACGCTACAATATGTACTAAAGCGCGTATTATATTAAGAATTCCTTTAAGAGTACGACGGATGGCTTGTAATTCCTGCACTTAAAGTAAAGGAAAGTCTTTGCCCTTTAGGCGCTAGCGGAGACCATGCTTGGCGCCGGTGCGTACTAAGACCTTAATATCCTTTGTAAAAGACTTCTAGACAGCAGTAACGCGAGTATTAAGGTTAGCCGTATCTCCGCCAGCAACCCACTAGCACTTAGCCCTATTAATAAGGGCAAGTAGCTTATTTAGGCGGCTATAGAAGGCCTTAGGGACCTAGTCTATTAGCTATCAGAACCTAAACTAACGCACTTAGACGTACTAATTGGCACGACTTATTTAGTTATTGGTAGTACCCGTAATTGCAGTTAGCCTACTTACCGCAGGTAGCCCGCCTAGTAGTGGCTATACGCTTAGCGTAACGGAGGTAGATTAGTTCTAGTAAAGCTAGGAAAGCGGCTTATAAGCGGTATAGGAGCTTTAACGGCGCCTAGTAGGGTTAGCAATAGCTATAAGCTAGTATAAAGAATACTTACAGAAGACTCGCAAGCAGGCGAACCAACAGCTTAGCGCTTGCGATTTATAATTAATTAGAAGTCATAAAGAAGGCGAGTTGTAGGCTAAATAAATTAAAATGGAATTGGAAGGGAAATCTAATGTCCTACTTAGGTAGGAACTCCTACCTTTATAGATCTCTACAAGGTCCTATTATTATATTATCCTATTATTATATTGCCCTATTATTACATTATCTAATTTACTTAAATTTGTTAAAAACTTTTTATTTAGAGAAGGGCAATAATAGCACTCCTATTGTATAATAGCGTCGGCTAAGGATAGCCGCTTAAGAAGGGGGGGGTAATTGTTAGGCTATAAAGACGTACTGGCCGTAACCGGCTTAGCGTAGGTGAGGCGCAGGCGAGGCGCCTACAAAACGTAGTCGCCCCGTATTAGAGAATAGTAGAATTCAGTTTTACAGTTCTACTTCATTAAGAACTAGATACTCTTTGCATCCTGTTACTGTTATTATGTTACTATATACCCTAAGGACCTTGGCGTCCTAATATTACTATAACTAGCTATAGTAAGGAAATTGCGAATACAGCTAAGATATATATAGAGGAGTAGAAATACGGTGGCATAAACAAAAGCCTTAACTATAAATTAATAATATTTTATAACATCTATAATTAAGCAGACGTACCCTAAGAAGCCTACCTTAAGGCATTCCCTACTATGCTAAAAGGACTAGCTTTGGACCACTTCTATATAAACTAACTATCTTACTTACTATTTACTAAAGCTTGCAAGCACCTTTAAAATTTCTTTAAAGGACTAGGATTTTAACGCAAGAACCTAGACGAGTATAATACCATTATACTTATAATAGTAATAGCAGGAAATATAGACAAGTTAACAAGCGAATGTCTCCAATTGTTAATCTATAGACTTCGTTAACTATAGTATAGCCTTAAACCTACCTTATAAACTATAGACTTCCTTTATAACAAAATCGTCACTTCTTACTAGGGAATCCTAGTATATAGATATATAGTCTCTAACCCACCGGACAACCTTAGAGCCCTTATTAATAAACTTTAATCGTCTATTATAGTATATAAGAAAGAGTATATAGAGAAGATATAAGCCTTCTTTATAGACCAACGGTTCTATAAAAGAGATAATAACTACGACCGCAGCAACCGTAATAACCCTCCATATAACCGCAACCAAAAGAAACTACGTTGCTTTATATATAATAGGGAAGGATATCGCTTATAGAGACATACTAAGGAGGAGTAAGAAGAGTCTAAAGCTAAGTTTAGAACTGCTAATAGAGATAGGTTTAGCAAATTCGATAACTAATTTAAGAAATAACTTAACTAATATATTATAGATTACGAGGATAACAATACTAACTTAGAAGAAGAGCTTAAGAAAGCTTTTTAAGCACTAACTATTAATGCAAATTATAAGGCAACTAACAAGAACTCACAACTAAATATTAATTACTACTATACCTCCCTTAGCCAAGTAGAACAGTAGAAAGCAATTTCTATAGCCGCCACCCTAGCTAATAAAGCCTTTGGCCATTTGGTTATAACTATAGATAATATAGTACCTCTTATAACCGACTAGGACCCCTTTACCTATAATATAACTATATTTACGTCCCGCTATACTGCAGACAAGTTTCTAGGTATAATAATTAACATAGGAGCATCTAAACGATCTATAGTAAGATATAGCCAATTCTTAGCATTCTAGAGACTCAATACTAATGTATAGCTTAATACCACTACACAAGGCATGGTTAACGTATAGTTTAGCATTAAATTAACCTCATTAATCGGATTAGCTAAAGTAATTACCCTAATTAGCATAATCGAGTTTCATATTATTAAGGTCGACACCCTATTTTTACTTTACTTAGCAGATATAGATTACCTATAAGTGTACTATAACAACCTAAAAAATATGCTAATCACCCCTTAGAGCGAAGTACCCATCGTATATTGCTTTAGCCACCCTTTCCTACTTTAGAACACATCCCTATGTACTTATTTAACTAAGTTATTTAAATAAAACCCCTACTACCTTACCGACGTAGAATTGAAGCAACTATATTACCGTTTTAGCCACCCTTTAGCTGAGCGTCTTATACGAATACTTAAACGCTTAGGGTATAATATTAACAGCAAGACCTTAGATTATCTTATACACTACTACCACCATTATTAAAAATATAGAAAGTCGCCTAGTAGATTCAGATTTACCTTATATAATAATATCGATTTTAACTATTTAATTATAGTTGATATTATGTATATTAATAGCGCACCCCTTTTGTATATTGTTAATAAAGGAATATAATTTTAAGCTAGCAGATAGCTGTAAAATATCAGCGCTAAGCATATATAGGATGTATTATAAATATACTGGATTAATACATACCTAGGACCTCCTAATATTATTATATATAATATAGGCAAGAATTTTATAAGTAAGGAATTTAAATAATACGCTATAATATTTGGAACAGTTATAAGAAGTATACCTATTAAAGCCCACAATTCAGTTAGAATGGTAGAACGCTACTATAGCCCCCTCCGTCGCATATACCATATCATTACTATAAAACTGCCAGATATTAGTAAAGATATAGCCCTGTAAATGGCTTTTAAAGTAATTAATAATTCCGCAGGCCCTAATGGTCTTATACCCACCTTACTAGTATTTGGAGCTTACCTACGTATGGTGGAATCCGACGTACCTAACCCTACAGTTATATAATAAGCAGTAGCTCTTAAAAAGGCTATAGAAGAAGTTAAGAAGCTTAAAGCTGAGCGCTAAGTAGTAGATGCCCTTAACATGCGCAACGGACCCAAAATAACTGCAATCTATAACCTACTACTTAACTCACCTATATTAATATAGAGAGAAGGATCTATAGGCTAACCTAGCTACTAGTCTAGTCCGCACAACCTACTTAGTATTAAAAATAAGACCTATACTATATAACTTCCCTACAGACCCACTAACTTCTATAGTATGGTTATAAAACTATATCTAGTAAACCCTAAGATTACAAAGAATACGTAACTAAAAGATAATAAAAGCGAACCACCTTAAACTAAGCCTAAACCCCTACCTTAAACTAAACCTAAACCCCTACCTTAAACTAAGCCTAGACCTTAACCCGTTAAGCGTAGAAGAGGTAGACCATATAAGTACCCTATTAAAGCTAATACCGCGAACATTTTAATATATCTATAAGATAAGGACAATAATTAACTTATAAAGTCTAATTAGTTTATAGTATTACGCTAAAAGGAAATTAAGGGATTACTTAAGAAAGGAGTTTTTAAACTAGTTAACCCTAAAGACATACTATAAAGCAACAGAGTATTTAACTCTAGATTTGTTAACAAGATTAAAAACCCCAGTTTTAATAAAGCCTTTAAGAAGTTAAGACTAGTTATATAGGTATATAATAACCTAGAAAAAGACCTTGTATTAACCTAATTACCTATAATCTAACGAGTTAGCCAACGCCTTATTCTCTATATTACGGCTATAACTTAGAATAATAGCACATATCTCTACTTATAAGATATTTTATAGGCCTATATATAATTAGCTATAAGACTAAATTGAGACTTCTATATTAGGGCACCTCTTAAACTTAGTATAGTACTTAAAGTCTTATAAGGCACAATTTTAAAGGTTATTAGACCTTTATACGGCATTCCTAAGGTAGGTAATTATTAGTTTAAGACTTACTATAACTACTATATTAAAGAACTAAATATAAGCCAATCTACTTATAACCCCTGCTTACTCCACCTTAACAACCCTATAAATTTTGGAATAGTTAGTTTATAGACTAATAACACCCTCCTACTAGCTAACTTAGTCTTTACAGCTTTAGAATAGGAGAAGATTAAAAAAGCTAAGTTCTTAACTAAGGAATGTAAATAACTTACGCTAAAACACCTAATTAAGTTTAATGGAGGTATTATCCGATAATAGGATTATATAATTACGCTTACGCAAAAGCGCTAATACTAGAACTTGACCCTTATTAATATTAAGGAAGCTATTATAATAACTAGTTTTAGAGGCACTATTTACATAGTACTTATACTTAAGAACTAATACATCGCCTAATAAGTAAGAGGAGCTTATATTGCGTCCGTATGCCAGCCTAAAACTTTTTTTAATTTATCCTACGCTGCCTAGGTAATTAACCCTAATAAGAAAGACACAAAACTACTTAATAAGAGGATTTAGTGGCAAATTAAGAACCTAATAAGAGGTTTAAACTTTGTTAAACTCGATATAGAGATATTATAACTACTTATATTTACTAATTCCTTATTTACAAATAATAAGGATCTCTCTTTACAGATTAAATACATCTTAGTACTAGCAAACTTATTAAATAAGATAAACATCGTCCACTGGTCCTTAGTTAAGTGTAAGAGAATTACTAGAAGCGTACTAGTCTCTAAATTATATGCTATAGCCCATAGTTTTAATATTAGCGCTATAATTAAGGCCATAGTTGAATTGCAACTTAATATTAGCCTACCGCTTATTCTTTACACTGATTTAAAGTTGATTTATAAATGCCTCGTTAAACTAGGAACTATATAGGAGAAGAGACTTATAATTGATGTTATATGCCTATATTAGTTATATAAAAGACGCAAAATAGCTAAAGTTAAGTAGATCGATAGAGACAGTAACCCTACAGACGCTATAACTAAAAGTAAACCATTATTAGCTCTTAAGCGACTTATTAACATAAACCGAATTAAGTTAAAGACAGTAGAATAGGTAGAACGTGCTACTGACAATAGCACTAATATAAAGGCATAGGGTAAGGAAGGAAGGAAGGAAGGAAGGAAAAAAGGAAAGAGAAGTGTATATATGGATTTTTAAACTACACAGTTATAGGATACTAGTCCTCCGCATTTTCTAAAGTACTCCTAGTATAGCTAGAATATATTGCATTGCAATAGGAGGCAAATTGCCGCCACGTATAGCAAGTTGCCGTTATATAAGGCAAGTTACCGTCACGTGTTACCGCGGCACTAGCGTGGTAAGGAACCTTAAGTTCCTTACCCTTCTTCGTATTAAAGAGATAACATCTATTTACAACACCGTATAGTATATATTATTGTGATATATATATTCTGCACGTTGTTAAAGCATACTAATAACAACCTATCTAAGTTATAGATCTCTTCTCTATAGTGTTTTTATCCATATTTAATATTAATGCGAAAAGTGTGAATATTTAATATATTAAGTATTAAATATTTTATATAAGTATAGAAGTATTTTACTATTTTATATAGTTATATAGGATATACTATAGATAGTAGTATAGGAAATAGGTAGGAAATAGTTATAGAATATATAGTAAAGGGGAGAGAGGTAGGGAGAGAGGTAGGTAAAGGGGGGGAAGAGGCGAGGGGTAGAGTCTAAATGCCTATATATATTTGTTATCTTATAAATCAGACGCTCCGCAGAAGATTTATTCTATAATATAGGATAACGCATAAACCCTCCACTAACTCCTACTAACTCCTAGACTAATTAGAATAGCGCACTAATTATAGCCCCCTACGTATCCCTATTACCTAATAAAATCTTCTATAAAGTGTCTAAGAGCTTATAGGCGTTGCTTTAGTGCGAAATAAATGTTTTAAAAATCGAATTTTATGTATTTCTATAAGCTATATCTGTCGGTATCACCCGGGGGGGTACTGTAATTGCAATATAAGGTAACAGGTTCTTAATTCATTCGTGTCTTTCCTTCGCAGAGGATCGTAAGGATTGCAGTGCCTAAATAGGGGGGGGTTGATGAGTCACCATAAGGATGACTAATTAGGGACACACAACTACGCAACCTGTCCATACATTCCAATATATACATTCCAACACTGGCGACATTTACAAAAAGGGAAAGAAGGTAAGAAAGTATAAAGGAGAAGTATATAGGTCAACAGGTACTTAGGGCAGGAATCGCGGATATCTTAGGTATTGTAGGCGTTGCGGATATTGTTACGGATATTACGGATATTGTTACGGATATTGCGGATATTGCTGCGGATATTGCGGATATTGCGGATATCGTAAATATTACGGAAGGTGTTGTAGGAGTATCTAAGTATCTATAGTCCTATCCGTCGTCGTCAAAATAATAGTTAAGGAAGTTAATATTAAGAGTAAGGTTTTCAGATTTCGTACCACTAGGTTCCGTACTACTAGGTTCCGTACTACCAGTAAGGCTATAGGCAAAGGCATTGTTGTTTATAGACATAACCATATTCTTAGCGGTTTTAATTAGTATTAGTCTATTTAAAGTCATAAAGTGTTCAATACCATAGTCGTCGTAGAAGAAATTACCGCTAGTGATAGTTGGAACTATGTCCTTGTTAAAGTCATCGTTGATATCATTGTCCGCGAGGTACTGGTGGACATATCTCTTAAATCCTTCTCTTGCTTTGTTACGTTCTTCCTTAGTGTACTTAGTTAACTAACAGTCTCCTTTCTTACACACGAAGCACGTCCTAGCATTATTACCGTAATAATTATTTAATAAACTTGGTCGGGATATCGGTCAGTAGTAGCGACGGTCAGTAAAGAACACGTCCGTAGGCTGTTCTGTAAGCTGTAAGAACACATTGGCAGGTTATCCTATAGTACCATTAATCTTCTTATAAGTGACGATTAATAATTATAGGCTGTTTATGAGGCCAGTAAGTATAGTAGGCGGGTTCGAGCAAGCTACCTAGCAAGCAGCGACGTCTTAACAAGCGACGATGAGCTTATTATGTAGGAAATCGTCATTATGGAGGTTAGCGTTGAGACCATGCTGTAAATGACGGAGGTTGTTGAGCAGTAGCTGTAGGCAGTCCTCTGTAGACTTGCCCTCGCTCTTTATCATTACTATCTTAAGAGTTATAGCGTTCCACTTTGTTAGAACTCCACGCTTGTATTCTAGTCCTTTAAAGTGGTTGCGTATAGCGTTACAGATGCTGTTAAAGGTGGTATAGGTTGCCTTATTCTTATAGTAGAAGTTAAGAGCAATACCATATAGCATTATCGGAAAGCCTTTAATCTTTGCCTCTTGCGGTATACCAACTCTATCACAAAGGTCGTTAAAAATCGTAAGCTTGCGGTCGAAGTTGTCATCCTCTTCGCTGTATTTGCTTTCCTCTATGTACATCTTTACTAGGGTTACTAAGTCTCTGCCGTAATTAATGGTGGCTATAACTTTTGTAGAAGGAGCTGCGGCGTTTATAGGGGAAGCTGTAACGTTTGTAGAGAGAGCCGTGGCGTTTGTAGGGGGAGCTATAACGTTCGTTAGGGGAGCCGTGACGTTTATGGGTGAGGGGGGCTCGGCCGTAGGGAGGTCATTTAAGACAGCTGGGGTTAGGGTAGGTGACATTAAGGGGGTTGATAAACGTAATTTAAGACAGCGGTTAATAACGTACGAATTAAAGGGTCCTTTATTATTAATGTATAGCTTAATTTCTTCATCTAACCATTCCGTAGGGTCATCCTCGTGGGCGACATTGTACAGTGCTTATGGTACTAACTTGCTCTTTTTGTTAAAGACCCATACTCCATTACGTTAGAGTAGTTGTTTAAGTTCCTTAATTGCGGACCTGTAAGCGTCCTTAAATGTCTATACCTCGAAATTATCAAAGTCCTCTTGGTATGATTCCCATAAGCTTTTATCCTTAAAGTTACGCTTAGTATACTTATTAATTTTTAAAGTCAATGTAGTTGGTGATATCTTTTGCGGTAGTCTCATTAGTTAGGGTAATCCCGTTGCCCCAGTCCGGATGTTAAATTCCTATATCGGATATAATTAACTAGTGTAAATCGTGGTGTTTGTGGCTTACAAAGGCCGTAGGAAGGAAGGGGATACGCTGGCGTTTAGGGCGTGCTGTTGACGTAATTTTCAACGTGGCAGATCTGTAAGGTAGCAAACGGTGTCGGGATTATAGGTAGGTAGGTGCTACTAACGCTGCTAGGTTGCTATAGTGTACTAGCGCTTAGTAAAGAGGTCGTACTAGGTATTGATTTGCGTGGTGGACGCGAACCGGATAAAGCCTTAGTAGGAGCCAGTTCTTTGAGTTCCCAGGGCCTTGGTAGGAAGGGTTCTCCTTATCAAGTGGTTAATTTGCGTAATAGACGCGAACCAAACAAAGCCTTGGTAGGAGTCGGTTCTTTAAGTTCCCAGGGCCTTGGTAGGAAGGGTTCTCCTTAGCAAACGCGACAAGATCGACGGGCCTTGGTAGGAGCGATCGCGTGTTGTCTCTCAAGTGGTTGTTTTGCGTGATGGACGCGAACCGAACGAAGCCTTGGTAGGAGTCGGTTCTTTAAGTTCCCAGGGCCTTGGTAGGAAGGGTTCTCCTTAGCAAACGCGACAAGATCGACGGGCCTTGGTAGGAGCGATCGCGTATCGTCTCTCTTCGTAATAACACCTAGCTGATCTGTGATATCCACTGATCAGTGTCGGTATCACCCGGGGGGGTACTGCAATTGCAATATAAGGTAACAGGTTCTTAATTCATTCGTGTCTTTCCTTCGCAGAGGATCGTAAGGATCGCAGTGCCTAAATAGGGGGGGGTTGATGAGTCACCATAAGGATGACTAATTAGGGACACACAACTACGCAACCTGTCCATACATTCCAATATATACATTCCAACAATATCCTAATACAATAGTTATAATATATATGTTTAATATAATAGATTCTTTAGGTAATTATATCTTTATAAATATATACTATAACCCTATATCTATAATACTAAGGGGTGAGATATATCGTCGTAAAACGTAAGTTAGATTCTTAACGGAATCTTCACTAAAACTTAACTAACTATCTATATCCAACTTTTTATATAATAGAGCTATAATATCGCCACAATATAGAGGCGATAGAGAAGATAAAGAGCTTTTACCTCGTAGTGTTTTAGAGATAATTAGACCTAGAGAAGTATATAAGTTTTAGCAGTAAGGTAAGATTGCAATAAAAATTAACCGACTACCTATATCTAACTTCTTGTAGAATAAAGCTACAATATCGCTGTAATATAGAGGCGATAGAGAAGAAAAAGAGCTTTTAGCTTATAGTATTTTAGAGACAATTAAACGTAGAGAAGTATATAAGGTATAGTAGTAAGGTAAGATTGCGACCGATAATAAAATACAACTAATAAAAATGCGACCAACGAAAATACAACCGACTGCCCATATTATAATATGGCTATAACGTGGTTATAATATAATAAATAGAGAATCTAAAGAGATCTTACCTTATAGTATTTTTATAATAACTAGACGTTATAAAAGGGTTGAGATATAGTAGTAAAAAAGAAGAATTGTTACCTAATAAGAAACATTAAGTTCGTATACAAAGGGCGCCTATAAGCTCTTAGACCCTTAGGGAGAAATTCCTCTCAGTGTAATCTAATTGGTCTAGGAGTCTATAGGACTAGGGTAAGGTCCATAAGCGTAGCGCTAGCCCTTAGCTACGTCGTGGCGCAATTTCTCTCCGGGGTCTAATTTATAAGATAACACGCTTGTGTACGGATCCTATTTTATTACGTACTTTAGTTTTATATAGAGGCTTGACCTAATATTCAATATTTAATAAAATATCAATATAAGTTGACGGTTCAATATCAATATTAACACAGTCTTATATTAATATTAAATATAGATAAAAAACACTGCTTCTCCGCGAGCGTAGACCCTTCTTTCCGATACTCGCTTCTTGAATAATAGGCCTGCAGGCCTTAATTCTTAACTCGATTCTTTTCTAGTATTGGAAATGACTATGTGAAGACCTTCACGGAGACTCGCAGGATTTTTATTTTGTTCTTTTCTTGCCTCTTCTTGTACTCCCCGGCGAAGATTGATAAACTTCTCTATAAATAGTCTTGTTAATCCAGGTCGGATTTTGCCGATTACCCTGTTCCTGTTCCAGTTGCCTATTACCCTATGACTTACACTATTTCTGTTGCCTGTACCCCCCTTATTACCTATACCTTCCTAGTTTCTTTTCTTTATAGTTTAAATAGACAGAATCTTCCTCATCTTTTTCTGATCTGCATTAGATCGACAGGTCTCACGCGAGAGAAGCGTGTATATCCAAACCCCGACGCGTCTATTCGCGACGTAAAGTCCACCCGTTTTCGCCCTAGCGCAGGGTATAGAGATACTGAAATTGTGGAAATTGTGGAAAACAACACCTGTTAGGGAAAGTTAGAACAAAGGCATTCAATATATTCACGAAACACAGCCCCCTAGCATGGACGCAAGATATCTAGAAGTTTCTCTATCTAGGGATGTCTTTTGAAATTAGCATTCGAGGTCAAGGTTTCAAAAGCAAACTTCGATATGGCCAGGCGGGCCATTTCCTTAGTAATATCCCAAGAAGACCTCATAAAACATCTGTATTCCATAATTACGTAGTACTCTTCAGTGGAGGATGAATGTATTAGGTCATAGGAGCGCAATATATAAATGGCCGCAAGTTTCAGTTCAGTTCAATCCAATGAGTTCTCGCTAAGCTCACATAATCAAGGTTCTAACGATTATATTCTATGTTCCTCCATTAGTAGCCTTACAAGCCGCCGTAAACGATATGCATACGGGAATAATCTATTTATCGAATTAGGTGCGGGTAGTGAAGCTCAATCACAGTGGTATCCTAAAGGGGAGTCTGGAATGCTGCGCTCAAAGGCTTAAGATTTTGCGGTATCAAGCAAACTGCGCCTTTAAAAGACTTACATAATTAATGGGCTATTTCGCAATAGCCATCAAAAACCCATCGTAGCTCTTCTCACCAACCGTCTGAAGTACCACTCTATCTAATCTCTCATCCTTCCCCACCTCCTCTACAACCAGTGTAGGCGAAAATTAAGCGATAAGCTTTGATAAAATTATCGTTATCTTATCATATCATTATATAATTATTGTCCTGATTTCGATAAATATTATATAACTTAGGAAAATTTAGAACCTATACCCCTAATATATAAAAAAGGAATAAATTTAGCCACGTTCTTCTCTTAAAATCCCACTCCGGTGCTAGCTCTTTATATACTCCGTCTTCTTAATATTCTGTAATCCAAGCTATATTCTATTCTATAATACCATACAACGCCCTCCTAAAAAAACTCTTTCTGGTTTGTTACTTATAGCTAGAATTAAAAGAATCTCTATTATAAAAGCTAAAAGCTATAGCTAGCGCTTCTAATATTGCTTCTAAGACCACCACTAAAGCGAAGTAATTTTAATATTATATAGTACCTTATTGCAGTAATTATTATACTTATCCTAGCTCTTTAGTTAAATGGTTTTCTTATTAAACTCCCTTATAATTTAATTAAATATATTAAGATCTATTAGCTCTTTTAGAGATTTCTTCTTATACAACGGAATAGTAAAAGAGGAGAGGGTTTTCTCTAAGTTTCGGTACGTCTCCTAAAGCTTTTTAACCTTTAGAAGTATAGTCCTTTGCTACTCTTTCTTCTACTATATTTAATATATGTTGTATAACAAGTAGGATAAAGAATAAGTATAGCAGCGTAAAGAGGCGAGTTGTCTATTCTTTAGTAGTATTTATTAAACTTAGCCTAAGTATATTAAATTTGGCTTATAAAATCTTTATTTAACTAGTTCTCGTCCTATTATACAGTATTAGTTAAATTTAAAAAGGAGGAAAAGTAGATATATAAGAGCTATCTCTATATGCTTAATAAGGATATCTATAGTAAAGAGTACATAATTTAGCGTTGCTTTATCTCCTTATATTTCTAAAGTTGCGCAGTAAAACGGTTAAAGGAAAGCCTTTCCCACTCTTATAAAGAAAGATAGTCCTCTTTAAGCTTATTAAAGTTAGCCTTTATATACTTATTAATTTCTAACTCCTTCTTAAGTGTAATCTTTAGTATCTAAAACCAGCTATTTTATCTTATACGATTATTAAGCAGAATCCTTTATCCTATATAAGCTTTAAAGTCCTTTATATAACCAGCTAAGGCGCGGGAGTATATAATAATATTATAAAGCTTTCTAAGTAAGCCTATTACTTAAAACACCTCTTCCTTCTTCTTATTTCCCTAGCTTATCTCCCTTTCTTCTACTTTATCCCTTTTATATAACTTAATATTCTTAATATTAAAAATACCCTTAAAGAGAAAGGCCTATACGGCTAGATTAATAATATAACCCTAGAACCGGATTCGTTAATAGGTAGAATTCCACTTAATATTCTCTTTCTCCTAAAGGTATTTACTTATTATATAATAGAGGGTATTATTTATCGTAAAGTTATTAGCAATGATAGCTCTAAGCTTTTAAAGAATCCTATACTCCTATAGCACTAAAAGGAGAGTAATCTATTGCTCTTCTCTGCTATAAGTAGCTACCATATAAAGAGTAAGAAGAGCTTTTATCCGCTTCCCCTAGTTATTAATAAAGTGGGCGCAAATTACTAGAAGAAGATAGTTATTTAAAAAGGTCTAGATATTAATAAAGAGGTGAATATTTGTTAATACTAACTAAACTTATTTTTATATAACATCCTTTTATAACTAGAATAACTAATTAATTATCTAGCTAACTTCTAAATAAGTTATTATAAGATATCCATCTAACGCTTAGTTAAGAGCCTAGCAGAAAACATAGAACTTTAGCTACTTAATAGCCTAAAATAGAAGGTTTTATATAATAATTAAATTTATAAGAGCCTGGTCGATAACTTCCTTATTAAGGACTTTCTTAAGTATATAGGAATTAAAGTCGTCCGTCTTATTTTTAGCTGCTACTTACTTATAAAGTTCCTCTAACTTCTAACTTGTTAATACTTTTGTATGACTTTATATTATCTTAATAACAATTCTATACTTTAACTTTAAGTAATTCTAAAGGTTAGTTGTTGATATTACACTATATATATAGTATTTATAGTAGATATATTTCCGTTTCTTTAAGTTAGATATTAGCTCGCTTTTATCTAGTTTATAAGAGTGCTTATAAATTAGGGATCTTTTCTAACCTACCTCTTTTATGCTTAAAGTGTTAATTAAGTTAAGAGTACTTATAAGAAGAGAGGAGTCTGCTTCTAAAGCCATAGTTTATACAATAATTTATAAGAAGTAGAGAATTTTTTAGTATCGGTCTAAGTGGGGGAATGCTAAGAAATTATTAAAATAAAAGCGATAATTATCAATAAGGAAAAATCACGATAATTTATCGATCTTATTAGATAAGATTTTATTTTCGCCTACTCTGTCTACAACCTTCCTAGCTCCCAGGATCCTGGAATCCGTCGTGTTTAAATCAGCAAGCATTCCCTTACGCACCACCTTATCAACGATAATACACGCGCCTTGCACGCACATGCCAAGCGCATAATCAACATACGCCAAATTATTCTGTTTGTCAGTACCGATGAAGACGAGGCCAAACTTCCCGCGCGCGCCGCTCTGCACCTCCTTCACAAGATTCGGCAGCACATCCAGCCCGGCCCCCACGATCACCTCAACGCGCTCGGCCACGCCCGCCGCCACCAGATTTTCCCGCGCGATCGCCGCGTGCCGCTCGTCCATCTACCGTTGTGACGCGGATGTCTGGGCTCGCGGACGCCAGCCAATGCTCGGGTAGCCGCCCAGCGTCCCAACTCTAGCACGTTCTGTGTGCGCGGCAGCCGGCTTGCAGCATTAGGAGTTTGCCTTGAGATGGCGAGACGGCCATGTTGGGCAGGCCGTGCTTCTCGGAGTTGGCGAGGGCGGCGGGTGTAGATGGGGGAAGCTGTAGTAGTCGACGGCCGTCCAACGGGGATCGGCTTCGTAGGATTGGCCGCCTACGTAAGACATTGTGAGAAATGGAACTGTCCTAGTTAAATAGAGAGTGAGTGGATGAGTGAGTTTGGGTTAGTTGTGAACAAGAGGCAGCTACAAGAGCGTTAGTTATAGATATAAATTTTTGCAATGATTTCAACTTGAGTAATTAGCAAGGTCTGATGTCGTTATATTGTAGTTTGACAAGGGATGTTCTTAAGAGAACGCGCGGAGTGCCGATTGTAGCCGGGAAGTCTAACCGAAGCCCTAGTTGTTACTTCTTTACCAACCCCAACCTCCTCTATCCCGATAATGCTGGCCAACAGAATCAATAGGATCAAGGCTCCGTGATTATACGCGTACTTTTGATTCTGGTGTTCGTGCACGGTCCATCTTTCGTAAGACGCCACCAGCGGAAGGGATAATACCTCAGATTCGTATGCCATCAACCACATTAACTAAATACAACTTATTATATACACCAGGGCAGTAGAACACACTTCTTAATTAAACCAACGCCCCTTCTAGACTTACACAGCTCCCACTGCCGTACTACTAAAGCACTACTGAACAGATCCTCGCTTACCGCCTTAAGAGTCCTAAGTAACCCTATTGGCGGCAGACGGCACTTGATTACCCTTGCAACGTTGAGGCACCCGTTTTCAAATATAATCAACCGTCAATTGCACCACCACCATGCCTCGAAAACGTGCCAGAATTGACGCAGATCTTGTCAAGAAGGATTAATATAACGTTCCTCCAACTCGGATTGCGAAAATACTCCCCCAAGCCGCCCAGGGGGGTCCCGTGTTCTGATTGGTCAGATTCTTAGGATGAAAACCGATGTTGCAAGGGATAACAATACCAATGCTGGTATAAAGATTGGCAAATAATAAAGTACCCTGTATTTTTAGCGGGCACTCGATTTCCTACGGTTCCATGCATAGTGAGAGGGCACATGTGCCTGGTCTCTGGCTGGGCAGTTCACATCCCAAGGCCGGTCCACGTCTGTATGATGAGATGATGACGTCGAGCCCGGCGTATTTTGCTTTGATGAACGGCGACCGCTGAGTGGGCCTGTGTGCTATGTGCTCAAGCGTGGCGTGACGCTAAGGTACGTGGCATTTACGATCATTTTACATGGGGAAGAGCTAATAGTATTAAGATTACATGGGCTCCGTTCACACACCCGAAAGCTTAACCAATAGACGAAGTATGGATTCCATTCAGAGTGGGCGCCATCACCAGAATGGCGACAGTAGTTTGCGATCGTCAACCAATAAGTCTCAGCAAGCGTAAAGAACACAATTACGTACAGACATCTGGACTGTAAAAAGCACTTTCGTAAATTGGCCAAGGAAAGAGAGCGGTACAGGCATCCGAGACGGTTGAAGAGCACGGTCGTGTGAGCGCAATATCTGAAATTATACTTTGGTTCCTTAAAATCTCATCGGAACTCTCTCAGAAATTCGATTCTACTCCTGAATTCGGAAATCCAGCTCAACATGACCATAGACCATCTGGCGAGCCCAGTTTTGCTGCGCAAGATAGACCAGCTCCGCGAGAAAAATGTCGGCCAACATGTTGCACTGCCCCAGGTAAGCTTGCTCACGCTCACGCTCTTGTTCTTATCTCAAATAAATCTACTTATAGCTCGTTGTCGTCGGAGATCAAAGTTCCGGTAAATCATCTGTGTTGGAGAGCTTGACAAACATTCCGTTTCCTCGCAATCTGGAGCTTTGCACACGCTATGCGACACAAATAACATCTCGCCGTGACCCCGATCCTCGGGTGGAGGTCACTATTATTCCAGGCCCTCACGCTTCCAATGCGCACAAAAGACATCTGCGCGGTTATCATCCAGAGATTCTATCCCCGAAAGGTTTCCGCGCTCAATTCCCACAAATTTTGAAAGAGGTTGGTTTCACTTTCCCAAAATCAATTAGACTAGGAAGACGGTTAGGATCATTTATTAACCGTCATAACAGGCCAATACTCGAATGGGAATTCGGACTGACATTTGCTCGAGCGAAGGGACAGTTTTCAGCGAGGATGTCCTAAAAATTGAGATATGTGGTCCTGATGAAGACTACCTTACAGTCATTGATGTTCCGGGCATCTTTCGCAACCCCACCGAGGGAGTTACGACTAGGGGCGACGTTCAGCTTGTGCAAAACATGGTCAAGAAGTACATCGAAAATAATCGCACCATCATCCTTGCCGTACTCCCGAGCAACGTGGATATCGCCACCCAAGAAATTCTCACATTCGCTGAGGACTGTGATAAGCCCGGAGAGCGCACTTTAGGCATATTAACGAAGCCGGATTTGGTGACGGAGCAGAGTGCGAAAGTCGCTGTTTGTAACCTAGTTTTGGGAAAGAGAAGGCCGCTTATGCTTGGATACTATGTCGTCCGAAACCGCGGCGCAGATAATGATGACGCCTTCAACTATGGGGCTGCGGAGCAAATGTTTCGGGACGCGCCCTGGAACAGCCTGTCGAGGGACCGTCTCGGTGTGCAGGCGTTGAAGGCAAGACTGAGCGAGCTTTTAAGTCAAATCGCGCGCAAGGGATTTCCAGAACTACGCAAGGAAGTCAGCAAGCAGTTATCTGATTGTCGTACAGAACTAGAAGGCCTCGGTCCAGCCCGTCAGACGGAGAGAGACCAACGATTATTCTTGAGCACCATCGCCCGACGTTTCCAGGAGCTGGTTGATGCTGCCCTAAGCGCTCATTACTCGAGACATCCCATGTTCGAAGAAAAGGAGGAACTCAGGCTCATCACGTACGTGGTCAATTTAACAGAAATGTTTAACTACGATTTTGAGCGGAAGGCACACGTCCATTCTTTTGAGATCTCCAGATCAACGCCGCCAAATAGTGACGAGGACGCCGAAAGCGAGGCATGCGATTCTTCCGCCGACGAACATGCAGAACAAACGGGCAAATTTGTTGAAGATATTAACCTTGAGGAGTTCACTGTCCTCGAAAACATTGTCAGCAAGGACTGTCAAATTGATGACCCCAAAAGCGGCATTATGGAGTGGACTGAGCGTCTTTACCTGCGATCTCGTGGCTTAGACCTAGGTACATTTGGTGGAACCATCCTCTCAAGCGCCTTTAAAGAGCAGTCAAGCAAATGGGCCCATATGACCAAGGCGTACGTGAGCCATGTCATTGTGGTCATTCACCGTTTCATGATTACTACCCTGGACATACTTTGTACCGATATGCAGGTTCGCGAGGAAGTATGGTCATCTATTCTCGGTGAGGTGCTTATAAGGTATAAAGCGGCGATAGACCAAGCGATGTTCCTCGTGTCCATGGAGAGAGAGAAAAGACCATACACAGTGAACCATTATTTTAACGAGAACCTTCAGGTTGCCCGTGGCAATCGGACGGCGGAAATGTTACATGGAGAAGCTCGAAACGAACTCAAACGTAACAGTTATAATAGCTCTGTCTATTCGTCCGATAATCTGATAGTCGATCTCGACTCCGTCAAAAACACTACCAGGAACAAGAGTAATGCGGAACACGCTAAGGAAGAAATACATGATATCTTATTGTCCTATTACAAGGTCGCACGAAAACGATTCGTAGACAATGTTTACCAGCAAGCTGTTGATCACCACCTGTTAACTGGACCAATGAGTCCTCTCACTGTCTTCAGCCAGGAGTGGGTGATCATGTTGGAAGCTGAACAGTTGGAGGCAATGGCAGGAGAGTCCCCAATCACCAAGGAACGGCGGGCAGTCTTGACAAGGAAGATTCAGGATCTGGAAGCTGCTATGCAGATATTGAGGACGTAGTACTTCGCAGTATGTGTGCGACCGGGCCCGCATCTTCTATTGCGGTAAGCCCAGGGATGGCTAGATCGTGCAATTCAATACTCAGTGATATGTGCAAAACTGCCAATTCAGGTCTCTCTGATGAATCAGTGGATCTTCTACGTGTACATTGCGTAACAGCATATTTCAGCACTCGGCCCTCCTGATACTCGTGCCCTGAGCTCCTTTAGCACGGACATAACTTCATCTAGCCCTTGGTCGACTTTCATCCTGTTCCCACTGCGAGTCGTTCGTTGGCCGTGCCTTTGTGTGCATGGCCTCTCTGAGCATCACCTTGAAGAAAGGGCCAGGCAACACATGCCATTGCTACACCTACAAGTGCAAAGGGACCTCAATAGATTGAGCTTGGGTCATTAAATTATGCCCCAGACCTGATGTGCACTCATTCCGTCAGAGTGCTTGACATTGAAGGAGTGGAAATGGGACGGCATATCAAGCACGAAGTGCCAAGTTTATGCCGGTCGTATGTATAGGACTCCTTCAGCTGCACCAGGACACATCCCGCTCGATAGCACCGCCACTCGGGATAAAACAAAGTGGTTATCATGAACACAGGAACACAGGATTAGCCATGCCAGTGACTGCGGCCTACCATCATGCAACAGACGACGGGGACTCAACCATCAGGGCGAAGTTCATACACGCATGGGGTAGGGAGTCATAATAGGCATAGCAAAGGCTCTGATGCCCAAACTGTTGTCTCTAGACTTGTCAATGAGTAAGGCAATGCAGCATATTGATTCGCGAGGACCTATAGCTCGGGCTAGCCATTAGGGAACTCATTAATCAGCTTTGGCAGAATTTCCCGGTCAGGCCCGCGCACCCTTGATAAGTGAGCGGATGTGTTTCACGCGATGTGATGCGGGTTGGTATATCCGCACATGCTCCTGTCAGTAGCTTCAAGGCACCTGTCGAACGCCCAATTGGCTCAAAAAGACCGATCCTTCTGGCGAAGCCAAATAGGACGTATTTTATAGGTTGACAGCACCGTCATCTTTGTCGATGAAGCATATGGGTCTTCGTTATGCAAGAACTCTAGATGACTGCCTTTCTGACCGACATCTCTTTATGCATGAATTCTGGATACGGACTTATGGCGGTGACGGGGAGGACGCTGATCCACATTCAAGGTCACAAGGCGGTGTTGATAAGGGGCCATGCAAAGAAACTCTTCAGAACATTTACATTACACACACGCGCAGCTTTGCATTACCTCCGCCTCATCTCATATACCTGTAACCGCGTAGTCACCGAGTGATACTAGGGAACCTCCGTGCTACCAAGAGCAAGGATTAGAGGTGTGCAAATGCATGTATTTCACATAGGTTGGGGCTGAGAACACAGTTTTTATGCATTGTGTGCTGACCTCTTAGGCTGCTATGTGACATATTCCTTATTTCATGCCATTACGCGGCCCACGTCCTCTAGTTCGGCGGGCGACTCGGGAGGGTTTATCTCGAGCCGTGCCCCGAAATCCAGCACCAGCGAACCCACCATTTAGCGGAACTGCATTAAAGCACATCGCCAGGAGATGCCTTGGAGGTCGCTCTAGTACAATCATTGCCTAGAAAACAGGAACAGCCGGCACTCCAATTTTACCAGCAGCCGAGCTCTTACCAACATCTCTAAGCAGCCTATGCCAGCCGCTGGATGCAAGCCCACATGACTATTTGCAAAAGCTTAGCAGTGCCATTGGAGTTATCATAAAGTCCAAGCGGGCTTTAATATACATCGACTTATCCACAGTGTGATTTCCGCCCGCATCACAATTCCCGAAACTAACACGGAGTATAGGCAGACAGAGGACCACATATCAAATGGCTAGGAGCCAACTAGAGGTAACTAAAGGCAAGCGCCTTTCCCTCCATGACCAAGCACATGGACGCACCTGCCGCATATATCGAGCAATTCCCTTAGTATAGCGGCAGCAGCAATAACCGATAGCTACCAAATTCAACCCTGTAACCGGAGGCTAAAGCCTTAATGCTGGGAGCATGGCTGCAACGGCCGTCACTTCGCAACCGCTTCGCAACCTCCTACGGAATTAAGGGGATAAATCTGGTACGGCGACTAAGTTCCATTGCCCAAGGTGTGGTGTGGAGTTTACCTGGAAGACGACGCTGAGAGCTTATCGAAGGGGATAAATATAAACCAACATTATAGAGTATCGCTATTTTCTTAAACGCCATACACTGCCACTGGCGGGGGAGGAAGAATCTCAGCAGAGCAGCGAAAGCATAAATATAGCTTGAGTATTATATAAACATAGTCCTTTATTTTAGTTATCTGGTGGTTAGCAGTCTAATCTGATAACCTGATCTCTGGCTCAGATGCATGCTCTAGATCCTTAACATTTCCTCCGCATTCAGTTTACGCAGCCTTCGCGTCCGCAATAATGACATCCGAAGCCTTCTCACTAATCATGTAGATAGGAACCACGATATAAAAGCCAGGGATCTTCGGGAAGACAGATGCGTCCACAATACGCAAGCTGTCCACCCCACGGACACGGAAGCTGGAGTCCAGCACGGCCATTGGGTCGTTGTCAGCACCGATGGGGCATGTACAAGACGCATGATGACCCCATGCCTCTTTTTTGATGAAGTCTTTCATGCCAGCCTCAGTAGTCACATTCGGCCCCGGCCAGACCTCTGTGAAGGCTCCGTCAAGCGGAATCAGGTTTTTAAAGATGCTGCGTGAATACTCCATGGCTTCGTAAACTGCTTGTAAATCCTTCTGGTCTGCACCATCTGCAGTAATGCCAGTATCGAAGGAGTTGAAGTTGATGAGAGGCATATCACGCGGGTCGGATGACCGGAGGGCTACTGTTCCAGCATTGTTGCGAGAGTGTGCTTTGAGCACGATCCATGCCCAGTGACGGGCATCACTTAAAGAGAAGTCGGAGTAGCCTGGATAATATCCTGTGAAGTATACGGGGGCACCAGAGATGAGGAGATCTGGATCACCAGCGGAGACGCTAGAATTCTTGACAACCGTAATGGCGATGCCGCCGCTGCCGTAAATACCCTTTAGAATGACATTGTCCTCCCATTGCTCTAGGCATGGATCTGGCTGGGTTCGTAAGAAAGTGCATCGAGAGGTGATAACGAAGTCACTGGTTGTCTTGCCAACGACAGTATTCTCATAACGATCTTGGAGATTGGTCCCGACACCAGGAAGGTCAACCACGACGGGTATGTTAAATTTCTCCAGCTCTGCTTTCGGGCCAATTCCACTTAACTTCAGAAGCTGTGGCGTATTAAAAGCGCCAGTTGAAATGATGACCTCTCGAGTGGCATTGACACCGCCGGGAGTCCCTCCCGATGTTGTGGCACTTGCTCGGGGGTCTGCCCGATATAAACTTTTACCCTGGAGAAAATCTACTCCAATAGCTTTTGGCTTGGCTCCTGTTTCGTCGAATCTAACACGGGTCACGAGCATCTCAAGCTGGATATCCAAATGATATTTTCGTGACCCATCGGGGTTTGTCGCATTTGCAGTAGCAAGGATGAATTCGCGAGCGCCATTCCGATGGTGGTTATCCATTGCAAGTGGCACTTGGTAAAGCCCTTGCGTTGAATCGCGGAGTGGAGTATCGGCATTGATATCCCGAAGCAAAACCTCGCCTAGGCCTGCGACCGTCTGAACCAGCTTCCCTAGTAGGCTTTTGCCCATTGCAGTTGCAGCGGCAATGATCAATGATAGGAGCTTCCGGTCCTCAATAACAAGCGTCAAATCAGTGAGAGCAGTGCCATGCCACCCGTTAAAACCATGACCAACAACATAGTTCGGAAGGTATCGACACCGCTCGAGGCGTTCGAAATACTGCCTCATCTTATCCGGGGCCCAAGAGCCATCTCCAGTAATCGTAGCAATGTTCGTCCAATCACTCTCATGAGGGTAAATCGTAATTAGTGCGTTATGAGCGCTACAACCACCCAGAGTGCCTGCACGTGGATATAAAATGCCAAGAGGTGTCGATCCGGGGGGAGGTGTGCCTGTTCCGGTGGCAGCATTTGGCCCAACAAATAATTCGCCTGAAGGAGTTCTCCATGTCATCTGCGAGTTCTTTTCTTGTCGTGCCTGGTCCGAATAGTGGTTCACAAAGTAATCCCATCGCATAGGTTCATATTCGGTTGATTGAAGTTGCAAAGCGGGTACTTGGTATTGCAGCGCGCTTCCTTCATCATTTCCAGCATCAATCAAAAGGACTTTAAACCCAGCGATCGCTAGTCTGGCAGCCAAGGGCCCGCCTCCGGGTCCTGATCCAACTACAATGTATTCGTAGCTCCCAAGGCTTGTGCTATCAGACTCATCCCTTCGACTAAATGTATCATGAGTGATATTATACAATGTTTTGGTGGATAACAGGATCCCACTCACTTGGCTAGAGAATCTGCTGAAGCAGCGAAGGCGACTATATGGCCTAATACCCGTTTGAAGAGCATTTCCGGATAAGAGTTCCGGAGGAGCCGGACTCAAGGAAGAAAAGAGAGTGAAAAGGGCAATGGGTTTTCAACAAATGACTGCTTTGAGTGTAACAGTAGAATGAAGGAAAGTTATAAAAGTGGCGGCAAGCCGATTTCCAGGAGGGGATTAAATAAGGGCCCGCTGGAAGTACCGGTTTCTCAAATGATGGCTAAAAGAACCACAAGACGCGGTCATCCTGCTGTGACAATCCTTTCCAGAATAGTGGTACTTCAGCGCCGCTTGCCACGAGGTGAAATAGCACAGCTAGAGCCATGACCAATGAGGCAGGCACTCTAGTGTTTGGCATTTTGATCAGCCATCGGGAATGCTCGGGGTAAGAGGAGCTGTAAAACGTGAAAACATGGTCCCATGATATACGCAGTGTATGCAGTGGATGTGCTCACTGCACAAAGCGCTTTGGTGATCAGAGAGGTTGCAAAGAATCGGCGATGATATGAGGTGAAGACACGATTCCTTCAGTGGTGATGACCGCCATTTGTGGCAGGGGATTGCGCAAAGGGCCGGGTCGCTTGGAAGCATTTATCCGCAAGCTAGGGAATTTTTGGGGACATCGGTCCGGCGCAGCGCTGACCACTATGGCCAAGAACTGCAGCCTCTGTTTTTAACCTAAGCCGCGTCAACTCTTGGAGTTTCTTCCAGGTAGTTTTCCCCCAATGTTCTCATAACCTCTTCCAAGGCTGTCTCATTGATGGTCACTTGTTTGAGATACTCAAGCAGGGACTTGATAATGACTCGGCTGCGGCTCTTTCGTAGAGCTTGCTGGTGCAGGCCTCTTCCTCGCAAGTTCACAGTGCAGAACGAGGTTGTAGATTGTTACCCTGGAGTCTATAATCCCATTCCACTGACCCTAGAATGCTCAACTATGCCGTTCCCATCCTGTCAAAAATTGCTCTTTACTGTAGCGTTATGATAATCACAGCCGATGAGAGCTCTTGAATTGTCGTCGCTTCGTCTCTGAAACCTCATAATTTATATTGCTCCTTGCTTTCCTGAATGATCCGTCGTAGCATTCTTTGGTGATGTCTTTTTAAGTTCCCTCACGTTGTCTTATTTTTTGCAAACATGAAGCTATTCTTCGATATCACGGTCTGGATAGCTGCTATGTCTCCTTTGGCAAAATCAGAACCCGTAGAGCAGAGTTCCGCATTGTCGTCATTCCCCAGCTACGCGGTGACGGCTTTTTAGCAGCACCAGTTGCATTCTTACGCTAGTGAAACGTAGTTGGAATGCATGATGAAACTGATTCTAGAGTCTTCATGTTCCTTCACGGGTCAAGCTTGCATTTGTACAAACGCAGACTCAAATATACGGATATGAGAATACGTTCAGGTTGGGTGTACGGTGAAGGAATCACTGAGTAAGTTCCCTAATTTTCATCTTCATCAAAGTAGCCCATTAATTCGGCTTTTATGGGCCATTTGCTAATTTGAACAGCAACAAAGAATGCTTCCGAAACAGCCTACGGTGCTCCAGTAAGGAACAGGATGAAGGCAGTTTTGATCACCGGTATCGTTAGAGGTGCATTAGATCTTTTGCCAGTTTCGCTGCGATTATTGGCAAGAGGGCCTGGAGCCGGTGGCGGTGAGTTTGGTCTAGATGACTGGACTATTATTAGAACTATGGCACGTTGAGTCGGTCTTCGTCTGAATCTTCACATGCCCACTGCTTGGAATCAAGTTACTCGTAATCCCGCTCTCCGGACTGTCTCTTGTCTTAGCCGACTATAGACTTAGTAAAGGTATGTGAAATAGGTCCTTACACAGGACGATATTCACCTGCCATGATTCCAATAATATAAAGATATCTAGGCCGTCCCTTTCGAAGATATAACGCATGTACTATATGTGAGTCGAGCCTGGATATGGAAATATCATTTTACCCATCCTGACAGTTCTTAGATTTATTACTTCGACGGATCTCTATATTTTGCTTCTCTAGCCTTGATAAAATTCTCCATCCTCTTCTCCTATCTTCGCATATTTCCAGAACGAAATTTTAGAAGAGTGGTATACGAAATTATGGCTTGCCGTGTCGGGTACATCATCACCTTCGCCCTTATATCTATTTTCTAGTGCCGGCCTATTCCATTTTCACGGAAACGGTGGGATGGTGAACATAAAGGCACTTGCAACAATGCCAATGCGCAAAGCTGGGCCGCTTCCGCAATCAACATCTTCCTTGACCTTTTCGCCATTCTCCTACCAATGCCACAACTAGCAAAATTAGCCCTGTCTTTCAGGATGAAAATGCAAATCATGCTCATGTCCGGCGTTGGATTCTTGTAAGTTCACTAACACTCTTGTCAAATTTGGCAAAAGTTACTGAGCCTTCCAAGCATTACCCAGTGTGGCCAACAGGCAGCGTCGCTGGCAGCGTCGCTGACAGCTCGCTGCTGATGTAAGCAGTCAGTCAGCATACATAGTTACAACAGCCAGTCAGCGTATATTTATGCAGCGCGCTAACAGCTCGCTGCTTAAGTGGTAAGGAAGGATCAATTTGGTGGTATTTTGAAGCCTTTTGTAGAAGTTGAGGATCTTCGGATCTCCGGTTAAAATTTAGGTGGGAAACCCNGGGATATTTATACTAAATTATATAGTTTTCTCTAAATTCCCCGTCGCGTCTATATACGCGTTTTGTCCACTAAATGCCAGCCTTTATTACAATAGGAAAATACAACGGGACCTTATATTTCCTACTAGAAATATAGTAGAGCTTCTTCCTCTAATTACTCCTTCCTTATTTAATTCTTAATTTACGTCCATAAAGCTTATAGACCTTGCGATTTACTACTTGTACTCCCCTTATAATTAAAGACATATATAAACTAAATAAGTAGAACAACTCTATATAACGAGAGCCTCTACCAGCTGGCTAGAACTATAGCTATATATTCCTAATTCCCAATTAACTGAAAGAATCTTTTCCTAGGTAAGCACGGCAGGCTTACTAGTTATTATAAATACCAACACAATTAAAGTAGATTAATATTAGAAGTAGTAGCTTCTTAAAGGCCTTCTACTAAGTAGCTTAATTAACTGTATTGGCTTTAACAGTGCCTTAACTACGCCTTAGCTAATAAATTTAAATACTAACTTAACTATAAGTTAAATATAGCGGTAAAAACACTAGCTAAGATAGGTAGATCTATTAAAGCTTATCCCTTAATAAAGTCTAATTTTAAAATAGAGCCCGCTTAACCACCTAACCTAGATTCCTACTACTAACGTTACTGCCGGTGCAAATACCTACTTTAAAGCCCACGCGGCGTACTAATTAAATCCAATAATATTTAGATACTATTTAAGGTTAATTTTCGGATAACGTCAATATTTATATATATAGAGGTGCTGCCAAAAACCTAAAATTTAACTGTAACTCTATTAGATTTATATAAATTACCCAATTAGGATAAGCGCGCTGTCAGCTCTGCAGTCAGCGTATGTACATTTCCAGCGAGCGTCCAGCGAGCGGCTTGATTGACCACAGTCAGTCAGCGGAAGGCATCATCGCTCGCTGAACGCTGCCTGTTGGCCACACTGGCATTACCGTCGTCAGCGTTCTCCGGTTGAAATCTCTCATCCAGTTCGGGAATACACAAAATCTCGCACGTAAGTTTTGATGAAACCCCACCCCTCCAACGAGAAACTGACAGCTAAAGGGGATTATGTGCCTCTTAGATATTAGAGCACCGTCGAGATACACGTAAGTATCATCTGCTCGTGTATGCCAGCGTTGCGAGCTCTCGTGCATAGCTGGCGCTGGACGATGTTCACCCAAACTGGAGATTCCAAACAGTCGACACGTAAGTCAGCCACTGGCAGTAACTCAAAGATCATCAATTCCGTGTCTTCCAAACCGAAGAGCGACAATTCGGATTTCGTTCCACTTGTGAACCTGGAAAACCAACGTGGAAACTCTAAGACATGGATCCAGCATGAAAATTTTCCGAAATATTCTGTTCAGTAGGAAGATATATTTTGTGCACTCAGCTATGCAAATGCAAAGCTAGATTAAAGTTTATTCAGATATCAGTAATTGTACTAAAGGACGAGAATGACCTTTTTCACTAGTGTAATATTTTATAAAGGTCAACATGGTCCAAATATTCATGGAGACTTGCCGCTCATGAAATCGGCTTGTTCAGCATAATTCGAATTTGGGCATTGTGCTCATGAGCCGCCTCTAACTGTTTTAGAGCATCACCGGCCCTCCCACAGGCGGTGAGGTTGGAGACTTCTCCAGAAACCGGTACCATGAGTAGCACTCTTACTAGCGGTCCGCATCGGTGTCAACTTCGCCACCCCTTAGGCGTCAGTATGATGCCTGCCCTAAGGTATTACTATCATGAATTGCATCATTTGCAGTGTCCGCTCTAAGAAATCCAAGCTTTCGAACAGTGTAAGAGATGGATGGATTAGATCTAGATCTAAATCCAAATCCATTAAATCCATTGGATCTGGATCGAGATCCAAACTTTATCCATTCTTAATAGGTTACCTAGGGCCTAGGCTTCAATTTTGCCGTATATTAAGCTAATTCTGGCGATTTTCGCCACTCATATTATATAACGGCACAGTATAGCTTTTATTATAATCTTCAAGTTATATAACTACAGCTATTTACTAAGCTCTACCGCAGTTATCCACCGAGTTCCACCGCAACTATCCACTAAGTTCCACTATCCACTAAGTTCCACCGCAACTATCCACTAAGTTCTACTATCCACTAAGTTCCACTATAACTATCTACCAAGTTCTACCATAACTGTCCACCGAGTTCTACCGTAACTGTCCACTAATTTCCACCGCAACTGTCCACTAAGTTCCACCGCAACTATCTACTAAGTTCTACTGTCCACTAAGTTCCACCGTAACTATCTACTAAGTTCTACTGTCCACTAAGTTCTACCACAACTATCTATTAAGTTCCACCGCAACTATCTACTAAGTTCTACCGTAACTATCTACCAATTTCCACCGTAACTATCTATTAAGTTCCACTATAACTGTCCACTAAGTTCTACCGTAACTGTCCACTAAGTTCCACTATAACTATCTACTAAGTTCTACTGTAACTATCTACTAAGTATCTACTAAGTTCTACTATAACTATCCACCAAGTTCTACTATAACTATCTACTAAGTTTTATTATAACCTATGGACCCTAGCTTCTACTAACTAATTAGGATTTTCTATACCCAGTATAGAAAATCACTATTAACTCGCTTACTACTAGCGCCTTAGCGGCACTTGTAAGGATTACTTAAATTAATAACCTCCGCCTCTTAGACCTAATTAACTCTAGAGAAGTTAACTTTATAGGCTTAAGTAGAGTTATATTAAGTCTTAAATTAATAATCTTATTCTTATCCTAGAAGTAGAGATATAAAGTTACCTAGATTGTACTCTACTTAAGGTAGTTATAGCGTTTTATAACTATCTAGCTAAGACGGCTAAAGATATATTTTAGCTTATCGCTTATAGCTGGAATTAATAGGAGATTAATAGCCATTTAAGTAAGGTGCGGGTACTATTCACAGCTAATAGTTCTCTACCACTTAATTAGGGTCTCGCAATCTTTAACTTAATTCTACGTATAATAGCAATTATATTTATCCTATACGGCAGCAGAATAACATTAATAGCCGCTCTTTTAAAGACCTTTTATCCTATAGGCCTCTATAATATTAAGCTCACGCCTAGGCTTCTTCTTCTCTAGGGATAGAGCTTCTAAGATAGGCTATGACTTATAGTCTATAAGCTATAGATATTTAACTAATTTACGGGCAGACGTAATTTAAGTCTTCTTATGCTCCTACTAAGCTTCTATGTACTACTAATTATATCTAAGATAGAGGATAACTGCGGCAATATAGGCTGCTAACTTATTAATTTTTATATAGTACCGTTAAGCCTTATTAAGTGCGAACTTAATTTATATAGCAAAATACTATTCTCCTTTAATTAATAAGGGCGGTGCGGATTTAAAGCGTTTATATATAGAGGTAAGTTCTTTAGTAATATATTTAATATCCTACTAAATATTAACTAGCCTATATAACTTACTATCGCCTAGTTGGCCTTATAGGTCTATAGTTATAACCTAGCATAGTTTAAGTAAATTTTTATACTATATTAGAACCTCCTAATTATCTATAGTAAGTATATTTTTAAAGATTATATTCTAAGCGTTATCCTAGTCTTCTAGCCAAGTAGATTCTAGCCTCTCTTTTAGTTATTTTACGCGTTACTACTCTAATTATATAAAGTCTTTAAATAGCGCGTGAAGCTAATTTAGTGTATAGAATTCCTTATAAGTATTATTCTAGCGGGTAACGTTAGATCAGGAGAGGTCTTAGGTTATTATTATATCCTATTAGTCCTCTAGGAGGATACTCTGGAGATATATCTTCTAACCTAATAATTTATTAGTACTATTAACTAATTTGTACTTTTAGAACTACTTACTTTTATACCACTAATGTCTTCTTTAAGGGCTCGTATATACCTATATAATTAAGTTATAAGCTTTATTAACTAGTCCTTGCTTCCTCTACGTCTATAACTACACTTTTATATTCTTAGGTATTATATTCTCCGCTTTAAATAAATCTAGGTTATAGCTGTATAAGAGGTAGCGGGTAATAATATTAATAATATAGCCTAAATAATGTAGCCAGCGCTTAATTGGATTAAAGTTAAACTTCTTTATAATGGCCGTTATCGCTATATTATTATTAGCCGCGTTATCTAGCATAAAATACCTAATCTACTTATTCTTAATGCTAAAGTCTTTAATTACGGCAATTACGCCTTCTATAATATTAACGCCAGTATATAAGCTAGTCTGCTCTAGAATAGCAAGAAGAGTTACTTAAGGCTTAAAATCTTTATTAAGAAAGTAGGTAATAATACTATTAAGCGAAAGAAGGTTGCCTAATATCTATAGGTTAAAAGATAGATAAATTTTACTAACTGCGCGTTATAGCTCTCTCTTTACTGCCGCCTTATAGTAAATATAGCCCTTAATAATCTAAGATCTAACTAACTATCTACTAGGTATATATTCTGCTGCTTAAGGCGATAGATATTTAATAAACTTATAAAAGACCGGCCTATTAACTTGCCTAAAAGACACGTTATTATAAATAATCTATTAAAAAAGAAGTCGCCTAAACGTCTTCTTATTAAACGCACGCGCTAACTTATTAAGAACCTACTGCTCCCAGGGATTATTTATATTAAGACCTTTAAGTATAAAGATTAACTTTAACGTATACGGCACCTCCTTACCCTTCTTATTAAATATATAACTATAGACCACTTAAATATGCTTTATAATATTAGAGCTTCCTTTATAGGTATTCTAGGAGTAGGCCTTAATACTATACTTATAATAACACTCCTTACAGAGCTACCACCGGTCGCTAGTTTTATAGTTCTCTATTAGTACACCTAGCCGCTAGATTAGGGAGGAGAGCTTACTATTACCTTTAGAGATTAGGATAATATAGCTAGGTAATCTGTTCTAGTTAACCTAGAACTAATTAAACTAACTTTTATCTTTAGGAGGAGCCTCGCTAGCGCGCGCTTTAGTAGACTAATTAGCGCTAAACATATTAAATATTAGAGCTATTATAAAAGTTAAGATCTTAAGTATATTGGGATCAGGCGTTAGCGTTATTTAAATTATAATAGATTAATCGGGCTTGGTTATATTAAAGACTTAATCTTTTAGCCTTACTACTATATCTAATAAGTTAGGAGACCAGGCGGTACGGCGGTAAGGCTGCTAGGTAGGGCTATCTTATAGCTAAAGGTATAGAGGTACGTTTAAGGGAGGTGGTAGTAGTAGAGGTAGTAAAGGTAGTTTAGCAACAGCCTTCTTCTTTCTTAGCTTTAGAGGCATAGTTAATAGTAATAATAAGAATAAGAGGTAAGAGACTTTATTATTTTTACTGCTTTCTTACCAGCTTACCCCTTTTACGCCATCTAATAGTTAGTGCAGTAATTAATGCATTACGGCGTTGCCTCAACAACGCCATAAATGGATAACTATTGGATCTAGATCCATATCCACGCCACTAATGGATTAGGCGTGGATCAGTGGATTGATGGATCCCGATCTAATCTCGATCCATCCATCTCTTACACTGCTTTCGAAAAGGTCCATCCATGCAATATCTAGGCTATCTACTAGCATCGTAACAGTTCTTCATTTAAAACACCTATGTTTTTTGCTGTAAGATTTGCTAACTACCACCCGAAGTCTCATGCATCGCACCGGCAATGGCGCCCACGTTCGGGAATTGATGGCTCCAACGGTTCAGCCGCCTTTGCTTGTTTTCGTTAGGCACACAACGGACAACTGACAAGGATGATGCCCCATGTTTGTCTCTGCAGCTCATATTGTTCCAAATTACTAGGTATAGAATCTCTCACGTCGATCGAAATACCTTTCCTGGTCCTGACCAAGTTTAGCTTGTCCACTGTTCCCACTTTGCTAATAGATTCAGTTCATTAGACGTGGGATATCCACTTAGAAGCTCTTAATTTTAACGTATATCACCTATGATGCAGGTACTAAATCCTGAAACATATACAATATTACGCCGCCTCAAGAGCCGTTCCAACCCTGCATGTAAGCCACCATCTCAACGGCTGTCGTTCACAGGGTTCAGCATAGCTACGCGAGCCCAGAGAACTCCTTTATTCCCTAAACATCTCGAGGATCAGAATTCCGAAGCCCCGTCTATGGAACAGAAAAATCTCAAAAGTGTCCATTCTGCAGAGATTAGCAACTGCTCGGGCTTTCCCACACAATATAGTAAGCCGAGTCTTCTAGACATCACATACTATGCTGATGCGGTTGACCCGCCGGAGGGCCATTGCTTGACTTTATGTTATCAGGATCGAAGCTTCTCAAGGGTAGATTCGCATGTGCCTCATTCTTCTGAGGCCAACACCACCTAGCTGGCTTGTCCCTCACTCATTTCTGAAGCTGCTCTGATTTCTTTTAGCGGCAGATTCTTATTCATCCCTTTGTCTATCATGTGGATCTTAACACAGTTATTCCTTTTCTCTCTTTTTGGGAGTACACAGAGTGGCACCTTACTTGAGAACAACAATCTGCTTTGCTTTGCCTTCCAAATTGTCAAGTTTGCCAGCCCAAACATTCTCTCAGACCTCTTCTCTACGCTTGATGTGCCTTTGGAGATGATCACAAAAGCTCTTGCTGCGCCACTACTCAGCCTGGATTGCCCGGCTTGGGATGACCTAAACAGCGGCGGAGAGTCGATTTGGGAGAGATTACAAGAACTGTTCCCCAGGGCCGTGAAGAGTGGGTTTGTGTGGAATGGAGGGGCAAGGTGAAAGATGGGAGCTGGAAGTGGAAGGAAGAGAGGCGATTGTGGCGGCGGGGCGGCGGGGCGGATATCCTTTTCTTAGTACTCCTAGTAAGCTGAAGAGCTTCCCGAATTATCTGCCATAGTGATTCAGGCTTCTAGTTGTGAGTAGCTGATGGCTGTTGAGAATCGGCCTTCTGGTGGCGTAAGGAGGCTAGTAAAGCCAGCCTCCTCGATATTGTACTATATAGCCACTAGCCTTTCCTAGATAGATGAATCAAGCAATGCAAGCATTACCTTTTAACCATGGCCTTGTTGCCTGGAGCATTGGTTGGGAAATGGGTCGTTCTCACCTTATTTAATTAAATGGATGGCTTTATTACTTCCCTATAGGAAGCACTATTACAAAAAAAAAAAATTCCTGGTGTCTTTCAGTATAGGCTACCTAGGGGGAGGGGGGGGGGGGTAAAGGCGGCAATGCATTAGCAGGTCGTTGTGGCTTAGCAGGAGAGCAACTAAAGAGTGGTGTTTGCTCAATGGTCAGATGGAACGATGACATCTGCCCCACTTTTCTTCCCGCCGAGATGAAAAAGTTTCCAACATTTGAGGTCAGGTCTTTGTTGTTCAATGACAAAGCTTATAAAGAGAGATTCTTCCTAGGCCAGTGAGACACTCTGGTTGGGTTATCAAATGTGGTTCTTTGTCGAAAGTACGCATTATTAACTCATGTCATTGAGTCACCCCGTGGGTAACATTTATCTGCGAAGTATATGCAAACCAAAATGCAATGATATTATAAGGTAGATATCGCTGACCGTCATGAGACGTCTGCTGACCATCTACTAGATCCGTGTCTATCCGAGGCAGGGACGCAACTTCGCTGGCTGCAAGGAGCTACGAACCTGAAGGTTGACTGCATCCTGCTGTCGAGCTGACGTTGCGTACTCTTGCTATTTAAGTACTCCAATGCTTCTAAAAACAAATATACAGCTCATCGTCTCTTTTTTCCATCACGATGAGAACAAATGTCGTACACTGCCACGGTTTATTCACCGCTGCCACTGCTAGGATCGTTGGCACCTGCTGGATTGACGCTTCCCATTTCTAGATCCTGGCCATCTGCTCCACGCCCTCGCATGAAGAGGAGGAGCTTGAGGAGAGTGTCTAGGCCATGTCCGCCCGTCATTTCATCGAGGCCTATGCCAAAGATGACTCCGAAGTCAATCGTTGTGGGAAGCAAAAGGCGGGAGGTTGTGGGGTCGGCTCGAATAGCTGGTCCGCAGAGATAGAAGGCGATGAGGATGCAGAAAGCGTACCACACGCCGTATCTAGAACGAGTCAGTCTCATCATCTGTCTGGGCAGTAGCTGTATTCCTTACCTGGCTCCCTTGAAACACGCGTAAATGAAGATCATAAAAGCGGAAAAGAGCCAGCTGGCAAGAGCTCTAGCACATAATGTCAATCGATGAGGTGGCCATCATTGTTCTACTAGGACTTACATGTTGAATAGAATTTGAACATCACCAAACTGAAGTCCCCAGATTTTTTCGTCCGCAGAATGGAGGTTGATTGCCGTGCCTAACACAAACTCGACCGGAGCAAAGACCATCATGGACCACAGAAAAATTGACAACAAAAAGGTTAGAAAGCGTTGGCGAGACATGTCGGGAGGATTAGGGGGAAGCCAGCCGATGGATATTTGCTATGCCCGTAAGGATTCGTGTTGGGGGGGGTGGATTTGGCTTCTCGGCCGATAAATGGTTGTAGCAAGCGTCGAAGTAGCAGACGGGTGCGCTGGAGATGTAAGAGGAAAGTATTTGAGGTAAAGAGATACTACGGAGTTGTCTGGTGTAGTGATGGAGGGGAAATTGGTGTCGATTAGGTTGGCGTTGTGGGAGCCACAGGAATGATGATGCGAAGCGTTCAGTGCAAGTGTCTAATGACGTACAGAAGAGCGAAGGGGGCTCTTGACTTGAGAAACGGCTGTGGGACTGTGTTGTAATAGTGACTGGCAATTCCGATGCTACACTTGAGAGGAAGCTTGCAAAGCGTGGAGTGTAATGTTCAGAAGCGGTGCGAGTGGGGAGGAGTGGCAAATGCTGGTGCAGAGCTCCCGCCAATCACGCGGGCCCGCAAACAGGAACAGTGCTAGAGGCGTCCAACGCCCCCTACCCACTGCATAGAGCCACAATAGGCTCGGGTTGTAGAGATTTATCGTGGTAAGAATACTCGAATACTCGAATACTCAAACACTGGAACGCTAGAACGATGGAACACCCAGGATATCAGGGAAGACATTGAGATAGGCTGGTTCACTTTTGCCTCCGTGTGGAAATTCAATTCAAATTTGATCAGAAGCCGTCGGTTCGGGGTAAGTCCTTCGGATACTCGGCGACCAACAAAGTCTGTGATAGTAGAGCAGGGTAACCATCGTTTGACAGAATCCGAACACTGCGGATGGCTTCTAGCAACGCCTGTGGATGGCAGAGCAAGGTAGCCCATCGTTTGACAGAATCCAAACACTGCGGCAACGCACTGGCGTTGCCTGAATTGAAGCCAAGACTGTGCTGGCACTGGGGCTAGGGCGGAGAAGGTTCTGGAAGTTCTCCTAGTTTCGCTAAAAAGGTACGACGTAATAAAATGGCAGAAACTAGTGTATGCAATTTATTTAGGCCCAGGAAGATCACGTGGGTGGAAACCGAAGGGCGTCTGCCTGTTGCCCTACTGAAACCTGCCAAGTTTTAAAGTTGGAAGCGAGCAAATCAACGTGCGAAATCCAACACAGAGGGGGCTGAGCACTGGAGCTGAGCCTCTCTACGTTCATATATCATAAGGGATACAAACCTCATTTCTTCATCAGTCAAATAATTACAAGATGTCTGAAAAATCCATCAAGGAACTAGAATTCTGTCAGTGTACTAAGTTTACATTGGAAAACCCATGCTGACGTTAACGGTTTAGCAGTTCAGCAAAGTGCCTGTCTCGTGCGCGGATTATCAAGACCCTCAATTAATTCTAACATCCGAAGCCTGCACACATGCGTAACAAGCACGATTCAACTGCTTGCACTCTGGATATCTGGTTTCCTAATGGGAACGTGTTTCCTTGCCCTTAACCTGGAGTCTACTGTCACATTCAAAGTATGGCAGACTGTAAGTTCGTCGAGCGTACCGAAGGCGGTCTAATCCTCGATATATTGATCAGAATTCTTCGCTAACTCTGCTCTTTGCTCAAAAGCACATTACTCGCTGCACTGGATTTTCCGACCGAACCTATGCCTTTCCAGTCTTTGCCCTTTCCGTGGCTACATACACGACGGTCGCAATGATACTATATTGGCAGCGGCGGCAGCTAGGGTCTATGGCGCTGTTGTTTTGTATGGGAATGACTTCCCTTGAAGCATGGTTGAACCACTTCAAATTGACTGGTGCTGAGCAAGTACTCATTGCATTCCCTTTCTTTTTGAATGTCGGGTTGACGCTGGCTGTAATCGCTGGCAGTGGGAAGCAGTGTCGCGGGATCCCGAACGAAGTACCATCTGAACAGGAATGCTAAGAGTTGAGAATGACTCAAAGCCGAAGATCTGTACATGGGATGGATTGAAAGAGCGTTCCTTAACGCTCGGACGTCTGGGGGTCATATTATAATGCTCAGCAAACGATTTTCAGAGGATTTTCTCGGATGAGTTGATATAGACAGACATGTATCCATTTCAGAAGTTATTTGAGCATAGGATATGTATCAATCAGCTCCACCAAAAACTTCTCAAGTGCAATAGTGGGTACAATTGGAAATTAGTTGTCCTCGTAAACGTTAATTCGGTATTGTATATTAAGTAAACGAGGCTTTCAATTCGTTATGCTATGGCTGTATTGCAAGCTAGAATAATTACGTGGAGTATAATGAATAAATGTAAAAAGCTTGAAACAAAGGGACATTCGCCTCTGAAAGATAGCACACATAAGCGACCTCAGGCATAGCAGGAAAAATGAACAGAGCTCGCACATCAGCAGAGCTGCTCAAATAGACAGACCATACCATGTGTGGTTGCCGCTCAGAGTCCTTAGCGGATCAATGTTCAGCTTTAGCCAGCCTGCTCGCAAGGCTGAAGCATTATTGATTAACTTATTTGAAGCCCCTGATTTTCAGCCTTATTAGAAAGCTAATTTCTCCCTTCGTCTTCTCACATCAGCGAAATGCTTTCAAGAACTCCGTCGTATGTTAGGAGGTTGTAAAGCTTATTTTGTTGAGCGCACACGCCCGAACTGGCGCGCCATGGAACTCTTGGCCGAAGAACGTCAGAAGGGTGCAACAAGCGGCGGCACGGAACCAACACCAATTTTGCTAATTCCTAATCGACTCCCGTCAACCGGTAACGCACTTTTCGGCACCGCTAGTCTTGGATGTTGTGTGGTATCTTCAGACTCCTATGTGCCGCTAATCAGACGTAAACGTTCGGACGAGAGGCTACTTTTAAGCCCTAGTGAGGGACTAGACACGGTAGACGAGCAGGAATCGACAATCGAGAGAGGTGTATCTGTCAGTTTTGCCCAGGTTTGAACATATCGGATTATATTGATGAACTCGATTTAGGAGTCCACCGAGGAGGTAACAGTGCAAGACTCTCACATTGACAACGCCTTGTGCAACGAAATGGAGAGAGCGTGTTTAGTTCCTCAAGACGAACGATCTGCCGCTCCTAGCTCTGATCTTCCATCCAAGGAGAAGAAAAGGAAGAAAAAACGGCCCCCAAATGAGAAACGTAAAGAGAGGACAGGAAAGGCTTTTTTCGAAGCTCAAAAAGCCAAAAAGGAAGGGAGGGCTAAAAGGGAAAATGGAGTAGAATCCTCAGATGCATCACGTAGCGCGCCGGAAAACCCAGAAGAGCATTCACCAGAGCATGAAAGCCCTTCTTGGCCAGCGGCCTCTGGCATGCATGCGACTCAAGTACGTTATCCTTCGAGAACTGCAAGCTACCCCGATTATAAGACCTTGTTACGTGGGAGCATTGATACTTCCTACGACCATGGCCGGACATCAGGCGCAACCTTAGACCCATCCATAACTTGTCTAGGTGGCGAGATCCTCCAATCTCCAATTTCGTCTGTATTTGACGTAGTTACAACCCATCAAGAAAGCCCACCTGATCTCGCTGGAATGCATAATGCATATGAACATCGTCAACGTCGTAAGATCGACTCGAAAATTGCTGGAGGACTACAGCTTCTTTCGATGCCCAGGAATACCGTACTCACGAGTGCGAGTGGGAAGGTCGATGGCGACGATCCTGACAGAAAACCCCTAGCTTTAGATTCTACTGGGTGGAATAACTTCACCGCAGCCAAATTTACAGGATCAGTTACAAATACCGTTTCCGAAACAACCTCAGTAACATCGCACAATGTAAGGGAGGAGGTGGTCAGTCCACAAGCGCTTATTAGAGAAATAAATGACGGCAGACGCAAATCAAGCCTCGCCGAGCTTGTGAAAGCTTCCGAACCGGATTTTGTACCGGGTTCTGGACGGGAGCCGTATCCCTACCATCGAGGGAAAAATCCTACTTCGCCTGACGAGAGCCTTGGTTTAGAAGATCCTTTTCCTCCCCCTCGGAAAGCGCCCACCTGGCACTACCCATTATTAACGGATCACAGAAGTGCTGAGGAGTATGATGTTCTTCGAAGCAGGTATCGACCACTTCGATAGATGACTCGCACATGCCTAGTGCCTAGGCCCTAGCAGAATACCCAAGTAGGGCAAATAGTGCACTTAGACTAAACTGCGATAAAACATCAGCGGAGTGGATTCATAAGGTACGCTACTCAATAGTCAGGAAAAGGCCTCGACTCACACATAATTTTCTCTCAATCCTTTCCCTAATAGCTTTCAGGTACCTCTAACCATTATCCAAACGATTTGCGGTGAAACTCGGGACCCGTACGGACCAGGTCCACCGAAACAATCTACCAATACCTTACTGTATAGCTATTCATTGACGACGCCAAGGAAACCGAACTTATATATATACACCTTTCGCACACCACCACTTCTACGGGCTACCCTAAAATCATCCATCCAAGCCTGACATTTCTCGAGGCGCCGATCTCCGAACAATGATCGCAGTGGTTAGGCCCAGCATTCTTAGCGTGATACATGGATCTGTCCCCGGTCGAGAGACGCTGATTGACATGAGACTGTGTTTGTATTTAAGAAAGCCGATTATAATATATAGCTTTCTCGGCTTTCAGCTCTGCTCTAATATGTAAACCCGAGCTACATGAAAGTCGTTGACGTTTTCAACGTGTTTCGGGAACTGGCTAAGCCTGGAGCATTTCGCGTTGCCGCAAATCACGCAAGGAGATGTGATGCTGATTCCCAGGCAGTCGCACTTCGAAATAGAATACGGACGACCGATTGAGAATTCAACTACCTGACGTCTCCGGTTTTCGAGAGTAAACTTTAGAGTCATGAAGGCACATGTACACTTTAAGATAAATTTTGAATATTCTACGACAGCTTTCTATCTTTTGAGATTCTGAACACTAGCAAAATGGGATGCGTGTACAGCTCTGGTAAGCTTGATGTCAAGCAACTGATCCTCGTATGACTAGTCCAAGTATGGAAATTTCCATTTTCAGACTAGTCTCGTCTTCCTTTCTATCCAGCAGCCCAGCACATCCGTCATTGTCGTGCGGCCTTGTAATGAGAATGACGCGTAGAGGCCAGACATAAACGGAGATAGGGCTCATTTCTTCTCCGGACGTATGGTATAAGAAAGCCCCTCCTGATCGTTGAGTACTAAGCACAGCAGCAACTATTCCCCCCTTCATGAGACTTCAATATCTATTCAGCACAAACAGATCCAAAATGTCGCAACACAAAGCACTCGTCTTGAATTCTCATACGGAGCCTCCAGAGCTCACAACCGTTCCAACTCCTGAAGTTCAGCCTGGCCAGGCTATTGTCCGCGTCCTTGCCGCTCGTCTTTCCAAAGACACAAGAGGTCTCATTACCGGCAAGGTTCCTTTCCCGCTCTCTTCCCCTCTGACGCCCGGGTCTAGCGCCATCGGTCGTGTGGCAGCCGTCGGCCCTGATGCCGTGTCTCTGAAGCCAGGCCAACTGGTGTATCTCGATTTCTTCATTAAGGCGAGAGACGACCCAGGCGTAAATATCCTCATGAGAATGCGCGGTGGTCAGCCTGGGAACCCCAGTGCCAAACTGATGGATGGCGAGTGGAGGAACGGTTTCTTCGCGGAGTACGCCAAAGTTCCGCTAGAGAATACGTTTCCGCTAGATGAACAGCGTTTGATTGGTGATTTCGGTTACTCAATTCCCGGTATGGTTTCAATTTGCTCGTTGGTCTTGACACTCAGTGGATTGTCTGAAATCAACGTGCAACCCAGCGAGACAGTAATCGTTGCGCCTGCAACTGGCGGATTCAGTGGTATTAGCGTGGCTATGGCCCTGGCATTGGGAGCACGCGTCATCGCAGTGGCCAGAAACAAGGCCGCCCTAAAAGAGTTAGAGGACTTCCATAGCAAGACGGGACGGTTTACGTCGGTCGTTTTGAAAGGCGATGTCCAGGCAGACACGAAGGCTATCAAAGACGCATCGTCGCAAGGGAAGGGAAGTCAGGCGCACATCGATTGGTCGCCGCCGACAGCAGCGTCATCTACACACATTACTTCCTGCGTGTTGGCTTTGAGTGCTGGTGGCAGAGCCGTATTCATGGGAGCAATCTTTTCAAATGTCGGTATTCCATACGGCTACGTCATGTTCAACAACATTCAGATTAAAGGTCGATTCATATCTGACCAGCATTCCTTTGAGCAATTGATTCGTATGACCGAATCTGGAATCGTGCCGCTAGGAGAGAAATTAGGTGTGAAAGTGGCGGGAAAATTTGGGCTTGATCAATTCGAACAAGCCTTGACTACCGCGGAACAGAATCCTGGGTGGTCTCGACTTGTAATCTTGACTCCGTGAGCTTAATCTTTCCATGCAGCATGGAATGGTTGAGTGCGGTCAGGTTGATAGGAAATGTGTTGGCACAAATTCTCTTCTCTTGTGATTTCGATGCGCCGTGGTTGAAGCACAGAGACCCAATCCTAGGAGAAACTGCTCCGATTCCTCACGGACCCAAAACGCAAGGTCCGGCAGGTATCCACGTGACTCATCCTCGTATCATAAATCAGAGGCTCCGTAGTAGAATTCAGTTACGGGATGGGAACACGTGTATACTGTTCCGTATACCCCTCTAAATTTTAAAATAAAACCTCTAGATTATCTCATAAATCAGACCCCAGGTGGATTATTGTGCACGGGCATACTGCTCCTTATCCAAATAATTTTTCCACCGAGAGTGAGAACTTATGGTCCCAGCCTGTACGCGTAGAAATAAGCGGCCGATATTGGCACGTGCGCAACCACAAATCGACGATTGTTTACCTTCTTATTTACTTAATATCTTTACCATTCTACGACAAAATGCCTCCAATTAGAACTCGAAAATCGCGCGCGCGTCCTTTTACACCTCCTCCCGACCTTCTAGAATCAACAGGGCACCCAAAGACGCCACAACGTTGCGGAGTTATCTAGGCGAAGCTCTTCTCTCAAAGGCTCGGAATCCCTATTCCTTAATTAATCGTTCGAGACCTTACGAATATGCTAAGCGCAGTTAGACTCGAATTCTCTCTTTAAACTCTACTTAAACCTAACGTAATAGGCAAACAATAAAGTATTAGAGTAGTAATATATCTTAAAAAATAGTCGATTTTTAGTGGTTGCACACGTGCCAATATCGGCCGCTTATTTCTACGCTGTACAGCCAGCTTGGTGGTAGCCGAGCACTAAAATATACCAAAAGTCGCCTCTTTTACTGCTGTATCTTGTCTCTTTTTCAGCGTCTAGTTATCTTAAAAATACCATAAGGTAGAATCTCTTTAGTATCTCTGTCTTTCGCATCTAATAACTATATTATAGCTATCCCTTGACCCGTCAATTCGCGTCCAACGGTTATCGATAAGAACTAGCCAATCAATTGTGCTGGATTTAACGCCTGTACTGGGGGGTGTAGGGCCTTTATTTTGTAGTAATTTAATATACACGCCTGGTTTTAGGAGTTAAGTCGCTCGATATGAAGTTACTAGCACTATCTTTCCTGCAAAACTGTATTTTGCATTGTGGTAGGTAGGTGCACGCGTTATTTCGAAACTGGTGTTCGCGCACGGACCACTTACTCGTTGGACGCTGACGGGCCAAGGGATAATATATAAAAAGTTGGACATGGCGTTACGGCTAAAATTCGTTAAAATCCACCAAAATCGCCAGGCTCTCTTTAACCACGTCAAAGAATCTCTACGCTCACATATTAAAGATGATTGCTCCTGGATAAATCTGAAACTGTGGATGCTATTCATGGCTGGGGTCACTGCGGCTGGGCTGCCACAGCGCACGTTCATTGCTCAAGCAGCCAGCATAACCCTCAAACTAGACAAAAAGAACCAGGAAGATATTCGGGTATTCTTGACGCAGTTCTGGTGGCTTCCGAAGTTGCAGGAGCGACTATGCAAAGGCTTATGGGAGGACATCGTCAACTTACATGAAGTTTTGTCAACATTGTAAGTGGGATCGAAGTCGTCTTGGCTGCACCTACGGACAGCTTGGTTATGTCTTGTGGTGGTTCAAAAATGACTTCATTGGATGGTTTCTATTAAAGGGAGCTAATGTAGCATGGAAGGTAGTCAGATGGGCAGGTTGAAAGCGCTGGATCCTTTGGACGGCAGACTGGGATCTGATGTTATGGTTTGGTGTGGTTTGTAGGGGCTGATCGTTATCATGTGTGTAACGATAGTGTATCACTAGACAATAAATTTATTAGTGAGACTAAGCGTTGAGCAGAAATTCTGAGGCTGTTATTGATGCTTTCTTCGGAGCCTATCTTGACCACTTCGAGATTGTTGAACCACGAGGCCTCATAGGTAGGATATAGAGTATCCCGTCATACAATGGTGACGGTCACAACCTCCCAATTTTCCAACATTCTGGATAGTTTTCGCCCATAAAAAACTCCAAGCCGTCTAAATTCTGCAGGGCCACTCTCAGTAGGCGCGATGAGAAGTCCGGCGCCATCTTTAATTAGAAAGAGTGAACAGGGGTATTGGATTTCTTCAAGATCCTCCCATCTCTTCTTTTGATCAACATACACACGGCCGAGATTATCCTCCCCTGAAAACGCATCGCCAGCACTGTGGTATCTGTCAATGACTAGTCTAGTTATTTGTCTAAGCTTTCCTCGTAGCTTTAGAGAGCCAGCACTGACTTGTCCAAACGGATCTAGTCCGTATGGAACCAATACTGCGGATATTACCTCTGCTTCATTGAGGTTGCCCTTATTCTTGGTGAGACAAAGATCGTAGTCTATTGGGCCATTGATGGATGCCCAACTCCAGGACGGAGCACGGTAACTCTGAGTGTGATGAGGCATCAAATCGGCCGAAATCTCGGTTCTCCATAAAAGATCACTTAGCAGGGTAGCGGTCCACAGCCCTGCGAGGTATGGAGTCGACTTTCTCCAATGATAAAGACTGGCAAGACCAGACAGAGCGGGTAATTTGTCAGCGCCGTTTGTGAGCCGACGTTTAGCATACTCCTCTACAACAAAGTGCCAGTCCTGTTGCATACGATTTTGGGTGAGTAGATGAGTTGGGGTAAACCTGGCTAGCTTCCCATCCTCGCCGATTAATCCATGCTCGCATTTCCAGTACTTTTTCTGATCTGTGTAGAAGAGAGCTCTTCTCGAAAGAACCATCTCTTGCAAAGTCCAGGCTCGGGTGGCCCAGATATTCGGCGTAGAACTTGCTGTTTCTAAAAGGTTCGTCGTTCTGAATGCGGAGTAAATTCTCCTTTTTATGAAGCCATCATGACTGACCCTGGGCTCCGGAATGATAGATCGTTTCCTTAGGATACCGCTATCACTACTGGCGGAGTCTGCAGCAATGATAGTAACATATGCGTTGCCATAAACTGCAGCCATTCGGGATGATTCCGTTTGCCAGTCCGCCCGAGCCTCGTCTTCGCTTCCTTGAAGGATACAAAGCGCATCAACCCATAAATAGCAAACGCCAATGCTGCGAGTAATGGAAATGGCATGCTGTATAGTCTTCGGAAGTAGATCGTAACTAAACCCCGCTTCTATGTGCTCTCGTAAATTATGAATTGTAGTGATAGTAGTCTTTGATTGACCCCAACAGTAACTTAGTGCCGTATAGTTAGTCATTTCTTTACATAATCTCCCAAATACCTTAAGCTTTGGGCATGGGAGTGATGGGGTGACGTCAATGACTCGTGTTGGCAGCTCTCTTTCTTCATCTCTTCCCATGTTGTGTCCGTGAGAGGATAGGCAGTTCTCAATCCATCGAGAAGCACAATCCATACTGGAGGGCGATGTATCATCCAAGCCAACATCTGTATAAACCAGCGGGCTCCATTGATCTCCCTTGTGGAGATAGATACGACTCACAATAGGATAAGTAGCTCCGCGAGTCCCAGGTTTAGACCATGGAGGATCAGTCCACCAGGTGGAATCATTTTTGACCATTACTTCGATCACCACATCGAAGTTCAATAGCTTCGTATCCGCGCCAGGATTCGCCGCCTGTCGCTCGCACCGCGTAGATTCTTACTGGCCATTCTTCAGACAAGATGGGATCATTGCCCAGGTTAAATCTCTGCTTCTTGGCAGTGATGGACTCCCACATCATCTGGCAGAGATGACAGTAGTTATCTTTCCCTGCAGACATGCTGAGGAGTTTGAGGCTGGAATGATGCTGGTGGCCATGATTGAGATCTAAAATGTTTGGTGGAATGCTATCGCATAGGTCGCAGAGGCGCAGACTTTCTGTGGATCCTTGTGGAGGATCTTGCGCTAACGGCATTCTTTCATCGTCTTAGTATTTCCATCTGCGTGGGGCCGAAGGTAGGATTGTCTCTATTTCCCTCATGAATATGTTGAGGTCGACAGGGGGTATATCCAGGCACAGGGGTCTTAACGATCACGGGATTCTTATCGATAAAATAATCGTAATCGCTAAGAATCGTGCGTAGAATCGCGATAATCGTTAAGCCACACAGCTAAGCCACAGTTAAGCCATAGCTATTTTATTAATAAGACCCTTGCCTGAGTATTTATACTAATCTATATATATACAGCTATCACGGAGCTCACCTATAATACCTCGTTTCCACCTACCCTGCCGTTTTCTGCCGTCCTTAGCGTTAGAAGTTGCCTGCTAGTAACTTAAAGCTATAAGGACTATTCTTAAAAGCCTTCCTAAATATTACCTTATATAGAGGTTTGTTTCTACCCTTTTAAGATACTACTTTTATACTAGCTTTTTAAACACTTAGTTCTTTTAATATTCTCTAGTCTAAGTAATATTCTTTCCTATATAATTATACAACATCCTCCAGAAAATACCCTCTCTGGCTTATCGCTTATAGTAGGAATTAAAAGAATTTTAATTATAAATTATAAAAGAAGGGACCATCTCTTTTGTTGCTAATCCTAGTACTACTACTAAAGTACTAGCTAGCTTTAAATATTGTACGATACTTTAGAATAGTAATTATTATACTTATCTTTATCTTTATTCGCTCTAATATTATTTCTAAGCCCTTTTAGAATTTAATCGTACTTATTAAGAGGCTCCTGTTCTTAGAGAAGATTGCTTTTAATATAATTATATAATATTTTGGCTTAATAAGTCTCTTTATATTGCTCCTAAAACTCTTTAACCTTTTATAAAGCTAGCGTCTGCTAGGCCTTCTTCTAGTTCGCTTTAATATATTTTATATAATAGGTAGAATAGAGGACAAGTGCGGCAGTATAGAGGGGTAAATTATCCGTATACTGGTAGTATAAAGTATACTTTTCCCAGTAACGTTAAATTCGAGCAACTAAGTCTTTATTCTTCTTATAGGTAATAAAAGCACGCTTAATATATATAAGAAGAATATCTATAGTAAGGAGAACTTAATTAATTCGTACGGAATTACCTTATATCTTAAGGGTCGCTTAATAGAAAAGTTTTAGAAAGGAGTGGATTATATAAAGGTTTACCTAGTCCTATAGCAAAAGTATATTATCCTAAGAGCTTTTAGGTTCTTCTTTACGTACTTATTAACTTTTAACTCCACTTTAAGCGCTATATTAAGAAGGCTAAACTAGGAATTCCATCTTATATAATTATCTAGCGGAATTATCCTTCTAATAATTTGCTTAAACTTAGCCGTATAATCCATAGAAGTATAGCTATAGACGGCAATATTATAGAGCTTTCTAAGTACTCCTATGGCTTAAAAAGTCTACTCTTTCTTCTTTCTTTTCTTCTTATTAAGATCTATTCCGTTTATCTTATCTTCTTTATATAACTTAATTATAGAAATATTAATTACTCCTTAAAAAAGAAAGTCCTAGATAGCAAAGTTAATAATATACCCTTAGCAACAAATTTATTGGATAGATGGATCCTAATAAATATTTTAAAGAGCTATAAAATTAGAGATCGTATAATAGAGAGTATTATTTATTCCAGAATTATCTATAATAAGAGCTCTAAGTTTATATATAATCCCATATTTCTAGAGGACTAAAAGAAAAGTATCCTATTAGTTATCTCTACTATATCCTAAAACTATATAAAGAGTAAAAAGAGATTTTCTTAGCTCTTCTTAGTTATCTATAAAGTAAGCGCAGATTATAAGAAGGAGGTAATTATTTGGAGATATCTAGATATTAATTAAGATGTAAATCTAAGTAAGGGCTAACTATAGCTTCTTTTATACAACATCCTTCTAGTCTATAAATAATTCCTTAATATATGAAATAACTATTACAGGCGCTGTTAGAAGGATACTAAGCTTAATTAATTCTGGATTTAAGGCTCTATANAGAANATNGAATTCTGGCNATTATACTNTACTAAAGGGGAGGTTTNATACNANAATTAAATTCANAAGTGCCTAGTTTAGAATATCCTTATTTAGGATCTTCTTTAGGACTATAGATTTAATCTTAGTTATATAAACGTCTAACTCTATTACTTTAGTATAGAGTTCAGCAAGCTGTTAATATGTTTCTCCTTTTATACAATTTTCCCGAGCATTATATTTAATTTAATGCTTGCTAAAAAGATAGTTCTAAAGGTTAGTTATTAAGGGATAACCGTTCTCTTCTATTTCGTCTAGATAGATCCTGCAGTAGTATAATAACCGCCCATTCTTTCTCTTTAGTTTATCCTTATATAGGTTACGGCAATATTTATAGACTGGAGATATCTTTTTACGAGAGTGTTAGGTTCTTAAGGATGTAATTAATAGAGTAAGAAGGGATAAATCTAAGTCAGAAGCTATTTTATACAAATAGAACTTAAAATGTAAGGATATTGGGGTTAGAATTTTATTATAGGAATGCCAAGAATAATCGCGATCGCGATTCAATTATCGCGATTCTGGAATTCTTATTAATAAGACCATAATCGGATCTAATCGCGATAAGATTTAATCGTTAAGACCCCTGTCCAGGCACCTAGACTAGGAAAAGAAAAAAAGCTTAGCATTATCCACTTCTGACCCGCTTGTAACGTCATCTTTGAAATGGCTTTTATAACTAACTAACCGACTAACTGACTAACTTACTAACTAACTAACTAACTAACTAACTAACTAACTAACTAACTAACTAACTAACTAACCGACCGACAAACTAATAACACTATAACTTTCTATCTAACAAAGAGACCGTACCCTCCTATATACTTTATAGCATTCTATATAAAGATATTTAAGAGTATATATATTAGATCCCGCCATAGTCGCGATAGATTCGCGAGTACTGCTGTCTTTTTGGCCGATATGGCTACGTGAAGGCGGAACACATTACAGGATAACAGCAAGCTCTTTAAATTAGAAGTCCAGTGCTATATACATAGAAGATATATAGGAATATACTATAACTGTAGAAGAACTGCTAGCCAGATAGACAAGATAGTAGAAGTAGAAAAGTAGGCAGTATTAGACAGTAAAGGAAACCAGGTAGACCCTAAATAGAAAAACTACGGAAAAAGATATAATAGCTAGACTTAATATATAGGCTAAAGAGTAGCAATAAGAAGCAAAATGGTATAAGAGAAGTATCTTAAAAAGTTATATAAGGACGTTAAGCGAACTAGTAAGCTAATTAGATAACTTTAACCGGCGGTTAAAAATACCTAATTTCTACTACTCGCGCACGAGCATAGCTAGAGCTTTATTAAAGATGCAGAGATAATAAGCTAAGGGCTAATTAATTAGATAGGAATAAAATCTAAGGCATCTAGTGGCAAAGGAAGTTAGTACTACCCTTTAAAGGGTATAATACTATAGTGGTGTGATTTGGCCTCCTGGATTTAACATCTAGATTGGGTATAGCTTCGGGAGAGCCTAGGCCTTCCATAGTTATATAGATCGGTCTAGAGCCCCAGAGTCTTTAACAACTTGGGCAAAACCAACAGACACACAATTTTCCTTCAATACACTCTTTTCTTTCCTTCTTACTGCTTGATTATAACTAATTGTGACCGACTGACAGACCGACAGACTAACAGAACTATGACTTTCCATCTAAGAGACACCGTACCCTCCCACAATACTAAGTAAGGTCGTAAGTATATAAGATTAGATCTATCCTTAAAAGCTTTCTATTCTAGCTTAGCTTTATTATCTTTTAAGTTATCTAGATTATATTAACAGCAGCCTTAAAGGCACTCCGTAAGGAATTACTACGTAATATAATAGTAGGCTAAAATAGACAAACGTATTAAAACCTAGTGGTAGTAGATAATAAAGACACTATACTCTCCTAGGGAGACCCCCCCTTAAGCATTAAGAAGTAGATACCTTCTATTAGGGATATAGCTATATAAGTAAACTAGCTATAGTATATACCTATTAAGGTCCCGCTAGAATAGTTACCTAAAATACCCTTACCTTAGGTAGTTATATAAGCAGACCTACTATAGCTGTTACGGACCTTATATCGACAGTAGTGCGACTACTAAGAACGGACATAAACGGGTTGGTTGAGACAGCACGGGAGGCGCTGGAACCGATCGAGCCATGGGACGAGGGGTAGCCGAGTCACGTAGGCGGTCACGTTACAAGTTTGGAACATGGGAACGTGGGAACGTGGGAACGCGACGTACCAACGTACTGACGTACCAACATACTAAACCCTTTACTATGGGGAGGAGTTATGTATTTAAAGACACACGGTCTCTACAGGTAGTTTCTCTTCTTCGTAGTGAATCTCAGAATACAATTAGAGTTAATCTATTGGGCAACCACTCCACCAGTTGTTATTATGTTGTTGACTTTCTATTTACCTATATACCCAGCCTATTGATAAGTCTACCGTAGTTCTTGCTACAAGGCTTCGTTACAATAGCGTTTACCTATAATATTTAGGGCTAATAACCCTTAGTAGATAAAGGATAAGAGCTGTAAGGATTACCTATAAGCTCCTAAGGAAGCTCTAAATATATTATCTAATAACTAATAGTTAACGGCTTAAGATAAAATCTATATTATAGTTTAGCTTATACTAGCCCTAATGTTAAACTCTACTATATAACTACCTGCCGGAGCTCTTACTACACCTGGCCCAAAAAGACTAAGACCAACTAAAAGAACCCTAAAAAACACCTAGAGAATCCCCCTAAGATGTATATATTATAGGGGAGGCATATATTAAACGACGGTGGTTCGCACTTACGCATATCCACTAGAACCACGCCTAGCAATGGCCCTCCATAATAAGAACGGGCGAATACTACACCATAAAGCGGAAAGACCTCTATTAAGAAGGCATCTAACAAAATATAAAGCCTATTAGATGCGTCTAGTATCTATAGTTATAGGGGAGTAACTATTAGCTATAATAAACTAATATAGCTAGTAGAATGGCTCCGCTAGTCTGGTAAACCCTAGGCACCCCTTTAGTAAACCCTTAATTAAATCCTTTAACGGTTAAGTAAAATTAAAAATAAATAAACCCCTCCTTACCGGCGAACCGTACTTAGGCCGCTATAGCTACGCGTTTATAGTATAGGGAACCTACCCCCCTAAAGATAATATCCGGGTATATAATTATAATATAACTAAATATAGAAAAAGTAGAGGGGCTTAGGGGATAGTTAGAAACAGAAGTTCTTATAAAGATTTATAAAGAGGTTTATAATGCTATTATAGTCTAATACCTTAGGAGTGGAGATATTAGAGTCACCCTAAGGGACCAATAGGTAAAGGAATAAGCTATTAGGGTAGGGGATAGGCTAGGAGAACGTATTAGTATAAAAGTACTCCGTAAAGATTACCTAGTTAAAGTCCTAGTGGTTCCTCTAAGCCTTAGGGTAAAAAAGGGATACTAGGCAGATAATATAGCAACTATATATAAGATAGTAAAATAAACGAAACGCCTTATACTAGGACTTAAGATTACCTAAATCTAATAGCTTTAATAGGAAAATATAAACTAAGCATATAATAAGAATAATAAAAGAATATAAGGGTTACTAGAGACTTGCTAGGGAAATACTAGTTAAACGTATAGCTCCCTTATTATTAGTATATATACACTAAGAATATAAAAACTCCTTATCTAAAAAGGTATTATTATAAATAGCCTTATATATAACGTAAGGATCTATAACTATAGACTCCGCCTAAAATAATGCTATTACTATGTATAATAGGGGCACACTTAATCTATATGCGCAGTATAGGTATACTACGGCCATTATATAGGCCCCTATAATATAAGATACTACTTAAATTAAGACTAAATAAAATGTATAAACTGCTACTAAAGCATATATAAAGCATAGGAGAGAGAAGACTGCATTAAATATAGGAGATAGAAGGTAAGGGCTTAACAGCTACGGGAATAACTGTACGCTAGATTATATAAATAGAAATAATAGGCAATAAGCTAAGGGGGCGCAGGTACCCTTTTAGCGTTTCCTACCTTTAATACTAGGGGGCTAGGCTAGCTATCCTAAGCCTTAATAAGCTAAAAGCGACGACGCGTAATATTACTAGACTATATAGGGTTATAAGGGTTATAGGAGATATAAGGGAGAGGACGCCCTATAGGAAGACCCCTATAGACAGCTATAATAAGCTTAAGACCGGGATAATTAAGAATTAGACTTAACGCGGTAAATATAATATTTATAGCTAACTCTTAAAGGGTATATAGCTAACTAGTAAGAGTAGGGGAAGAACCGAAGATAATAATAGATTTAGATATAGAAGCGCTAGCAGAAATATAAGATATAAAAATAAAAAGCTCTATATAAAATAAGTAGTAACTAAAGTATAGATATAAGAGATAAAAGTTTTAAATATCCTAGAGAAAGTAAAAATAGAAGAAGTGAGGAATAATAGAAAGATAAAGGACTCTTACTAGGGGTCCGCCACCTATCTATTATATAGTATAACTATAGTAATATAAACTACTATCTTATAAGGCCCTTACTAGACAGTCTAAACCTAGAGAAATACTATATCCTTACTATATAAGAGCTGTACTATAATACCTATATATAATCGATATACTGCCCCTAAGGATTTTAGCTCCTATATAAACTAAAAGCAGCTATACGCGTATGCTTTATAATTAGCAAAACTATTAGCCTATCCTTATAGTTATAATAGGTAGTTAATCTAGATATTACAGTTATAATAATAATAATAATAAATTTAATTTACCGCCCGTCCCGGTCCCCCTAGTGGGTCTACGCAGGCTAATACCTTTTATAGGAAAAACTCTAACTTAGAGAAAACCCCACCTCGGGCCGCGCTGGAGAGATAGTAGTGTTCCGACATCGGAGCGCTAGCGGCTCGCCTTCTACCTGCCTTTAAGTCTGCATATTAAGCCAACTAGCCGCGCTTCGCGGATAATCTTACTCTACCCCCTTCTTTCCTTATCCTTTTACCCTTATTCTTTTACTAGTCCTTTAGGCTTTAAAAGGGCTAGTATCTACTTATATCCTCTATATCTATTACCTTTACTGCCTAAAACTAGGGTAAAGTACCTAATTATACTAGCTATTTTGCTGCCGCTTAGGCGCTTTCTTTATTATTTAAAACATCCTAAAGGCGTTTAGAGGCGTATTTTGCTATAAAGTCCGCCCTTTAGTAGTGTGGACACTGGAACAGCATATAGTGGACTATTTATTTTATCTAGCTATATTCGCACCGTGGGAGAACCGCTGGTACACCAACGGATACAAGCTATATATTAAGCCCTATTACCTCTATATAAAGAAGAAATAGTGCTATAGCCTCTACTTTTATTAGGCCTTTATATAATGGGATTATAGGTTTCCCCTATAGGGTCTTCTACGTAGTTTCTGTGCGGTCTTTAGCCTTTACCTACTACCGTTATCGCTATTTTAAATCTGCCCATTTCGCGATAAAGGTAGTTACCTGCCTTTGGTGCTGGTAACCTCCTATACGGTAGTGGCGCTCCGCCTACGCTTTGCTGGCGTTCCGCTGGCTACGCTTATAGGGGTTTATTATAGCTTCCCGCTCTATATAGTCCTTCTAGTACGCGAGGAAGCCTTATATCTTATTTTTATGGTCCTTTACGCGTTTCCTAAGCGCTTCTAATAGTACTAGTAGCCGTTTTGTTTTTTACTAGCGCTTTACTAATATATTTCAGATACTATTAAGTGCCTCTACTAATTCCTTTTTTACCCTATTAGAGGCCGTCTTAATAGCTCTTTAGAGGGCTGTCGTTTTAATATAGAGTTAGATTAGGGGAATAGCCGCTTCCTTCTCTATTATAGCTATTAGTATTTGCCGGTATACCCCTATAACCCTATAGAGATACTAGTTCTAAACTTTCTATAGTAGTTTAAGTAAGCTTTTTGCTAGCGTTCCGCCATCCTGTACTTCCTATACTTAGGTACTATATAGTATCGCTAGTTAGACGGTGGCTATATATAGGAGGCGTGAGCGGCGTATTAATAGGCCCTATATAGACGCGGTGATCCTTAATATTGCTTTAAAGGCTACTAAGCCCTTACTCGCGGCCTTTTTAACCTATTCTTTCTATTAGAGCTTAGGGTTTACTTAGATCCCTAGAACTTATATGCTGGTTTTCTAGGGGGCTGTCTTATAGCTGGTAATACGTATAGTAGACGTAAGGTCTACGGTGGCGTGGCGCTATTACCTTATAAAGTGTATAAGCTAGTACTTCTTAGGGGCGAACGCCGCCCTATATCAATTTGCCTATATAGTGCAGTAGTTATAGGCGGCCTTTAATTGTTAACAGTTCTCTACTATGGAGTCCCCCTAGGTAATAAGGTTTGTATTATCTATAAAGCCAAACCCTAGTATGCTATTGTTAAGGTGCTGGAATTCCTCTAATAGCTTTAATATAAAAAAGAGGAATAAGATTAGTAATAAGGGTGACCCTTAGGGGATACCTGTCTATGTCTAAATCTAGTTACTTTTATATTCTATAAACTTAATATAGGTTTTATATACTATTAGGAAGCTTTATATAAAGTCTATATGCTACTTTAAAAAGCCTTTTTTTTTAGAATATAGAGGAGCCTTTTATGGGAGATGTTGTTAAATACCCCTACTAAGTCTAGGCTTAGCATTAACACCACATACCCGCGACACGTTTGCTATACTATCTATACGCAAGAGCTAAGTAGTCCTACCGCTAATAGTGTAGATTATTTACGCCTTGCTCCCATCTGGTTTTAAAGAAGTAGCCTATACTCCTCCGCAGCCTTAGATATAATATTAGCTATATACTTTTCTAGGACTTTTACTAGCGTATTTTTAAGGGTAATTAGTCTATAGCTGCCTAGGAGAGAGTAGTCTTTCTTTCCTTCTTTATATAACACTATAGTTATAGATTTTTTAAGGCTTTTTGGTATTATTCCGCTGGTAAAGTAATGACTAGCTACTTCTGCTAAATCTTTTATAATAACTAGGGTAGCTACTTTAAGGACCTTATTTGGTATACTATCTAGCCCTAGGGCTTTTTTATTTAGAAGACTCCTAATAAGCTTACCGATTTCTTCTATTAAGATAGTAGGGCTAATATTAAGCATATTTTATTCCCTTATTGTCTCTATATCGCTAAGGTCTGCTATTCTAGTTTTAGAAAAGAACTTAGCTGTAAGGATATTAGCCTTTATAATATTATTATCTATTAAAGGATCCTTAGTAGACCTTCTAAGGTCTAGTAAATAGGGGTCCGCCTTTACTACGCTTACTTTTCTGCTCTATTTTAATAGAGTCTAAAGTCCCTTATTATATAGTTTTAATTAATCTTTAGTAAGTTTATAAATAAAGCGTTTTTAGTTATTATAACTAACTCTCCTAGTCTCTTTTTATAGTTAATTGTTTAATACTAAATATCTTTAGTAGTCCTTGGGGTTGTTATAAGCTTAGAGCTGTTATTGCGCCTATTAGGCGCTGGCGTAGAGCTATATAGCTTATAGCGACCATTCTTAATAGGCCTGCTGGCTAGGCTGTGCTTATAGGCAGTGTTTTTTTAAGTGCTTGCTTAATCCCTTCCTAAAGGGCTTAAAAGGGGTCTTTAGATATGGTCCAGTTAAGCTCCTAAATGCTTTAGAGAAAGCCCTATAAGTTTAGCTTCTTAAGGGTAAGGCGCTAGCGTTCCGCTAGCGGATAACTAGCGTTATTAATTTGGATGTAGATTGGTATATAGTCTCTTATAAGGGCCTATTCCTTAACTATACTATAAAAGTTAACTTTTCTATATAGATCTAGTGATATAAACGTAAGGTCTATTATACTCTCCTATTACCCTCTTTTCTATATAGGCTCTTCTTTTAGTGTGGCGAGTACTAGGCCTTTAGCATTAGTTTTGGCTAAAAGGCGTTCTACCTACTCTTTATTAGCTATATACTTTCCGCCCTATATTAGGTAGTGGGCGTTAAAGTTACCTAAGAGTATAATTTCTCCCTTAGCTTTTTTAATAGCTATTTTAACCTTAGGCCATGCCCTAATCTAAGGGCTATCTTCGCGCGGGTTATAAATATTAATAATTATAGCCTTTAGCCCCTTTAGGCGTACCTAAAGGGCTATAGTAAAGGGGCCGTACTATCTACGCTTCTAATACGCGGTATTAATATTCCGGCTAATTATAAAGCAGACCTTTATTATAGGGAGAGCGTTATATATAAGTGTAAATCCCCTAGGGTAGTATATTAATTTAGTATATCTATTATATACCGGCTCCTAGATTATAAGGACCTAGTAGTCCGCCAGTATAACGCTGTTAAAGAAGGGGCAATATGCCCCTTGGTTTGCATTTCCATAGTTATACTAGATAATTATATACTTACTTATTTAAAGTGGATGTGGGCTTATTTATATCTATATTCTATTTCTTATTGTTTTCGCTATTAACTATTATTACTCTATTAGCGTAAAGCCGGAGCCTTAATTATAATCTGTTTCTATTTACTATTTTAATAAAAGATAGTTTGCCTGGTCCCCGTTTAAGTAGTTATTCTTAGGTTCCTAGATAAGATATTTCCTATCCTCTTTTCTTATTAGTGCTAATTGTAAGGTTTCCTGGTATTAAGGGTTGGTATATTATTTCTGCGGCTTCTTATATACGGAGCAACTGCGTTAAGAGGGCTATCCTTTTTATTTGGATACCTTTAAGGTAGCTTTAAAAGGTCCTATACTCTTTTCTTTACTATGCTTTATAGGCTTTACCGTAGTTAATATAGGATACCCTTTTCTTAGGGCAATCTGTGGTGTTATATAGTCCTATATATTGCCTATATTTTATTTACTTTCCGCATACGCTTTATATATGCCCCTATTAATTATAGCGGTAGTATTACTTTATAATTACGCTATTCTTAAATAGCCTAGTCTTAAAAAGCTAGGATTTAATAACTATCCCGCTTTTTATAATCTTTTGCTAAATTGCTTAGGTTAGGACGCTAATTATAATTATTCCCCTAGTCTTCTCCGGTTCTCTCTAGGCGCTACTAGAGTTTACCTAGCGTTTTACCTACGCTTTAGGGTCGTATAGCTATTAGATCCGGTTAATAGCTATTCTAGATATAAGGCGCTTTATAGCTTTATAAATAGATTAAGTTAATTCTAAATTATCTGTATCCCTTTTACTATTAATTAGGGTCTTAAGCGGGACTCCTAGTATTTCTAGGAGGTAATTTTTCCTTAGTATTCTAAGTCCTGGCGCGTCTAGCCTATTTAGGATTTAGTCCTTTATTATTTAGGAAGGGATATAGACATCTATATCCCTACTATTAAGGGTGCGTACGGCGTATACGCTTAGTATTATTCTCTAAATAGTCTTAAAAAGCTCCCCTAGTTTATAGCCCTGGGGCTCTTTAAGCCGGACGCGTATACTCGCTCTCTATAGTGCTGCAACTGCGTTTACCGTGCGGGCCGCCTATATAGTAATAGCTGCCTAGGTTTAAACCTATACTAGGGGAACTCCTAGGCCTAGGGGTCCTCCTTTACGCGTTTTTTTATTTAGATTTTCTTAATACCCGCTTTAATTCGGTTAAGCTAGGCCTTAGTTTCTTATTCTTAGGTTATCTGGGGAACTAGACGCGTTAAAAGGGCTTTAATATACTATATTGCCTCTTAAATAGAGGCAAGTATCTAGTGCTATAGAGTTTTTTTCTCCTCTTTTATAAGATTGTCTTTAATTTATTTAAGTGTTTCCTTTAGTTTTTGCTATTGCTAGCAGCTGTCCTTTTCGCGTTATTACCTACCTAGTTTATAGTTTGGCTCCCGCGCGTTATAACTCTCGTGACTTTAGCGGGAAGCCTGCGCCCCTTCGTCGTCCCCTATACTCTAGATAGGGGCGACGTGGTTTTATAGGGTTTCTTAGTGCGGGGAATAGGATTCCGATATTGGGTTGCTTTATTAAGTGGTTTTTAGGCTAGTTTCGCTACTATTGCGGCTCTTATAGTTATAATAATTTAGATATATAGAGGACTAGTATAAATTATTAATATGTATAACCCTAGGGTTAAAAGGGTCCTATAAATAGAGAATATTATATTAGTAATAAGCTTACTTAAAACTAAAGGTATAGAGTTTATCCTATTAGGAGATATAAACCTCCACTACCTACGGTAGAGGGGTATTTACGTCGCTACTAAATAATAGGCAGAGTGCCTACTAAAAGCTATAGATACCTAGGGCCTTAAGCTAGCTATTCCCCCTAGAGCAATTATATGGCAATAAGGATTCGCTAAAAGTATAATTAACCTTATATTTATAAACGAAGGCCTATACTAGAGACTTAAAAGGTATAACCCTAAAAAAGAATAGGTACTTACCTTAGACTATATTCCTATCTAAATATAGCTAGATTTAGATATTAATGTATAACTAAATAGTAAAAGATATATAATAAGGATGCTTAACGTGTTCCACTACCGAGCGCATTACACCACCGGGCGCATCACTTTAAAGAACACCAAAAAGCCTAAATTTCAAACTTAAATATCTCAACCACTACTTAATAATATTTTCTAAAAATTTAAATATAGGCTCTAATATGCCTATTTTAGTGCCTATTATAATATAAAAATATATAGTTTAGTAGTTGTTAAGATATTTCGAAATATCTCTATTTTTAGCCCCTAGACTCTATATTATAATAACAATTAAGTTATATACTTTAATATTATAATATACACTTTAATATATATAAAAGCCCATATTTAAATTTTTAGAAAATATTATTAAGTAGTGGTTGAGATATTTAAGATTGAAATTTAGGCTTTTTGGTGTTCTTTGAAGTGATGCGCCCGGTGGTGTGATACGCTCGGTGGTGGAACACGTTAAGGTAAATAGTTTCCTTAATATAGTTAAATAACAACTTTAAGACCTAGAAGAAATCTACCTAATACTAATAAGTAAGGCTTACTAGCTACCCCTAAGGAAATTAACTAAAGACTAGAAAGGATCTAGGCAGCAATTAAAAATAGACTAAAAGAGCACTGCCCGGTCTTAAAACTAGGCCCCTATATATAATACGCATAGTCCGTATAATACGCAGTTCTTATAGCTAGCCAATAATAAGTAAGAAGGAAATACTTAAGTAGCTATAACCCTAAAGATAAAAGACAATATAAAGACATAAGAAACTAGTTAAAGAATACCCTAAAAAAAGAAGTAAGGAATAACTAGAGACGATTTATAAATAAGTATACTTTTAACCTAAGCCTCCCCTATAATAAGGGCCTATAGGCTATAATAAAATAAGTAAAGAAAAAGGTAGGGTAATTAGCAGAAGACCTATACCTACTACCCCTATAAAGAGTAGGGGAATTATAGGCCACTAATAATAATAATAAGAAGGTAAAGATCTTTATAAAAAGGTTCTTCCTCTAACCGGCTCTAGTAGACCTTAGTAACATTATAGGTAAAGTACTAGTAACTCGCCTATGGGTCAACAGCGATATAACAATAGAGGAAATAGCTAGAACTATTAGCCGCCTTTTAAATAATATAGTACTAGGTCTAGATAGGATTCTAAATAAGGCCTTAAAGACCTATAGACTACTTATAGTACCCTAGCTTATAGATATAGCTAGAGCATACTCTACTATAGACTACTAACTACGACTTAGGAGATCTATAACAACGGTTATCCTATAAAAAGAAGGTAAAGTAGATTACTTAATCCTAAAAAGCTACCGCCCTATTACTTTAGAAAACACCCTTAGCAAGATCTTAAAAAAGGTAATAGCGGACCGTATAGTAGATACGGCTAAGGAATACGCCCTACTACTATAAAACCAAATAGGGGCAAGAAAGAACCGCTTAACACTATTAGCACTTACGCTACTCGCTACTACTATTAAATCTATATAGGCGATGCGAAGGGACTTTATAGTATTAATGCTTAGCCTAGACATTAATGGCGCCTATAATAATATACCCTATAAACGTCTCCTATATATCCTTAGGGCAAAAGGCTTCTTAAAATAGATTATATAATTTATCTAAGGGTTTATAGGTTAGAAAGAAATATTACTAGTCTTTAGCGGATACTAAAGCCCCCCTATTATAGTTATAACAGAAATACTATAAGGATTACCCCTCTTACCTATACTTTTCCTTTTCTTTATAAGCAACCTACTTAACTCCTTTAAGGAAGGGGCGACCTAGGGGATAGGCTTTATTAATAATATAAACCTAATTATATACGGGCTATTAGCCGTAGAGAATTATAGAATGCTAGAGAAAGCTTATAATACCTATATAGAATAGGTAAAACAATATAAAGTCTAATTCTTACTAGAGAAATACTAGCTAATCCATTTTATAAAAAAACATAACCAATTTATAGATCTTTAGCATATAATCCGTATCTAAGGCTTTAGGAGTTAACCAGTTTAGGGCCTAAGGGTATTAGGAGTATAAGTAGATAGTAAGCTCTAGTAGAGCGTATATGCGACGCGAGCGGCCTATAAGGGCTAAGTATAGTACATCGTATTATCTAGGATCGTTAACTCTATATAGGGCCTATACTTTTAGAGGTTACGCCTATTATATATAGCAGTTGTCTAGCTAACCATAACGTATAGGTTTAGTATTTGGGCCATTAGAGAATCTAAAAAAGGCCCCCCTAAGTTACTCCTTAAACTACTCTAAAAGGTCTAAACAGCCTGCCTTTAGAGTATAATAGGCGGATATAAGCGAATGTGTAAGCTTTACAGTGTGGAAGAATTGCAAGAACGACTTGATTGTAATTCTATGGAAATCAAGTGATATAAATACATAAGGAAGGTGTTGGTAATAAGATGAAAGGGGAGACTACTTTGTAACTAAAACAGCGTGATATGTAAGTGATACGCAGTTAATACGCAGGTGATACGCAGTCGATACGCAGGTAATACGCAGGCGTTTTGGCATAGTACCGGTAGTCGGTTACACACCCCCCCAGATTTAACGGTGCAGTTAAAGCTGTAGAAAAATAAAGGTTAAAACTATACCAAAATAGGAAATTTAGATACAATTTGGGAGTAGTAAAAGAATGGGGTAACTGTGACGGATATTGCGAATATCGCGGATATTGCGGATATTGCGAATTAATTGATCTAATGTTAAATATCCACCAAATTCAACTACTTTATCCATGCTTCGTGCTTTTGATGAGGTAAGATTTTAGTAAGACCGTCGGCAGGCATTTTAGCCGTAGGAACCTATTAAACATCGATCTTTTTATCTTGGACTTCCTGTCTCAGCCAGTGCTGATGGACGTCAATATGTCGAAGCTTGGTGTCAAGCTTTGGTGTATCCTGTCTTAGGAGTTATACGGTCGGCATATTATCGCAGAGTACGGTAAATTCGCGTTCTAAGTTAAAGCCAATTGCCTTAAAGAATCGTTGCTATCAAATGATTTTAACTGCGGTAGTAGATAGGGAGAGAAGCTCTGCTTTAGTAGTTAAGCGAGTAACAGATCGCTATAGGGTCGCTTTCCAATTAATTAGACCTCCGAATAGCATAAAAAGATATCCTTAAGAGCTCCGTCTAGTCTCCTTATAGTCCGCAAATGCTGCGTTAGATGCTCCGTAAAAGGTAACATCTTCTCCTTTGGGGTTTCTAAAGTATATATATGCTCCAAATACTTCGCCTAAGTATTTAATAGCTGTAGATTTTGTTCTAAGGCAGTAGGCAATTGCTTAGTTTGCTGCATCAAGGTACTTTTAATTTGGATTAGTAAGGAATTCGGCCAGCTTAGAATGCATCTTAGTAATATTAGGTCTTCTAAATACGGCAAGGTATATAAGCGACCCTACTCGTTACTGGTAGGCTAGTGTCCTTTAAGGGTTCGCCTGCTAGTTAGACGGAATCAGTTCTTCGGCAAGAAGTAGTAACTTAGGAAATCTGCCTGGTTAGATATTGAATCGATTGGCTATCTTTTTAATATAGGAATCTTGGCAAAGCCAGAGCTTTTAACTTAGTCGATCTCGTTCGATTTAAATTCCTAGGAACTACTATAGGTCTCCTAGTGCACGGATCTTGTATTAGTGTAGTAGTTTGGCTTTAAATTCTTCAAGTCTTTAAAGGTCCTTTTTGGCAAATAGAACGGCGATATTGTCTACGTAGAAAAAGACAATAAGTCGTTTATTAGTAAATAGGCAGTTGGTACCTAGTACTAATTTTAATCCAAATTTAGCTAGGGTACTGGTGAGCTCTTTATACTAAAGTAGTAGTAAGATTTTTAATCTATATAGCGCTATAAGTAGCTCTAGGACATATCTGTCTTCTTTAAATCCTTCTAGGCAGTAGCAGTAAACTAGCTTACTAAGCTTAGCATTTGTAAATACGTTTATAGCGTTATACTATTAAATTTCCAAATCGAATGCGGCTGCTATAGCCATAAGGGCACGGAATATTTGAGTAGCTAGGGTTGCTACATAGGTCTCTTCTTTAGTAATCTATAAGTCTCCGCGGACACACAGTCAAGCCTTTAGCTTTTAAAGATAACCGTCGCTATTAAGCTTATATTTAAAGACCTATTTTAGTAGAAGGATCTGCTTATTGCTTGCTTCTGCTTTTAGTACAGTCTTAAATATCCCTCGGCGCTTCAGGTCGTTGTATTCTTTTTCCATAGCCTTTTAAAAGCCAGTAGTTAAAGAATGCTTTCTTAGTTCTTTAAGGTTCTTTAGTTTAGGAGGAAGATTGTCCCGATATAGATATAAGGATCTAGTTCGGTCGATGTCCTTTACTAGTCCTGTGGTAAAGCCAGCGTAGTAACTAAATAGGGTAGATAGATTAGCTAGTGATGCTACATACGCTTAACGTTAAATTCTTTTTAATCCTTCTGGTAGGATAAGGTCGGCAAAAGGTTTGGCCGAGACTTCGTTAGCTCATAAAGCTATATTTAACGGTTCTGTTAAACTGCTTAGCTAGGTAGGACCTGTTTCAATTATATCCAAGATATCGTCTTAAAGTCCTCCCGGTGTAGTGTTTATTTCTAGCAGATCTAGAGATACCGTTCTGCTAGGAGTTGGTAACTGCTTAGTATCCTTTATAGGAGGCTCTACCGAATCGTTCGATTTAGGTGTAGTCGTTTAATCTGCATTCGAGGTAGATCTTTGATTGACTATATATAGGGTAGATTCGTCCTTAGATTTATCCTCGTGGAGAGGTTCTGGTAGACTGATCGTCTGGATAGTGTCTTCTAAGGCTTCCCTTAGTAGGTAGTCAATATCTTGACCCTTAGGGTTATAGAACGAGGTCTCATTAAATATAACGTCTCTGGTTCAAATGACTTTATAGAGACTTAGAATCCAGATTTGATAGATATTAGTCAAATTATAGCCGACTAGGTGTCCAATCGTTACACAAGGACCTAGCTTATCTCCCTTTTTGACTCGTTTGTCGAGCGTATAGGTCTTACAACCGTATACATGCATATAGGTAAGTAATAGTGTCTTGCTGTAGGCGATCTCGTACGGAGTTTTCCACCCTAGTTACTTATTTGGGGTTCGATTAAGTGCGTAGCCAGCAGTAAGAAAGGCTTCTAGTCCTAGAGATGGGGGTAAGGAAGCTTCTAGCTGCATAGCTCTAGACCTTTCCATAAGGGTTCGTCCAGATCGTTCTGCTCCACCATTTTGTTCCTTAGTATATAGTGCTCGGCATTCGAAAGTGATGCCTTTATCTACGCACCATGTCTATAGGGTGTCTCCTGTCTATCTAAAAGCTCGTTTATCATCGCTCTAGAAGAAGATAACGTCCTAGTAAAATCGTATTTTAATTAAACGGTGGGTCTTACGGATGGTAGGTAGGATGGTAGCTTTATCCTTATTTTTGGCGGTAAATACAAAATTAAATTTGGAATACGTGCAGTAGAAGTGCATCACGTATCTATTGCTGTTATAGCCTGGTTCTCCAAGGCTAATAATATCAAATGCGAGCCGTTCGAATGGTCGAGTGGCTGGAAATTCATATTCTCGTCTTTAAGAGATCTGCTGCGTGTGCTTTGCTAATAAGCAAACTTCGCATTTAACTTTAAGCGGTACTTATTCGTCGATTAGCTCTTTAAGCTCTGCGCCATTAACGTACTTAGGAAGCTGCTTAATAGCGTCAGGTCCTGTATGGCCAAGTATTTTATGCTATTTAGTAGCTGTAGCTCCGACTGGTTTACGGGCCATTCTGCTTAGTTAATATCTTCTTATTAAGAAGGTTGATTGAGTCAAGTCTAGGGAATTTAAAGGCGTAGGCTCTCTATACATCAGTGCCCAATGGCCCCCTAGTCGTTTCGCATAGCATACTATCTTGCTAGTTACTAGACGGTATAGCAAGTTTCGTCCTAAGTCGAAATAGATGTCGTTATCAGTAGCTCTTAATAGTGCTATGATATTTATAAATATGGTGGGTACCAATGCTATATGGGATAGCTTCATTTTTGAGCTCCCAGTAGGTGTATTAACAGTAATCGTTACTATTCCGTAAGCTTATATTTTCTCAAAATTTCCGCTAGCAATTAGGTAGTCGTCTTCTGCTGCTAGGTAGGAGAAGGTAAAGTCTTCTTTGTTATTGCAGACGTGGGTATCTGCACTAGGGTTAAGTATCTAGGTGTTCTGGAGCTCGAACGGAATTTAACTAGTACTAAACACGGCAGCATAACTAGTTGGTGTCTTAGAAGGTAGGGCTTTAGAATCAAAATTAATTATAGATTCTACGTCCTTTTAATTATTCTCCTTTACTTCCTATACTTCTTTTCAATTCCGATTAACTGCGCGTCTAATTAAGGATATAGACGAGATCTTCTTATCTACTATCTTTTGGATATCTGGCCTTAGTCTCTATCCTTAAGGGCGCTTCTGCTTAATAATATAGTAGCAGTCACCAAATCAATGTTTGAGGCCGCATATACATTCCCTATACAATCTCGAATTTGAATTTGGATTGCTATTAGAATTGGAATTAACGTTAGAGTCTAAATTGGGATTTGAATTGCCTTATAGGGTTATAAATACAAAGCTATTAGCAGCAGCAGTAGAAGATACTTACTACATGCGGTAGTGCTCCTTAAATTCCTTAATTAGTTTAATAATAAATGGGGCGTCTTTGTTCTTCCGTTCCTTCCGAATAAGATCTACTTCTAGTGCTCCTACAAAACTAGAAGAGATTAGCTTAATTGCTTAAACGAAATCGTAGTATGCCCTAAATCCCTAAACGTCTAGAAGCTCTAATTACTCCGCAAGCTTATAGACGTTCCGCTAGTTGTTTAACCATTTTTTAATACTCTGCTTTTTATTATAGGATTTTAAAGCCGTGTATTAATTAAGGACCTTATGTTTTTAACCTAAGGTGGTAGGGGCTAGTGCAGTCTTAAGTGCTTGTAACCGTTCGTGTACCGTTTTAAGGCCGTTAATAAGAGGAAGGTAGGCAACCGATGTCAATTAAACGATGTAGTTATTAATACCGTTTATTGCCTGTTCTTGCTTCTCGTATATTCGTAGGTCGTCCTTATATTTAGCGTAAAGCTAATTGTAGGCGGTAAGCTGGCGTTGGTCTAGCTGAGCTATTGATGTGGCAATGGGTAGTACGTTCGCAGGTGTAGGTCGTTTTAGTAGTTCCAGGGTTAGAAGCTTATCTTTCTTCTTAGATGGGTCGATGTACTGCCATACCTTATTAGTCTTAGCAGTGTCTTAGATAATAAAGAACCATTAAATCCAGTTAGATAGCTAGTTGAGGATTAAGTTAACTTTTGATTCGTTGGTGGTCGTCATTTTTAGGATTTTGACAGGTCAGGTAGGGTCCAATTGGCGTCTTGGCAGAACCTTATTTTGACGTTTTGAACTTTTGATTTGATTCGTCAGTTCGTTCGTCGATTGGGTACGGTCGTCGTTCGAGGTCGATCGTCCGTTCGTTTAGTAGATAAAGAAGCTTAAGACACTTGCAAAGGTAGTAGAAGTAGTGACTTCTTAAATAAGGTAGCAAATTGACTGCTTAACAGATGATGCAATAGGTAGATTAATCCGGGCTCATAACTATAAGCTTTGCAGTGTGGAAGAATTGCAAGAACGACTTAATTGTAATTCTATGGAAATCAAGTGATATAAATACATAAGGAAGGTGTTGGTAATAAGATGAAAGGGGAGACTACTTCGTAACTAAAACAGCGTGATATGTAAGTGATACGCAGTCAATACGCAGGTGATACGCAGTCGATACGCAGGTGATACGCAGGCGTTTTGGCATAGTACCGGTAGTCGGTTACAGAATGGCCATAGCACTGCTTAAGAAGGAAGCTAATATTCCCCCCCTATAACTATATATTAAAGCCGCTGCAATATAAAGGGCTTAAAATAAACATAACTTTAATGTTATAAAGTATATTAAGATACGCCTAAATAAACTATAGAGGGACCCTAGGGCGCCCTATAGGAGAATAAACTAATAACCCTAAAGTAGGGAAGATATATTAGAGAAACAGGTAAAAAAAAGTAAAAGAAGAATAGTGCTACTTTAGGGCCTAGGCCTATATAGAGGAGGAAGGGAGACGTATAAGAGGCTAGTAAAGATAATAGTAAAAAAAAGAAAGGAGCTAAAGCAGAGTATAAAAAAACGCTAGGAAACTATTTACCGCAATATAATACTGGTTAGACTAACGCTAGAGAGGTATATAGGAGTTAAAGGTACAGAGGCTAACTAAGGTAAGAGGAACCTAAGCCGTAGTATAGTTAACGTTATAGGGGGTAAACACTTTAGGGCTCTAAAAAGGCCTAATAAAGGCAGAAAATATAATAGCGACACTCTTAAGAACAGAAATAATAGGACTAAAAGACTGGCTCTACTAGGTAGGTGTCCTAGTAGGTAGCCTAAGATATAAATATAGCTAGCTAAAACAGACACTAAAGTATATAATACTATTATACCCCTTACACACCAACTAAGAAGTAATACTTTTAGTAGCTAGTATAGAGAACTATAATACACTACTCTTAATATAAAAAGGCCTTAAGGCGGTTACCTAGTGGCTTATTAGCTAAAATATACTAAACTAGTTTTAGGTTATAAGGGAAATAGTAATAGAGGGTAGGGGGGCGAGCAACGGGCGCCCCCTAATAACTCTATAGTAGTAGAGTAAAGTTTATAATACTAGCGCGTCCGTAGGCTTATTACGGCAGCAGTAGTTCCTAAAAAGGTTAAAAAGTAAGGTAGTAGGAGCACTATAGGTAACTTATAGGCGCCTCGCAGGCGCTATATAGGCAAGTCTTAAAAGGCAGGGAGATGGATTACGGGGTTTTCTTAAATAGAGTTTTCTCCCTATATATATATAAGGAGTAGTCCGCGTAGGCCTAATAGGGATCTAAATCGGACGTTAAGCAATGAATTATTATTATTATTATTATTATACTAGCCCTAAGAACTATTAAAACTCCTTACTTTATAAGATAAAATATGTTATAGTTTATTAGATAGTATAAATAGCTATATACTTAATATTATATAATAAGTAAGGAGAAGTATTAGGTCTTTTAAAATACTATAATTACTAAATAGGGATATAGATCCGAAGTCTGCCTAGATTTATAGCTAGTAATTAGGCGGAGCTTATAAGGAAGCTTAAGGTAAAATACTAAGAAAGTGACCAATTTTAATAAATAGAAACGATAAAATTCTTAGAAGCCTATATACGGTAGTATAGGGACAATCCGCTAAGTAGTATACGTAAGTAGTATAAGTAGTTTATATTAATCTCCTAAAGAGTTACAGAGGTAGGCAATCTAAAAAACGGTTAGTAAGGATACTAGTTTGCAAAGGGACTTCCATTTAAATATTAAAAATACGCTATAGCTAAACCGGGAGCTAATCCAGATAAACGAAAGTCCTTTAACTTCTATTAGTTATAGAGAGCCGTAAATAACAGACTTAGTTTATATAAAGGCACTCTACTTATCTACTTCTGCTTACCTCTTTCTTTCTTCTCTTTTAGCCTTCTCTAGTCATTTCTTCTTAATATTACCTTTATTATATTCTTTTATAATATTATATTAACGTTAAGCATTGCTATTTTTAGTATATAAATATACTGGAGCTCCAAGGAGCTCTTGGAGTAAAATAATTTACTAGCTGGATGGAGTGGATTCAAGGCCAGATCCACTCCACTCCAGTCTAAAAAGATTACTGATATAGACGAAGTGCTGTGCAACCGGGCAATTGGAAGATCCATTACATCGAACGAGGCAAACCGACGAACCGATACGACCAGCAGACACGAGGATTGACTACACTACGACAAGGACAATTTGATTTGGAGGATCTTTGTGGACACATTGGCACAAGAGGACCGGGTTAGGCAGAGCCTTTGGATAGGTAGACAGCCTTTGTCTTTAGAACACGGGTCACACGCATTTTAGCACTCTGTTACACCCTCTTTTGTACACATATTTCCTTTTTTAAGCAAGGCCTACGGCTTCATTTTTTGTCAGATCCAACTTCGTTAAACCTGAAGGGGGTGTGTAAAGGTTGGAAATAATCGAGATTACCTCTAGTTAGGGGGTCCCCCTCGTGCATATAAGCCTCTTTTCGCCCACAATACAACTTCATGCAGTCCAACAGCATTCAGGTTAACATCCCATATACATCCTGATAGCATTGCTCCATATCAGGACAGCTTTGAAAACTATTAGCAAAACTCTTTTCGCTAGTTAATAACTTTTGACTTACTATATAGGCTCTCTCCCGAAAATAACATGCCAAAGATACTCAAATACTCTGCCAGAGGTAAAGTCATCTAGCGGCGTATCCAGCAACCACTTTAAAAACCTCTTATACTCGTCCCTCGACCTCTTTATTACTTGATCTCTTGAGACAGCGAATTGCGCACAGCACGGCGTAGCAATAACCTTAGGTACATCATTATTCCCAAAGAGTTCGGCCCACGCACCCACCATGGCACGTTCCTGTGGCCTCAGCGGATCTAATTCCTCAATCGGTCGGAACGGTTGGATTTCTGCGGGACATCCCGGACTCAGAATACATCGTAGATTCGCATAGCCGGTTCGCTGGATGAAATCAATCTTAAGAGCTTTAATAGTTGCGACGTTATTAAAGTCCAAGTCTTTAACATTGCGTGATCCGTGATTATGTTTTTGATGACTGTGCAAGAATACAATTGTGGATGGGAGATTAAAGTAGTTGTCTATAATATAAGTAAGGTAGGCGTTTGCTTCATGGCCTTTGTTCATGCTCGTGTGAAGTGCCGCATCTGGATCATCGACAGTATAGATGGCAGTCTGCCAGCTTCAGTGGCCCGGTTAGTTAGAAGTTGTTAAAGAAAGGAGAATGTAGCTTTAAAGCTTACTCGGGGAAGTTTTCGTCGACCCAACTCGTATTTTCCTGTCTTAATCTCGCCACTACGAGAATCTTGTCTGGGACGATTGCCGGAGAGGTTTCTAAAGCGATGTCCAGAAGTGTTTCGGTGGCGGTAGGTTCAGGCTCAATTTCAGGCCTGATATTTTATTAATACTAACGTGAACATAAGGGAAGGGGCAAATAGTCTTCGTATCGCAGACCTGAGAGTTGTTATGGAGGAAACTGGCTGATTTTGAAATAACTCCTCTGCATAATAACTTGCGTTAATAAAGGAGCGAAAGCTGTCAGCAGTGAAAGGCCGAAAGTTGAACTGAATCACAAGGAGGAAGAAGGTGAGCGCAATCGACGAAGCGAACGCCTTTCGGCGTAAAGTAATCATATCACTGAAAGCTTAAAGTTGCCAAGGACTCAGTATTCTAAGGTCCAAGCACGACCCGATTTATCCATATTGCCTCGTAGGAGAAGTAATATAGAAGTAGTAAAGGACGGCAGCATGACCATGGCTTGGTGGCTGTGGCGTTTGCGACTAGCGCGTAACGTAACAGCCCCTCAATCGTACTAAGCCCCCCCGATCGTAATAAGCCCCGGCTCGAGCCACCCTAGTGCATCCGGTTGCACGTTAATCACGTTAATCAAAATTGGTAGATTTACTGTATATCTAAAAAAAGGTAAATATATGTTAAAATGGCCGTGCGTATTACTTCAAAAGGTATAAACTCCGCCGTTTGATAACCAAGATCGACACGCCCTTTCAGCCGGACGCGCCAGGATGGTGCACAGTCAAATCTCTTTAACGTGTTTCACCACTCAACGCCGCACACTTAACGCCGCACACTTAACGCCGCACACCACCAACACCAAGACGCGTCTTCGTACAAGTATTTAACTATAACGCTTTAAATTTAACTAAAAATCCATTTAATAATTTCTTTAAATAATACTAAGGCATTACTGAATTATATGGCCTTAAATATAATTTTTTTAGCGTATATTATTATATAACTATTTAACTTTATAAAAAAAATCCTCAAATTAAAATTTTAACCTTATTAAGCCTATAAAATGCCTCCTTATATAATATACTTAAATTATATTATTACTTTTACATAAAGCTTTTTATTTACCTTTATAAATATAATAATTGAAATTATTATTATTTAATATCCTTTAATAAGTTAATTTACTGCTTAACTTGTTAGGCTTTAAAATTAATATTAAATAAGATTTTATACAAGCTAAGTCTGTTAGTTTAGTTAGGCTAAGGTATATAATATTTTTATTATAAATTATAGCTAATACTACTTATAAAGCAGCTTAAAATTTATAATTATCCCTTAATTATTATTATTGATTCTATTTATTGCCCGATTCGGTCCCTTTTCAGGTCCATGCAGGCTGCTACCTTTCTATATAGGAAAAAGCCCCGTAAGGGGAAAAACCTAAGTATTTCCTTTTAGCTGGTCCTACGCGTTCCGCCTTCGCCCAGCTAGTATAGCTTTATGTCTTTTAAGTCTGCCTTGCGTACCATGCTTCCTGGGTATGTCGGAAGATCTAGGGGGGGTAGAGGGTCTGGCGATTCGCCAGTGAGCCGCCTGTGGCTAGGCGGGGGTGTCCAGTCCTTAGGGGCTGGAATGGGGCGTATCCTTTGGTGTCCTCCTGTTGGATTTCGTGTGCTGTTTGGAACTGCTGGAGGATTCCTTGGCCTATAAGCCATTTTGCTGCTGCCTGTAGGCCCCTACTTGTAGAGAGCATCTGGGTAATATTGTTTGTGCCTGCGCTGGCGAGTAACTGGTCCCTTGCTGAGCGGTGGCTACAGAATAGCAGTATGTGGCGTACTGACTGAACGGGCCATCCGCATGTACATTGAGGTGTAGTATTTGGAACGTGGATGCTTGCTAGCCATGCGTTTAGGCCTAGGATCTCCGTCCGTAGTAGGAAGGCAGCTGTAGATTCTGCCTTCATTAGTCCTTTGTATAGGGGGAGAGTCGGTATCGACCATGGGGTGTTCCATGTGGCTGCGTCTTGTGTTTTCGCTGCCTCCTTCCATCGTTGCTTCCATTTAAATTATCCCTTAATTAAAAGGCTAATATATTATTATTATTATTAGTTCTATTTATTGCCCAATTTAGTCCCTTTTCTAGGTCTATACAGGTTTTTACCTTCTATTTATAGGAAAAATCCCTAGTAAGGGAAAAACCTAAATATAACCTTCTGGCTAGTCTTACGCGCTTCGCCTTCGCCTAACCTATTTACCTTTATAGTATATCTACCTTTTATACTATACTTTTAAAGTATCTTAAAAGGTCTAAGAGGTAGTAGAAGAATCTAGTAATTTGCTTATATACCGCCTTTAGTATAGCGGGAGTATTTAGTCCCTAAGGGGCTAAAAAGGGGCATATCCTCCTATATCCTCCTATTAGATCTTATATACTATCTAAAACTACTAAAGAACTCCTTAACCTCTAAGCCATTATACTGCTATATATAGACCCCTACTTATAAAAATTATTTAGGTAAAATTATTTATACCCGCTTTAGTAAATAGTTAGTTCCTTGCCGTGCGGTAGTTATAGAAGAGTATTATATAGTATACTAACTACGTAGGCTATCCGTACGTATAGTATAGTATGGTATTTGGGATATAGATACTTACTAGCTATATGTTTAGTCCTAGAACCTCTGCCTATAGTAAAAAGACGGCTCCCGAGAGCGGCGGACGGAGCTTCGAGGAAAATCAAGGGTTCTTTGACGATGCTAAGGAAGCAGGGACGTGGCGGGTGAACAAGGTCGAGGGAGGGGTTTTAACAAAGCTGCCGTATGGCGGTGAGCCGAATGCTGAAACCACGCCGCTATTAAGCAGGGTGGAGGATCAGTTACCGTGAGACAGGCGAAGTTGTTAAGGGGGGCCAGGGGTTCGGTATTACTATATCTGTGTATCTCTTCAACAAGAACTGTCAAGAACGCCTTGCAAAACTTAGAATTAAGAGCCCGAATACCAATGTATCCTTCTCCTTGCAGACACCAAGAACGCCACCTCCCCCAATCCATTTTTCCTCTCTTAATCAATATTACACCACTATCATCTCTGCAAAACTACTAAAACTTCCCTACAAGCGGTAAATCCCTGCTCGAAAACCCAACACCAATCACGAACTGCCCTTTCGTCGGCATGACCCAGTTCCCCCTCCTGGAGCACCAGTAGCTAAGATCCTTCCTCGTCAGCTCAAACCTCACCTCTGCTCTATGGTTCCTAGCATTTTCGCCCTGCGCATGCACCTTATGGAACCCGCGTAGCACCCTAACCGGGAAATCGACCAGCTCGCCCGTCTCCTCGTCGACGTAGTTCTCCGGGTAGGAGATGTACAATTGGACGACAGCGTCGCCATCGACAGGCCCGGTGTTTGTGAGAGTGCAAGTGACAACGGCTTGGATGGTGTACAGGTCCGGGTTCCCGCCCTGAGCGCCACCGGCGGGAGAGAGCGGGGCGGGAGAGTCGTAGGACGGTGGATAAGGGTATTTGCCGACTTTGACGTCAGAGACAGAGGAGATGTAGGGGTAGATGTATTTGGTCAGTTTGCGGAATCCCTTGGGCGCGAGCGCAGTCTTCGGGTCAGGAATCGTGTTGTCGAAGTTGGGTGGGTCGATGGTTTGGGGTCGGGGCGCTGGGAGAAGGGTCTTTCTAAAGGACTTAGGGTTGACGAGGAGGGAAGAGAGGTGGAAGGTTGTGTAGCTTAGTCCGTAGCCGAATTCGTACCGGGGGGTGACGTTGTATTTATCGAAGTAACGGTAGTCGATGTAGATACCTTCGGTGAAGTTTTGCTGAGGAGCCATGCCATTTGGAAACGTGAGAATCTTTGAAGTTGGGCCATAGTCTTCTTCTTTCTTCGCGATCGTGTAGGGTAGTCGGCCGCTGGGGTTTACGTCGCCAAAGAGGATATCGACGAGAGCATTTCCACTTTCTTGGCCTGGAAGATGGGCTAAGACGACAGCTTTAACGGTAGGGAGTTCGATAAAGTCTTCGAGGATGACTGGTCCTACTGCATGGATCACGACAATGGTGCTGCCGGTGCCGTTGCCGCAACCATCTGCAACCTTCTTGATCAGGTAGTCACCGCCTTTTTGCGTGAACAGATTGTTGCGGTCGCCACGAACCCCGTCGGACTGCATGTAGCCTTCGCCAGAGTCGGAATTCGCGAAGACAATACACAAATCTTGATCATAAAGGAGCCCTTCTTGCTCGGTAGGGAGCTTGTTGGCAGGCCAATCCGTCACATAGGTGCTGTTCTCGTTGAATGCTTTCCTGATAGCGTCGACAGGTGCAACGAGATATGGGAATTCAACAGCTCCAGATCCCCAGCCTGAGGCGAGAGTGCCAACATTACAACCACGGTCTATGCAGCTGTTGGGACCGTTCTGGTTTGGGCGTGCATCCTCACCAAAAATACCCACGCGGTATTTCATTTCTTTGCCCTCTTTCTCATTGTCGCTCCAGCCGTTACGGTTTAACGGTAGAACGTTGTCCTCGTTCTTGACCACGACTGTGCCTTCAGCAGCAATTTTTCGTGCAATATTGCCATGGAAATCATCGCCTTCGCCCTGGACGTTGATGAACTTATTGACTACCCCAGTTGCCTTGTCGTCGCTGCCATGATGCAAGAGACCAATCCTTTCATTGGTCCACGAAGAGAAGTTTGGCCCTCCATCACCCTCAGGTGGTGGCATTGGCCATGTTTCTTTGTCATCCTGCCCAACTTGATACCATGCAGCCACAATACGGGTAACCATATCATTGAGTCGATCCATCGGAACCGAACTATTGAGGACAGCCTTGGTAAGCTGAGGTCCCCAGAGTGACTTGCCATCAGCCCATTTCAGTCCATCTCCAGGCATGGACATGTCGAGTCCCGCTAGAGCACTTGCAACGCCACTCCTTTGTGCAAGCCAATCCGACTGCACGAATCCTTGGAATCCCAGTTCGTCTTTCAAGATGCCGTTCAAGAGCTTGCTATTCCCACAAGCATATGAATTGTTGACCTGGTTGTATGAGCACATGACACTGGCTACACCAGCCCTGACGCTCTCCGCAAACGGCCACGCGTAAAGCTCGTGTAGGGTGCGATCATCTATATTGCTCGATATGGCGTTCGGTGTTCCCCACTCCAAGCTCTGGCGGAAGTGCTCTTGCTCATTGCCCACGAAATGCTTTGCCGTAGCCATGACGCCCTCGTCCTGGATGCCTTTAATCGTTTGAGCGGCGGCGATGCCCTGTAGATAGGGATCGGAACCAAATCCTTCCCAATTCCTGCCGCCAGCAGGCATCCTACCTATCGGGCCCATCGCGGGGCCTAGGATAATGTTGACGCCCTTTAACCTAGCTTCCAGTCCATGTGCTTTGCCCCGTTGATACATCAACTCTTTATTCCACGTCGCACCCACCGTAACACCCGCCGGGAATGCTGTAATGTTATCCGCAAATCTGATACCCAGCGGCCCATCCTGGAGACACAGGCTCGGAAAGCCCAATCTAGCCACGGGTCCTGTATTACCCACGCACAATTGCATGCTCCATCCAGTGCCCGTGGTAACATTGACCTTCTCCACCAACGTCATCTGCCGCACCAGGTCCGCCGCCTTCTTGTAGCTCTCTTCCCACGCGGCATCCATGCCGCCCTTCGGCGATGGATACCACGGCGGGCTCTGGCCGTCCAAGGGCGCCGTCTTCCACACCCAGATGCCGCCGGCACTCAGCAGCAGCACGACGGCGGCCACAAACAGTAGGACGAGGCTGCAGCACAGGCGGGTCGGGACACAGCATCTTCTCCAGCCGCTCCTCTGGCTCGCTTTCTCCGAAGGATATGTGTCTTTTCCTCGCAACGACTCGCCGCGTGACCGGCGTGTCTTCTTGCGTTTCAGCGTCCCGGCATCGTAGTTTAGGGGGTCGAACTCGTCGAGATCCTCTTCGGATGAGGATCGGTACGCGTCCTCGAGGGAGCGGCGGAGGGGGGAGTCGGGCTCTGGGTCGTCGAGTTTTGAGTATTTCCCTCGCAGCTCGTAACTCTCGGCCATCTTTCCTCCCTGCTACGGTATCTCACCAGAGAGGGAAATCAGCACCAATTAAGGAAGATGGAGGAGATAGCGGTGGTAATGATGAGCTAGCGTGAGGAGCAGAGTCGAAGACCCAGAGCAGGAGCAGGAGTTGCGTGTGGTCTGAGACGTCCAAGCTCCAATGATATCCAGCTGGCGCTTTCCAGCCCCTGGATCAACCTGGAGGATCTACGCTAGCCCTAAGCGAGGCTTGGCTGAAATCTGAAAATAGATGGTTGAAGTTTTCGGTACGGAGGACCGCCCAGAAAGAAATTTCCCCTTCCTATTTGGGAAAAGCGCGGTTTTGGTGCCAAGACCCCACCAAAATCAACTCAATCAGCTTGATTGAAGCTTTTGATACCAGTATATTGTCTATATAGCTTCCAAAACGTGGTGTTTTAGTATCTAGCATTTACCTAATTGACCTCGTTCCACCGCACCTTATATTCTATAGGCTTTCAAGGTTTTTAAGGCCTTAGTTGCCTCTATTGTTCTTAGCTCACTACCTAGCTCTCTACCCATTCAATTACCTAATTACGATCATTTCTTTGGAGTCTCTGGTTATAGAGCTGTCGATCTATAATTAAGCCAAAGCCTTAAGTGTTCTGACGTTAATTTAGGACAACCAAATCAGCTAATTTTTACCAGTCTTCCTCAGTAATCTCCTTAATTTCCTCACGGCTCTATATAGGTAAGAAGAATTATAAATAGGCGTTAGGTAGACCACAGTAATTACGCAATATCTCATAGCCCGTTTTAAGCACCTCAACAATCATAGAGAGCTTACAATTGGCTTCCTTACGGAGCTGCTTCCGGCTTCGCTACTTTTTATCTGCTCCCTCTCTATAATTATTACCTCCTTTAAGTTCTATAATCTTCTTAATATAGTAAGGGATCCTCTTAATCTACTGCTGAATTCGCTACTGCTTAAGATCTTGCTAAGCTCTAAGCTAAGCCTTCTCTATAGCTGCGTAGGAGATAAATAGGCCTCTTTTTATAGTAATCCGTTTTAGGTAGCCCTAACAGGGCTTAATTATATTTAGATTAGGCGAATTACCTAGCTAAAGAAGACGTTAAATCTCACAGGCGTTAAAGTAAGTTTGGTAAATCTTTATAATATAAGCAGTAGCCTTATCTTCCTATATAATTATATTAGGATTTAAGTATATAAGACTCTAGGTAAACAGAAGAAGTTTTAGTATTAAAATATTCGTTAAATATTGCTACTAGTTAATTTTACCTCCATCTAATTAAGTTAAAGCTCTATATAACACCGTAAATTTCTATTTAGTAGGAGCGCCGCCTATTTGCCTTTTATAACATAGTTTATATAAACTCCTTTTAGCTACTTAATTCTTCTTTTAGGCCTTATATACCTCTAGCTCTAGAGCTTAATTCCAGATCTTAATAATAGATTTTAATTTATTAAATTTCTTCTTTATTTGGGGCTTCTAAATATAGTAAGGGCCTTTAAAGTTATATATAAAGCAACCCCAAAACATAAACTTAGAGTACCCCTTCTACCGTTTTTATACGCAGCTACGTACACAGGCCTCATTCAATCGTCGCTATACTTAATAGCCCCCTTAACGGTAGCCTAAAACAACGCTCGTCTTATCTAACCAAATTACAGCCTTCCAATTTTCTAACGTCCAATAATAATAAGCCAGTGCAAATCTATATCGTTTATTCTTTATCCCTTAACCCGTTAATTCGCGTCCAACGGTTATTGATAAGAGCTAGCCAATCAATCGAGTTGAATTTAACGCCCGTACTGAGAAATACAAAGCTTTTAATTAGGTGCACGCGTTGTTTTAAAACTGGTGTTCGCGCATGGACCACTTCTCGTTGGACGCTAACGGGTTAAGGGATAGCTGCAGTTAATCCAGGCTTCCTTATTAGCTTTATTTTACGGAAGCCGTGCTTTTTAAGTATAATTTAAACGGACGCCGCAGAGATACCTATTTCGCGAGCGATTTTTTTACTGCTTTTTTCACGCCCGTAATAATCGTATGTGACGGCGTTAACGACTCTCTGCTCAATATCGGGGGTAATCTTTTTAGTACGCCCTATGCGGGGCTTATCTTTAAGGTAGTCATTAAGGAGGACCCAATTTGCGTTCCAACTATTCTCTACTGCCTTTTTTGCTAGGTTACGGATGTGCCTACCGCTAATCCCAGTAATTTAAGTAATTAGTTTTAGGGGTATACCCAAAGCCTTTATTACTACGGCCTGCGCCCTCATTACAAGGCCGTAGTAAGGCATTTTAGGCTTAAAAACAGTAGGGAAAACAGTAGAAGGTATGTAGAGGATATTATAAGTAATTAAGTGAGTAGATTCTATTAAAAAGTTAGCATAGAGTTGCTTTTACAAAGCTCAAAGTCAAAAATTCAGTATATTTTAGTGGGGTCTTGGCACTAAAACCGCGCTTTTCCCAAATAGGAAGGGGAAATTTCTTTCTGGGCCGTCCTCCGTACACTAGGCAGGCTACCGTCTCACCGTATATTCCATGTTTGTTCGAGAGAGTTCATCATATCTCATTGATCCAAGTCTTTTGAAGAATCCAACGCTCTATGTATATGTACAAATTGATATCATTCGCTTCATGTCTCACGCACCCCCGACCTGCTTCAGGATACCAGCAAGATTGATGCTTTTAGGTCTCTCAATTGGCAGACCCAACGCCCTATCCCAAATAAGCTGTGCCAAAGGACCAAGACCACGGCTGACACCAAATGTTGCAGTGTAGTAGAGTGTCTCCCTGAAACCGTAGTGGTGGAAGAGCACACCGGACGAACTATCTACATTGGGAAACGGGTTCTTGGTCTAAAGGAGAAGGGATTAGCATTGGAAGTAGTTGTAATGGATAGGAACTGATGGTGGATGAACGGAGTGGGGTGGTGATTAGATGAACGGAGTATATCTTACCTTTCCGTGCTCTGTAAGCACACTAGGGGCAACTTCCGAGTTCTTCTTGACAAGCTGGTAGACCGGGTTCTTTGCAATCTCGGGCCTGGCATTTGCAAAGTCCATTAGGGCCTCGAAGCGGGGATCAGGTTTCCTCAGCACTGCATGACCATAACCGGGGATGACACGACCAGATTTGAGGGTTCTCCAGAGGTAGTCATTGACATCCGACTCAGAGAAGTTGTTGCCAACAGCCTCCTGCATCTGAAGGATAAATCGGAGTACCTCCTGAGCAGCGAGACCGTGAAGAGGCCCAGCCAGACCTTGTAGACCGGCACTGTAGCTGAGGAAGGGGTCGCTGAGCGCACTTCCAACCAAGTGCGTTGCGTGAGCAGAGACATTTCCACCTTCGTGATCTCCGTGAAGGGCAAGGTAAAGACGGAGAAGATCTTGGAAACCTTCGTTCTCCTTTCCTGGCTTGCCCAACATAGCAGCGAAGTTGTATGCCCAATCCTGGTTGAGGTCAACCTCAGCAGGGAGAGCACCACCGCCACGGTAAGCGTTTTGGTAGATCTTGGCAGCGATTGTAGGAAGCTTCGCGAGCAGGCTAATACAGTCATCGAAGGTAGGTTCCCAGTAATCGGCCTTGTTCATGCCTTTTTCGTATGCCTTGGCGAACTTGGACTCGTAATTGAGAGCGGAGACAGCACAGGCGAACTGTGTCATAGGATGAAGGTCCTTTGGAAAATCGTCCAACATCTTCTCGACAAACTTTGGAATACCCGCCTTCTCAGCGAGTTCTCGCGAGAAAGCTCGCGTCTGTGCAACTGAGGGAACCTTTCCGGTGAGGAGAAGCCAGAACATTGCCTCCGGCAGCATTTCAGTGCCAGAGGTACCCTTGGGAAGTTCTTTCTGGCAATCCTTGATAGTACGGCCTTGGAAGCGAATACCTTCATTGGCGTCTAACACTGAGCCTTCCCAGACCATAGCTTTCAGACCTCTGCAATTGAGTTAATGCTGAATTGAAGCTTAAGAACCTTGACGTCCGCACCTCATACCGCCCAGCGTGTTCTCAACCTTTACTTCACCAAGTGGCTTGTTGACATGACTTTTGACCTTCTTCAGCAGCTCCCGCTTCGCAGGAATGGCCTTTTTGAAGGTCTCCTTGAGGTCTGGTTCGGAAGACGATGAGTAACTGCAAGCTTGAACTGCAAAACCGAATCAGATTAGCGGTGCATTGCCACAGGCAGGTACCATTCCAACCAACGTACCAGAAGCTCGAGGCCCCACGGCAGAAGGCTGTTAATGCTGTTAGCTCCAAATATATATAAATTTTTTGCATCTGCAAAACCTACCCTGAGAGCTCTGAGAGCTCTCGAAGCTATTCGCGCATTCAATGCCATGACCGAATCTTATTGTGGGGTAGAAGCGGTGGGATTTCTTTCGCGAGTAGGAAGCTCTCTTTCGCTCTATGCAGAAGCAGAGGTCTCAACGAAGCTACCAGATAGCCAATTGCTTATAAGACAGAGATAGCAGACTCAGGCATAGGATTTCACAATCGACTGAACGGTCCGCTGATGCGCGAACAGCGCCAACAAGCTCGGTAATTCGCAAACGGGCTAAGGCAGATAACTACCCTCGGTCCGATGGCGGCCAGGCGGAAGAGAAAGTTATCCTCGCCAAAAGCCATCGTGACAACATGTGGGAGTCGACTGAGACCTCCGAGTTCTCATCAAAACTCCGCCATCCCACGCCTACCGACGTTTCGGGGTTTTGGAGACACGAGCCAGACTTCGTCGGTCTGGGAAACGTGATCAGTGAAGCGGCAATTCCTAGTCCCGAGAGATACCCGGCGTGAAAGCTGCAATTGAGAGCTAATAATCTTAAGGGTTACAAATATTTGCCTTCATATTTATTGCATATTAGTCTTCGACTTTCTCCTCTGACACTCTAGATCCGCTATTCTCAGGTTTTAGGCGTTATGTTACGAACAGTATCACGAGCAGTCGCCTGGCAAAGTCGGTCATTGAAGATCGCGAATGCAACACCGGCACTCCTACGACCCCTCTCTACCACAGCATACCGCATGTCGAGCTCCTCCCTTAAACCAGTAGATCCTCCCGTGTCCTCAGCTCTTCCAGCCGACTCCTACCAGCTCCTCCCAACCGCTTCGAAAGCTGGTGAAGCCGAAGACGCCCTTTTCGATGCGCAGGTACAACAGGTGAAGGAATGGTGGGCATCTGCGCGGTATAATGGAATTAAAAGGCCATACTCTGCGGAAGGCGTTGTCAGCAAGCGAGGATCTTTACAACAAACATACCCTAGCTCGCTGATGGCACGGAAGCTGTTCAACTTGTTTGAGGAGCGGGCAGCGAAGATGGAGCCCGTTCATACAAGTGCGTCTCTTGTTTTCTCCGATGCTAGTCCAGTAGAATATCCAAAAACTAATTCAATACTTTTCTCGCTGTAGTGGGTGCGATTGATCCTGTGCAAATGACCCAGCAGGCTCCGAACCAGGAGGTGTTATATGTGTCCGGCTGGGCCTGCTCATCAGTATTGACTACAACGAACGAGGTGTCTGCTGATTTCGGTGATTACCCATATAATACAGTACCAAATCAAGTACAACGACTTTTCAAGGCACAACAGCTCCATGATCGCAAGAATTGGGACAATCGGAGAAAGATAAGCGCAGAGGAGCGTGCCAAGGCTCCATATATTGACTACATGCGACCAATAATTGCAGATGGTGACACTGGGTAAGTCTAACACTAGTGACTCTCGACAAATTGGTGATTAATAAATTTTCATAGCCATGGGGGTCTCTCCGCAGTCATCAAGCTCGCAAAACTCTTCGCAGAAAACGGCGCAGCAGCCGTTCATTTTGAGGATCAACTACACGGCGGCAAGAAATGCGGCCATCTTGCCGGGAAAGTTCTGGTACCGGTTGGTGACCATATTAACCGCCTCGTAGCGGCCCGATTTCAATGGGACCTGATGGGCTGCGAGAACCTAGTCATTGCCCGAACAGACTCAGAAAGCGGTAAACTCATTAGCAGCGCCATTGATGTCCGGGACCACGAGTTTATTACAGGCGTAACAGAAGAGACGGAACCGCTGGCCGAAACACTCCAGAACATGGAGATGCAGGGAGCCCCAGGAAAGGAGGTCGACCAATTTGAGGCTGCATGGGTAAAGAAGCATAAGCTTGTCACCTTTGACGAAGGTGAGTATCTATCTCATATTACAAATATCAAGGACTTAGGCTTACGCGCACTGCGCAGCCGTTGTAAAACACCTCGAAGCTGAAGGTGCACCGCAATCGTCCATTAATTCATACCTTTCAACTGTTAAGCAGAACCCGGATTTATCTCTGCTAAAGCGCCGAAAGATCGCTGACAACTACACGATGAAGCCTGTTTACTTCAACTGGGATATACCACGCACTCGCGAAGGATTTTACCATTACAAGGCGGGTATCCCTGCAGCAACAAAGCGAGCCAAAGAATTTGCGCCATACGCAGATCTTCTTTGGCTCGAAACGGCCGATCCAAGCGTTGAGAAAGCAGCTGGGTTTGCTGGCGAGATCAGACAGAAATGGCCCGGCAAGAAGCTTGTGTATAATTTGAGCCCAAGCTTCAATTGGATGGGCCAAGGTTTCTCAGAGCAAACACTGAAGAGCTTTGTTTGGGATCTAGCCAAACATGGGTAAGTACCACAATTATTAATACACTGAGAGGTGTTTCTTCTCCAACGGATGATATTTTGCCAAGAGCTGACATTATCTTAGATTTGTCTTGCAGCTCATTTCATTGGCCGGCTTACATTCTACCGCGACCATTTCCTGCGAGCTTTCTAAAGCATTCAAGGAGGATGGTATGCTAGCATACGTAAACTTAGTCCAACGGAGAGAGAAGGAAATTGGTTGCGATGTTTTAACGCACCAAAAATGGAGCGGTGCAGGTTACATCGACGGTATCCTAGGCTCCATCCAGAGCGGGAGCAATGGCAGTAAGAGTATGGGTGAGGGGAATACTGAGGCTGGTACGTCAAATCCATATAAATCCGTCACGATGTGCACCTCACGCTATAGGATTTTTTAATAAAAGCCACTCACTAACATGTGGCACACTGCAGGCTTTTAAATAGACTTGTACATATAAAGTATCATTCGCAACACTGGAGACCCAATCACATGAAAACATAGTCTGACTCCCGCACCAACCCGAAACTTTATCGATGAAGTCTTCTCATTCACCGCCAGCCCCACCGCTCGTGTTTTCTTCAAGTTCTGTCGGCATATCCTACGTTCAGTTCGTCCACTTCTAGACGAATTCCACGACGCTTGTCTACGGCTTTCTCTAACCACTGTGACTTGGATGCTGCATACAAACCCACTCAACTTTATTTTCTGAATCTGTGGCGCTTTGCTCAGTCCTCAGCTAAAATTTAAACCTATGATTGCGGACCTAAACGCAAGAATTTTGACCATAGCGACGCTCTGACAATTAGAGAGGTCTGCTGGCACCTCAGCCGCGAATATTTTCTCTACTCGCCAATATTAAGATCGGACAAAACCCCTTTGTCTCTCACGCGCAGTCCCTAAGACCTGACCGCACAAAGTTCGACTTCGACCCCTCACACACCATTGCACAGGCCTCTTACTCGCTTTTCCGTGACCTACTAGACTCTACCCAAGCACCGGACAAAGCTCGGATACAACACCTCACAAAATTTAGAGGCTTCATACGAAATAAAATTTCTACCTGTATTCTCATCCATAAGATTCACACGACCACGTAGTTGTTAAAACTCTCCTGGCTATACCATGTCTCCACCAAAGACCCATAGTAAATCTCACAGCTTTTTCTGTTTCTGCCAGACCCGCCAGTGGGCTCCTGACCTCGGGCAGCGCTTTTGTCTGGGGCCTGAAGGCAAGGGTCGAGGATGCCCATGGAACGGCTGGTTCCACCGGCATTGCTCGGACCAGTCTAAGTGGTGGGTGAGACCGCGACTCAGGGACAATAAGTCCTTCTGTTGCTTCTGTATGAAGATATACGAGAGATTAGAAAAGGAGAAGCGGGAGAAGCGGGAAATTTGGGCGAGGCAGAAGAGAGGGAAGTTGAAGAAACAAGAACAGAGAGAGGCGAGGCTTCGATGGAGAATGCTCGCCGTGAGCCAGAATGACACCAACAAACAGATGGAGTCGGATGCGAGCTCCGTCACGCTTGGGGGCGAGAACGCAAACGCCTAACTCTGTAAATAGAACTCCTAAAATCACTATTGAAAAGAAAGTTGCTTTTCAAATAATGACAATCAAAGATAAGAAGACTGCCAATTTTCGGGGCTCATATCTAAGTCCCCCGGGAATAAGTCGTAAAAGTAGAAATGGTTGTAAAAGGGTATCCTCCTCTGAGTCTTGTAATGTGGAACAGAGGATCAATTAACTATAATAGAAGGGCTTCAGATATCTTCAGCAGCCAATTATGAGAGGAGCTGCAAGCGTAGGCTGAATTAGAACCTGAAAAAGGTGTCGTGATTTAACATATCGCGACTTACAAGAGCGAAATCATCAGTCGCGACTGCTGATCTCGAGGCACTTTTGGATAGTTGGCTCCGGTCAGCTTCAGCTATGCTTATACAGTCCAGGGACTCTATAAGGTAGTCTCCCCTGCTCTTAGCTCTGCCGTTCCAAGCATAAGCTATTCTCGATAGGGACGCTCCTCACGCACTTGGAGCAAAATCTTGCGCTTGAAGGAGACTGGCGGCTTGGGTGCCTTCAGCGGGATCGGCTCTGGCGCAACGAGGTGTCTCCACGTGCCCCGAGTCGCGGCGTATCTTGATACCCTGCTGAAGTCCTCCAGAAGCTGTGAGTCGATCTGACTCGTATCCGAGTCTCGTTCAAGGGTTCTAAACTTTGGCCAGTGTTATGGCAGGTTGATGGAATGATACTCTATGATGGCATTCACCCAGGAACAGATGCTGCCTTTATACTCTCATGGTGCCCACACTGTTTTTATACCAAATCACAATTAATTCAATCCTATTAGCACGAGCATGGATTAGTATTCGTAGCATGAAGTTTGTACAAGATTCAGCCCCACGGTCAGACACAGTTTAGCGGAGATTTCGCTCAAGCCGAGGGGTCCGAGCGCCTTTGCGCCGCCTTTCAGTCAGCCAAGCCAAGGACACCAGAAATAATTCTCTCTCAGCCCCGAGCCCGACTTCTTGCCCCCTCCGCAGCGTCTCTTTTCTCTCTTCCTTTTCCCTCTTCCTTTTCCCTTCCCTCAGAAATCTCCACTCTACATATATAGAAGAGTGCAGGATGCTCTGACAGAAGCCTTTTTTTTTTTTTTGCTCCACCCGTGCGACCGCTAAACGAAATAAACCTCCGCAGCGCACAAAGCCCCTCGAGAGGCACCTATATCTACCGATACCCTCAGAAGTACCTTATTTCATACATATTCCTCGGCCGCCCTTCTTCTTTTCCCCCCGTGGGAAATGCCCCATCACGAATCGCCCCCTATGGCCCCCGCAATCGTGGTCAAGTCCTCTGAATCGTCCGCTACTCCCCCCACTCAAGACGAAATCTCCTCGATTCTCACCGCAATCTTTACAAGCAAGACATCTCAGGCTTCCTTGGACGCATCCTACTCGCTCACGACTGTGCTCCAAAACTCAATCGGCTTTCGCGGCTTCAAGGGATATGGCGTCCTCGATGAGATCAAGAAGGCGGCTGCGGATAAGAAGAACCCTGTACGGAGAGAGGGCTCTATGTTCGCTCTTGGCGCACTTTTCGAGCGATTTCCGAGACACCAGAGACTAAGCGAAGTGATTTTTCTGCTTCAAGAGGAAAATCTTGTTCCGCTTGCTCTCGATGCGCTCTCGGACAAGGTCTCGACGATTCGGGATTCAGCACAGTATGCTCTAGACGCACTGTTTGATAACCTTGAACCTGAGACAAAAGTTGCGGGGCTATTGCCGGTCTTAGTAAAGTATCTTGGGAAGAAGTCGGGCAAATGGCAGGGTACAGTTGGCGCGTTCAAGCTGCTAGGACGGATGGCGGATAAGGCAAAATTGGGAACAGGAAGTGCGGTAGAGGAGAAAGACAAGGATATCCTTAGGGATTCGATGGGCAGAAAGTTGGAAGGCCTAATCCCTGTGGTTGAGGGGGGTATGCATGATCTCAAAGCAGAGGTGAGCAGGCTTAACTCAACAGGCTTTACCAAAGATGTTAATTCGAAGTATAGGTTGCGAGGGAAGCAGTGAAAACTATGAACTCTCTCACAACTCTCCTCCAAAATGACGACGTCGCTCCGCGGATACCACTGCTTATCAAATCAATGGAAAACCCTTCTACACAGAGTCAGCAACAGGCTATTCACGCTCTATCGCAGACCACATTCGTCTCCATTGTCACCTCTCCAGTTCTCGCCCTTCTCACTCCTTTACTCGAACGCTCCCTCAACACCCCTTCAACCTCACAGGAAGTTCTACGACAAACAGTGGTTGTGGTGGAGAATCTGACAAAACTTGTTCACGATCCCATCGAAGCCCGAGCTTTCTTACCGAAACTGAAGCCCGGTGTCAAAGCCGTCAAGGACCGGGCATCTCTTCCAGAGGTGCGCGAGATTGCTAGCAGAGCCTTAGACGTGATTGAAAACGCCATGGCAGATAGGGATGGCAACATTGCTGCTGGTACAATTGCGCGGACTATGGCATCTGACGTCGTAATGGTCCTGGAGAAGCAAGTTAGCATGAACGGAGGACTTTTGAACTTCCCGGGCGACACAGAAGTTTGGGCTTTTGCTAAGACCTATATCTCTGAAATGGTTGCTGAAGATGTCAACCAGCGTGAACACGGGCGCATCGCTAGACGTGTTGAGTTCTATCTTCAACCATTGATGAATGCCGAAGCTTCCTCCCCAGCGGCGGAAGGCGTTTACCAATTCTATCTTGAAGAAGATCACCGAAAGTTTGGACAGCCAGTCAAGGAAGACGATGGCGAGGTTGAAATTGTCAACGCAACCTTCTCTTTGGGGTACGGGGGCATGCTCCTGCTGTCCCATACTAACCTGAGACTTCTCAAAGGCCATAGGTATGGTCTCTGTGGCCGTAATGGTGCTGGAAAGTCAACCCTCATGAGGAGTATTTCCGAGGGCAAACTCGAAGGCTTCCCACCTCAGGATGAAGTTCGAACTTGCTTCGTAGAGCATAACCAAGGCGAAGACGCTGATCTCAGCATCCTCGAATTCGTATCCAAAGACCCCAAGCTAGCATCAGAGGGGCTAGAGCGTATCTCTGAGGTTCTAGAAGAGGTCGGCTTCACATCTGGACCCAATGGCAGGCAATCTCAAAAAGTTGGCTCGCTCTCAGGTGGTTGGAAAATGAAATTGGCTTTGGCACGCGCAATGCTGATGCGCGCGGATGTTCTACTGCTAGACGAGCCTACCAATCATTTGGATGTTGCCAATGTCAAATGGCTCGAGGAGTATCTCAAGAAGCACACCGAAATCACTAGCCTCATCGTCAGTCACGACTCCGGCTTCCTTGATGAAGTTTGTACAGACATTTACCATTACGAAAATAAGAAGCTTGTCTGCTACAAAGGTAACCTCGCTGCCTTCGTCAAAGTCAAGCCAGAGGCAAAGAGCTACTATACTCTAACCGCTTCAAATGTTCAATTCAAATTCCCTCCTCCTGGAATCCTGACCGGCGTCAAATCCATGACTCGTTCCATCCTCCGTATGACAAACTGTACTTTCACCTATCCTGGTGCGCCAAAGCCGTCTCTCCACGACGTTAGCTGCTCGCTCTCGCTCTCTTCTCGTACTGCCATCATTGGCGCTAATGGTGCTGGCAAATCCACTCTCATTAAAATCCTTACTGGCGAGTTGATTCCGCAGCAAGGTAAGGTTGAAAAGCATCCCAATTTGCGAATTGGTTATATCAAGCAGCACGCGCTAGAACACGTTGAGATGCATATGGAGAAGACACCAAATCAGTATTTGCAATGGCGATACGCTAACGGCGATGATCGTGAAGTGCTGATGAAGCAGACACGTATTTTGACTGAAGAAGATAAGGCACAGATGGACAAGCTGGTTGACCTTGGTGATGGCAGTGGTGGGAGGAAGATTGAGTCATTGATTGGTAGACAGAAGTGGAAGAAGAGTTTCCAGTATGAAGTGTAAGTCACTCAAAACTCATATTCTACCCAAGACCTTCAGGCACTAATGTGTTTACAGCAAATGGCTCAATATGCTCCCTAAGTATAACAGCCAAGTCTCCCGCGAAACCCTTATTTCCCTCGGCTTCTCCAAACTCGTTCAGGAATTCGATGATCATGAAGCCTCGCGTGAGGGTCTCGGGTTCCGTGTCCTCGAACCTAAGATTATCTCCAAGCATTTCGAAGACGTAGGCTTGGACCCAGAGATTGCCAACCACAATGAGATCTCTGGTCTTTCTGGTGGTCAGAAAGTCAAGGTCGTGCTAGCAGGTGCCATGTGGAACAATCCTCATCTGCTGGTCCTTGACGAACCAACCAATTTCTTGGACAGAGATTCATTGGGCGGGCTGGCTGTTGCGATTAGAGATTACAAGGGAGGTGTTGTCATGATTTCTCACAACGAAGAATTCGTCGGCGCGCTATGCCCCGAGCAATGGCACGTTGCGGACGGCCGTGTCACTCACAAAGGTCACCTCGCCATCTCCATGGATCGATTTGACGACTCCAGCCGCCCTGGTAGCAGCGTTGCAAGCTCAAATGTATCATCTGCTGCTCCGAGCGCGGCAGCAAGTGCAGCTAACTCAGAGGCCGAAGGCAAGGATGGGGATATGAAATTCCGTGCGCGCAAGAAGAAGAAGTTGACAAGGGCTCAGCTCAAGGAAAGAGAAGTCAGGCGCCGCCTAAGGCACATCGAGTGGCTGAACAGTCCCAAGGCGAGTAAACTCTGTGTCCCAGTTCATAATCTCGATAGCACTCTGATGCTAACTATTAATAGGGTACCCCACACCCACCAGACACGGATGACGAAGCATAGAGGCTATGCATTTATGACCTGGAGGGTGAGTCCTAGATACGGGTCACGTCACGTTGCATTTCCAGGCGTTCGTATAGACGGTTCGACAAGATAGGGTTGGGTGATGAGAATTAATAGACTGGGGCGGTACGATTAATCTACATACTCTATCCCTTTAGGTTGATGATGTCGGAAGCCTTTGACACCATTCTGAGGGTTTTAATTGCAGAGTTAGTTCATGTGCAAAAGTACTTTCTTTTTGCTCTAGTCATGTCTCCTTATGGTGATCCTTGTGACCTACTCCGTTCGAACATCTCACAGCAGGAAAGGTAAAACTATTCCTCTGCTCAGCCGTATTGCCCGTCTTTGTCACGGAGTCCATATGGATTCGCTCACTTGCTTAGCCTAGGACGATCTGGTTTTAGACCCACAATTTTCATACCCACTCCCTTTGTGGACGTGCGCTCCTGCTCTTTTTGGAGGCATCTGACTGCTTCTACCCACTTCACCTCGTCCCCGCTAGTGCCGTACCAGGCGAAGATCTTCGCCCTAGATAGTTAATCCAGCATTTTACTAACTAGTGGTAGTGGGTAACGGTTCTTAATTATAATCTTGTTAAGACCGCGATAATCTATATATAGCCTTATAGTTCTATCTAGTTTTAGGATAAAGAGGATCGGCGCGCCTAACGGCGACTTACTAGGCTAGATCCATCCCTTTTCCAGTAAGCTATTAAGGTACTCCTGTAGGATCTTAAGCTCTTTACGCGAGAGGTTGTAAATAGGAAGGTTCGGCGGTTACTTGCCTTCTTCTAGATTAATTGCATAATTGTACTCTAAGTTCTATAGTAGGACTTTAGCTCTCCTACCCAAAAATACCCTTAGTAAGTCCCTTAGGCCTACTAGAATATTTAACAAATTAGGGTCGCGTTTATCTTCTATATTATTGTTAGGTAGGTCCCAGAGCTCCCTTAGGATACTCGCGGGCAGTGTTATGCGCTATAGTAGTTGCTTATATATAGTTGCCACTATACGTTAAACCGTTTTATGCAGTAGCTAGTAGAGGGTAGGGAACTCCTTAACGCAGCGTTTAAGGTGCCGTAGCATACTCTCCGTATATTACTTAAGCCAGAGTAACCCATAGCGGTTAAAGTATCTCGTAAGATCCTTAAGATCGCTACCTCCTTATAATGTCTCCGCGACCTATCCGGTAGTTCCCCGTAGGGTTTCCGTTATAGAGGGGTTATTACCTATACTAGGCTCTATACCTATCTTGCTATTAAATAGGGGTTAGATCTAATACTCCTTTGGGTGTAGAGCGTATACTGTTTCGCCTAGGGCTATATTCTCTAGGATGTCCTTTAGGCTTATTAGTAATATACGCCCTTCCGAATCTTTATTGTTTTACTATTTAAAGGCTCTAGTCTTAAAGCGTATCTTAAGATCTGCTTCCGTAAGCTAAGGGTATTTAAGGATAAAGTTATAACCTATAAAGTCAGCCGCCTAGAAGGGTTGCGGGCTAATTACCTTAGTGCGGTTGTATATATTAGCTACTAACACTATAAGCTTATAGGCACTATATAGCTTAATCCGATGCTTATCTAGGAAGCCTATAATAGGTTTCCGCCACCTTTATAATAGGATAAGTTTATACTCTTTTACTAAATTATATTATATAAGATTAATTTCGGCGCCGCTGTTATATAGTACTTGGAACTATTATGCCTTACCTATAGGGAGTATTATTTCTAGCTTAATAGTAATACAGAGAGTCTTTCCTTTTATATCTTGCCTTAGTTGTAGCCAAGAGAGGTCCGCAACTAGGGCTTTTCTTTTTTTAGATTATTAGTGCGGTTATCGCCCTGCTTATTTTTCTAATAAAATCTACCTTTAGAGTTTTCTCTTAACTTCTTAGAGTGTTCCTATAAAGGTGCCGGACGGGTATTAGGTTGGCCCTAAAAGTCTTTCCCATTATTTAAGGCCCCTAACTTTAACCCTTCCAAAGTTCTCTTTAAGAACGGCTTTTTTAAAGGTTAGGTCTACCCTACATTACTACTAAAGTACCCGCGCTTTTAGTGACCCCTTAGCTTCCTACCGGAAGAGGTCTGGTTCCTTACCGCATCTTTAGCGTTTAGAACTGCTCGTTTAAAATCCGTATATATAGTGATCTATAATAGGGCTCCCACGCGCTTTATTTCGTCACGAATTGCTAGCTTAATTCTAGCCCAGATAAACCCAATCTTCTCCTTCTTATAGATGCTACCGTCCTTATTTTTAAAGGGTTCTAAATCCATCTATTAAGCATGAGTTTTTATAAAGTTTATAAACTGGTGGAAGTTATAGCGGTCTAGCTGTGTCCCATTCCAGAATAGCTTTATATTATCGTATTATACAATATACAGATCTTAAGTCTATTTCTTTAGGAAGGTTTGCAGCTATAGCTATATAGTAATTTGCTCTTTATTAAGCTAATTAAGTGCGATCTAGTTTAGCAATTGGTCTTTAATCTTACCAATAATCTAGCGTATATATTCTTTGGTATTATCTTATATTATTAGTATCTTAAAGAAGTTATCTACCTTACGAACCTAATCGTCTAACTACTAGGCGTTGGGTTTATAGCGGAGTTCTAAACTACTAGAGGCCTTAGCCAGTCAGTCTATATCCTTTTTCTATTTATTATATAAATAACTCTCTAAGTCTTCTACACCTCTTTAGGTAGGTACTAAGTAGCTCCTAAAAAGCCCTTAGCCTTAACCAGGTTGTAAAAGAATTTACCTAGCTTAGATTAGACCCTACTAGATCTAGATTTACCCTTAAAGGGTTCTAATATATTTATTAGTAGCTTCCTCCCGCATAGCTTTTAAAAGTCTTATAATAGCTTCCCGATATCCGTCTTAAAGGAAATTAGTTTAGGACTCTTAACCTTCTAAACTTAGGCCTAGGGAGGCTTCTGCTATAGAGGTAGTGTTAGTACTAGTAGCTAGTATAGGCTTCCTAACGAGGCTCGGGTCTTAAGTTAGTAATTAGCTTAGATTACCTAAAGGGGTAGGCCTACTTAGCTCGTAAGCAGTTTATGCACCGCTACTATGCTAATTATAGGCCGGTAGTCTTCCGGGAGGGTTCTGGTTAGTTCCCTAGTTGGACATATTAGTATATTCCTCTAGCATTTCTAGCTTAGGGGAAGATCTTAGAGTTACCTCTAGCGCTTAATCTTTTAATTGGCCTAAGTGGGGCCGGAGGGGTTCTGGTTGCTTTTTAGTAGCGTTATAACTATTATAGAGGGTGTCTATAATTTCCTTAGCGTTGCCGGTAACCGTAGGTGTACGAGAGTCTTCGAGCTTCTGGAGTATCTAGGTATTAGGGCTTATTCGGCCGTCTTACCTAAAGGGTTATATTATCGCAATCTCTTGCTATCGGAGGGACCTTCCTGCCTTTGCGCGACGGCTTTCCATAAGGTATCCGTGGAGTTTCCGTTTAGGTTATCGCGAGATTTTTAAGGGAGAATAGTGGTTATAAACAAAAGATGTAAATAAATAATCTGGTCCTTAAAGCCGACTGCCCTTCTAAAAAGGAGTAGGAAGGATTTAAATGTAAGGGGATCTTATAGATAGGGGGCTATAAGGACACGATTATGGAATAGGATAGATTGGTGAGAGAGACAAATCCTTGAGGAGGTAAGGCCTCTGGGATTGTGGAGACTATATACTACGGGTACGTGCCTCCGGCACGTGACCGGCGACCATCTGAGGGGCGTCCGGGGGTTGTCCTAAGGGCAACCCAAGGTGTCCGCAATAATATCCCTTACACTTATAATCTATATAGAAGGCTAGTAGTTTATTATAATCTAGCCTAATTAGGCTTTAGAGAAGCGTCTTATCTAGGATACTATATATAGAACTATACTTATATAGTTCTTTATAGAGAATATAAGATAGCGTATAGAAATATTCTATTATNACTTTCCTACTTACTATACGTAGAATAAGCGGCGTAAGTAGTAGCTCCCTTACTATAAGGGGTTCTCTATTAGCTATATTATTTAGATTCTAATTAGCGTAGGGGAGGTATACTACTTATAGCTTCTTCTAGTTAATATTACTAGCTAGTACTTTTTAAAGACGTAAGGATACCCTACCTTTTAAGTAGTATACTTTAATATATAGCTTACTTTAGGATAATATAGGAGATATATATAAGCACTACGTAAGCCCGCGTACTTTTAGCTTAGAAGGTAGTTCCGCGAGCTATTTTATTATTATACTAGCTAGCTAGCTAGCTAGCTATAGGTCTATAGATCTACGCACCCTATAGAATCTATTCTAAAGGGAGCTAGCAGATAACTACTTTTACTTAACTATATATAATCTATACGGTTCTTAACCTAACCTAGAAGTAGGCTAAAGACCTTATGTATTTACTATCTACGCGCTCTACTTATTAGTTATAACCTTAATCTAGAATACTATTACCTTACTAAGCCCTAATATAAATAGATTAAGGAGTATACTTACTTTAGAATTAGTCTCTATATAAATAAACTTGGATTTTCTATAAAGAGATTTATAGGCGGAGGTTATAGAAGGCGTTCCTTCACTTAATATAGGGTAGCGCTTAATTTTTAGCACGCTTAACTATATATATAGTAAATACTAATAAAAAGCGGTCTCTTCTTTATTAATAGCCCTAGTAGTATAGAAAGAATATTTTTATATAATACCGTTATTTATCTAGTAAAATTTATAGAACTATATAGCGCTAGCAGTTACTACCCTAAGGTATTATAACAATAAACGCTAACTCTCTAGTAAAAACTACCCTCCTACTTATACTTTAAGATCCTAATTAAGTATAGATAAGAATAACACCTATATATTTAGAAGTAGTCCTACTTATTAGAGCTTCTATAGATAGGACCCGCCTTATCTTTTAGGATAAGTTAGTTATACTACTACCGCTACGCTATATCATAAAGCTGTATCGTACCACTATACTACTGACCTTAGAGACACTCTAAAATATAGTATTAATAAACCTAGGCCCCATGCTCTCCCCTTTAGCGGAATATAGTATACTTCTATAGTAACCTTCCGCAGACCCTACCTATATAAAAAACTAAATTAGTACCTATAGGTAATTATAAGCGCGTCTTTAAAGCGTCCTTTCATATAGCGCTATATATATATATACTTCTACCTTATATAGATCATATACGTCTATGACGGCCCTAGTCTTTCTACTCCTAAACGCTAGAAAGAAAATTGCTATTTTATAGGCGACCGGTTTACTTCATATATAATTAAGTATATATTCAGATTTAAATAGCTATTAATAGGAATAAGCGTTAACTAAAACTATTAGTAATAGCTAGGAGGCTCTTATAACTAAGGGGCTATTTCTAAATATAAGGCGCTAGCTTTTAACCCTTAGAGCTATTTATATATATAATTAGTCCTACTATTCTTACGCCTAAAAACAACGCTCAGTTTATAATATACTAAATAGCCCTTTACTTACTAGTATACCTAGGCGCTAGATTAGACAGGAGAAGCTTTTATAAATAACCTTTATTATAACCTACGGCATCTTAATAGAAGTTAAGGTAAGAGATAAAGAGAATATAGGTTTTATATCTATTATAAGACCACTTATAGTACGGCCTAAGGGCTAAGGTAGAAAGGTAAGGAGTAACAGTAACTACTAATTAGCCTAGGTTTAAAGAGTTTTAAGTAAGGGCGCTAATAATACTAATAGTCTCCTATTTAAGATAGTCTTTAACTTAAGTACTAACTATAAAAGGTAATAGTTATCTAACTCTAACTATAATAAGTAAGGAGTACATTCTAATAAATACTTTATAACTAATAGTAAGGAGTTATAAGATAGTTACTAACTGTAGAAAGTTAGAAAAAAGGTAGCTTTAAAAAAGTCTATACTTAAGATATAGATTAAAGTAATCTATATATAGCGCCTATATTAGCTAGGAGAGATCTTAAGATAAGTATATGCCTTTATAGTACTATATATTAGTTATATTAAGCCGGCGTAGAATCTTAAATATAATAAGCTTACTTAAACTCTAGTATAGGTAAAGAGCCTTTATAATACTATAAGCTATAGCTAATTATTAAGTAATTAAATATAAACTAAAGTTCTATAAATTAAAAGGATAGGGGGGTTATTATATCTATATATAAGGTAATAATAACTAGTAGAGTAATATAATTATATTAAGAAAGGAACTCTACCTATACTAATTATAGCGGTTACTAAAAGGATATAGATTAAAGAAAATATACTACTATAACTATAGAGCTTTAAGATAAGAAGTTCCCTTATTAAAGTTAATTTAAAGCAATCTTACCTTGCGTATATATTAGGCCTTATATTAACTATAAATATCTATATTAGAGAATTAACGCCTAATATATAAATTAGGAAGATAGAGGACTAACTTTACCCTAATAATAACTAACCTTAAATTTAAGGTTAAGAAGACTTTATCTACTAAGGAAGCTAGGGTAGTAGATATTATACTACTTTAAAGTAAAGAACTTATAAGGCGTAAATCAAGAAGGTATTATAATTAGATCTACTAGCTTCTATAAGTTAGACTAACTAATAAAGAATAAAAAGANATAAGATGCCCTATTTAATAATAAGAAAGAGCTTTACTAACTTATCTATAAAAAGCTACTATAGCCTTACTAAGAGTATACTAACTACTTCTTNAGATCTATATCTAATACGCTACTACTATATTATAAGGGAGTAGACTATAATATTATTCTTAAAGGTAGTAGTTATAATTTAGCCCTTAGTCTAATATATATTATATTACTAAAATAGCTAAAGCTAGTTAAGNCGTACTTATAGNAGGACCTATAGAANNGGNTTATAATACTAAGTAATATACCCTTTACTACTCTANTTCTATTACTAAGAAGTTTAAAGGGGGTAGTAATTNTATATTAACTTTTAAAAGTTTAATAAGATTACTAAAAAGAACTGCTACCTATTACTATTAATTAGGGAGACGTTAACCAGGTTATTAAGAGCTAAAATCTTTACTAAGCTAGATATTTAATAGACTTTCTACTATATAGATAAAGGAAAAGGTAGAGGATTTAACTACCTTTTATATAAGATATNGATTATATAAGNACNATATATTACCCTTTAGACTATATAANNGGNCTATATCCTTTTAGATATTTATTAATAATATTATTTTTAACTACTTAGATAACTTTTATATAGCCTCTATAGATAATATACTAATATACTTCGATAACCCGCTATAGTATAATATCTATATTAAGAAGGTCTTATAAAGGCTTTAGGAGGTAGGCCTTTAGGTAGATATTAAAAAAATAAGTTTAGCGTTATTAAGATAAAGTTTCTAGGCTTTATTATTAAAACTAATAAGATCGCTATAGACTCTAATAAGGTAGCTATATTAGGAACCTTCTACCTCTATAAATAGAGTATAATCTTTTTTAGGATTCTATAACTTCTACTAAACTTTCTTAAAAGACTATAAGTAAGTTATATAGCCGCTTAGTAAGCTTATATAGAAGGAAGTATAGTACCTACTAGGGGGGGGGGAAGAGCTTAAAGTCTTTAAGTAAGTTAAAACCCTTATACTATTTACTATTTTAAGATATCTATATAAAGACTAACGTAAGTAATAATATAGTAGCTAGGGTACTAAACTATATAATAAGTTAGGTTAAGTTAGGTCTTAGGGGTTAATATAGTTATAGAAGTTATATGGAGATAAATATTATAATAGACGTAGAGCTCTATATAGAGCTCTATATAAGGCTTAATATAAGGGCTTTAATATAGCTCCGCGTAAGGCTTTAATAGAGCTTTAATGGAGCTTCGCGTAGAGCTTTATATAGAGCCTTTAGTAAAGCTCTATGCGGAGTCTTAGTAGAGCTTTGTGTAGAGCTTTAAGGGAGCTTTATAGAGAGCCTCTAGTAGAGCTTTTAGTAGAGCTTTTAGCAGAGCTCTGTGTAGAGCTTTAGTAGAGCTCTATGCAGGACTTTAGTAGAGCTCTATACGGAGTCTTGGTAGAGCTTCGTGCCGAGCTTCTAGTAGAGCCTTTAGTAGAGCTCTGTGTAGAGCTTCGTGCAGAACTTTAAGGGAGCTTCGTAGAGAGCCTCTGGTAGAGCTTCTGGTAGAGCCTTTGGCAGAGCTCTGTGCAGAGCTTCGGTAGAGCTTTGTGTAGAGCTTTGGTAGAGCTCCGTACAGAGCTTCGGTAGAGCTCCGTATAGAGCTTCGGTAGAGCTCCGTACAGAGCTTCGGTAGAGCTCCGTGTAGAGCTTCGGTAGAGCTCCGTACAGAGCTTTGGTAGAGCTCCGTATAGAGCTTCGGTAGAGCTCCGTACAGAGCTTTGGTAGAGCTCCGTACAGAGCTTCAGTAGAGCTCCGTGCAGAGCTTTGGTAGAGCTCCGTATAGAGCTTCGGTAGAGCTCTATGCAGAGCTTCGGTAGAGCTCTATGTAGAGCTTTAGTAGAGCTCTATGCAGAGCTTNGGTAGAGCTCTATGNAGAGCTTCGGTAGAGCTCTGTACGGAGTCTTAGTAGAGCTTCGTGCCAAGCTTCTAGTAGAGCCTTTGGTAGAGCTCCGTACAGAGCTTCGTATAGAGCTTTGAGGGAGCTTCGTAGAGAGCATCTGGTAGAGCTTCATATAGAGCTTCTGGTAGAGCCTTTGGTAGAGCTCCGTGCAGAGCTTCGGTAGAGCTCTATGTGGAGTCTTGGCAGAGCTCCGTGCAGAGCTTTAAGGGAGCTTCGTAGGGAGCCTCTAGCAGCTTCGTGCAGAGCTTTCTAGCAGAGCTTTCTGGCAGAGCTTTCTAGCAGAGCCTTTGGTAGAGCTCCGTATAGAGCCCATATAGAGCTCCG